>NC_073624.1:279050282-279354895 GCF_029407905.1 Bubalus kerabau
ACATCTAGAAAAATCGTACTGAAGAATTTAATTACAGGGCAGCAATGGAGAAACAGACATAGAAAATAGGCTTCTGGACATGGGGAGAGGGGAAGAGAGGGTGAGAGGTATGGAAAGAGTAGCATGGAAACTTATATTACCATATGTAAAATAGATAGTCAAGGGGAATTTGTTCTATGGCTCAGGAAACTCAAACAGGGGCTCTGTATCAACCTCCAGGGTGGAGAGGGAGACAAGAGGGAGGTTCAAAAGGGAGGGGTTATAGGTATACCTATGGCTGAGGGTCGGACACGACTGAGCAACTTCACTTTCACTTTCATGCATTGGAGAAGGAAATAGCCCACTCCAGTGTTCTTGCCTGGAGAATCCCAGGGACAGGGGCGCCTGGCAGGCTGCCGTCTATGGGGTCACACAGAGTTGGACACGACTGAAGTGACTTAGCAGCAGCAGCATGGCTGATTTATGTTGAGGTTTACAGAAAACAACAAAATTCTGTAAAACAATTATTCTTCAATATAAAAATAAACTTAAAAAATAAATAAAACAAACAGCAACAAAAAAAGAAAGTTGAGCACCAAAGAATTGATGCTTTTGAACTGTGGTGTTGGAGAAGACTCTTGAGTCCCTTGGACTGCAAGGAGATCCAACCAGTCCATCCTAAAGGAAATCAGTCCTGAATATTCATTGGAAGGACTGATGCTGAAGCTGAAGCTCCAATACTTTGGCCACTTGATTTGAAGAACTGACTCATTGGAAAAGACCCTTACACTGGGCAAGATTGAAGGCAGGAGGAGAAGGGGACGACAGAGGATGAGATGTTTGGATAGCATCACCAACTCGATGGACATGAGTTTCTGCAAGCTCTGGGAGTTGATGATGGACAGGGAGGCCTGGCGTGCTGCATTCCACGCGGTTGCAAAGAGTCGGACACGACTGAGCGACTGAACTGGAAGAACTGTTGATCTCTAGGTTTGGAGGTGGGTGTGGTGTGTGTGTGGAAGATCAAGGCCAAACAAAAGCATACAAAGGAGACAAAAAACTTCTTGTTCTCTGAGTCCTTTGCATAGTTCAGTAATATCTCAGGAACTTTGACTCACCATGGGATTCTATTTCAAGAGCTTCTAGAGAAACTCCTGCTTCTCACAACTGTCATCTTCCCTTGGCTACACCCTATCGAATCACAGTCCCATGAGGTTACATCATGCTGTGGGATAGCTGATCTCCTTGTTTGTAATTGTAAGGGAGTAATAAAAAAAATCCAAATCAGTCTTAACTTTTTTTCTCTTTTTAAATCCTCAAATAATGATTCGTTAGGATTTACCTCAGATTTGGACTTGAACCCATGTCCCAGGATTCAAACCCATCCAAAATCTAGTCTGGGACTCTAACATGGCTAGGACTCGAACCCAGCCGAAACCCATAGTACCTGATTTCCGGACTTAATGAAACTCAGCTTCTTGATGTCTTAATCAAGAAAGAATTCAGTGAGAGACAAATTGAAAGGTAAGAAGAGGATTTATTCAGATTCAGAGGGAAGCACCCTCCACAGACAGAGTGTGGGCCATTGCAGAGGACAAGTGGGGCTGTGAATGTGGCCTGGCTAGCTTTTTTTTTGCTGTTTGTTTCCTTCTATTGTTTTTAATATGTTTTTAATTAATTTATTTATTTTAATTGGAGGTTAATTACTTTACAATATCGTAGTGATTTTCGCCATACATTGCCATGAAGGCTGTTGCTGTTGTTCAGTCACTCAGCCTTGTCTGACTCTTTGTGGCCCCGTGGACTGCAGCATGCCAGGCTTCCCTGTTCTTCACCACCTCCCAGAGCTTGCTCAAACTCATGCCCATTGAGTCAGTGATGCCCTCCAACCATCTTGTCCTCTGCTGTCTCCTTCTCCTCCTGCCTTCAATCTTTTGAAGTTTTTATGGGTTGGGTAATTTCATTGGCTAATGAGTGGAAGGATTATTCCAACCAATTTGGGGAAGGGGTGCAGATTTCCAGGAATTGAGCCACTGCCTACTTTTTGGTCTTTTGACAGTGCCTTGGAACTGTCCTGGCACCTCTGAGGGTTCCACTGAGCTTGCTGACTGAGGATCAAGGTCTGGTGAAGTTGATTTGTCTGCTATCCTGGACCCATTTGATTCTAATTGGCTTATGGTGTGTCTCTGAGGTATGTCATTCTTTCAGAAGTTGTTTCCCACCCACTTACCTGCTATTTCAGAAAGAAATTACAAATTTCAGTGGCGCTTAGATAGCAAGAAAGGAACCAGAGATCAAATTGCCAACATTCTTTGGATCCTAGAGAAAGCAAGGGAATTCTAGGAAAAAAAAAAAAAGACATCTACTTCTGCTTCATACTGTTCATTGGGGTTCACTGGAGTGGTCTGCCATTCCCTTTTCCAGGGGAGATTAAGAAGAGGTGGCAAGAATACACAGAAGAACTATATAGAAAAGCTATTAATGACCTGATAACGATGATGTAGTCACTCACCTAGAGCCAGACATCCTGGAGTGGGAAGTCAAATGGGCCTTAGAAAGCATTAGTATGAACAAAGCTAGTGGAGGTGATGGGATTCTAGCTGAGCTATTTAAAACCTGAAAAGATGATGCTCTTAAAGTGCTTCACTCAATATGCCAGCAAATTTGGAAGATTTAACAGTGGCCACAGGACTGGAAAAGGTCAGTTTTCATTCCAATCCCAAAGAAGGGCAATACCAAAGAATGCTTAAATTCAGTTCAGTCGCTCAGTTGTATCTGACTCTCTGCGACCCCATGGACTGCAGCATTTCAGGCTTCCCTGTCCATCACCAACTCCCAGAGCTTACTCAAACTCATGGCCATTGAGTTGGTGATACCATCAAACCATCTCATCCTCTGTCCTGCCCTTTATCTCCTGCCTTCAATCTTTCCCAGCACTTCTGTACAATTGTGCTAATTTCACAAGCTAACAAGTTATTTCTCAAAATCCTTCAAGCTAGCCTTCAACAGTATGTGAACCTAGAACTTCCAGATGTACCAGCTGGATTTAAAAAAGGCAGAGGAACCAGAGACCAAGTTTCCAATATCCATTGGATCATAGATAAAACAAGGAAATTCCAGAAAAACAGCTAATTCTGCTTCATTAACTATGTGAAAGCCTTTGACTGCGTGGATCACAAAAAACTGGAAAATTCTTCAAGAGATGGGAATACCAGACCATCTTATCTATCTCCTGAGAGACCTGTATGCAGATCAAGAAACAACAGTTAGAACTGGACATGGAACAACAGACTGGTTCAAAATCGGGAAAGGAGTACGTCAAGGCTATATATTGTCACCCTGCTTATTTAACTTATATGCAGAATATATCCTGAGAAATGCTGAGCTGGATGAATCACAAGCTGGAATCAAGATTGCTGGGGAAAATATCAACAACATCAGATATGTAGATGATATCACACTAGTGGCAGAAAGCAAAGAGGAATTAAAGAGCCTCTTGATGAGGGTGAAAGAGGAGAGTGAAAAAGTTGGCTTAAAACTCAACATTCAAAAAACTAAGATCATGGCATTCTATCCCATCACTTCATGGCAAAGAGATGGGGGAAAAGTAAAAGCACTGGCAGATTTTCTTTTCTTGGGCTCCAAAATCACCGCAGATGGTGACTGCAGCCACAAAATTAAAGACACTTGCTCCTTAGAATGAAAGCTATAACAAAACTAGACAGCATAGTCAAAACAGAGACATCACTTTGCTGACAAAGGTCTGTCTAGTCAAAGTTGTAGTTTTTCCAGTACTCACGTATGGATGTGAGAGTTGAGTCATTAAAAAAGGCTGAGTGCTGAAGAATTGATGCTTTCAAATTGTGGTGCCAGTGAAGACTCTTGAGAGTCCCTTGGACTGCAAGGAGATCAAACCATTCCACCTGAAAGGAAATCAAACCTGAATATTCATTGGAAGGACTGATGCTGAAGCTCGAATACTTTAGCCATCTGATGTGAAGATCCAACTCATTTGAAAAGAACTTGGTAATGGGAAAGATGGAGGGCAGGAGGAGAAGGGGGTGGAGAGGATAAGATGGTTGGATGGCATCACAGACTCAATGGATCTGAGTTTGAGCAAACTCAGGGGGTTAGTGAAGGAGAGGGAAGCCTTGAGTGTTGCAGTCCATGGGGTCACAAAGAGCTGGACATGAGTTAGCCACTGAGCAACAATAATAAATCTAGCAAGAGGCATACAGCTGTTTTAGAAATTAGTGGGTGATGTCAAATTTCAAATAATCAGTCTTCAGCAAAGACTAGAATGAGAAAGAGTTTTAAAATGCTTGGGGAATTCTGAAGTGGTTTCTGTATTGTTTCTAAGTAATTACTGCCATTTGTATGCCTCAGGAATCCTCCAGACTGCAACAAGATCCACTAGCCTTTTCTGGGAAGGGAGAGATGGGTTTTCTTGTGTGGGAGCAATCTCTTTAAGCAAGAAAAATAAGAGCAATGAAACTACTTTTACTAGTGAAGCAACACACACAGTAAGTAGTTACATGCTAATGCCAGGTGTCACCTTTAATTAGGACTTGAGGAGGCTGAGTTCTGCTGTCTTCAGCCTTTGGAAATAAGCAGTCATGATCAAAGAGCTACCTTCTTTGAATAATTTAGATAGATATCCATTTTAATTAAAGTAGATATGGAATACTGGATATGAAAATGACTGCTGCTTCTTTTTTTTCACTTTTAGATTAAGGTGACTGGCAAATATGTCCCTGTACAGAAGGAAAGGGCATCTGGCTTAGTCCCTCTTTAGGTCTGCAGATCAAGCACGCAGTCGGCTGGAGGCCTTCTGTGGTCCCAGCACTTCCCTGGGACGGAGCAGGTGGGAGGGAGCCTCTTTCGGCATCGCCTGGTGGGTTACCATACAGGTGTCAACAGCTGCCAGAGGACAAACCAATCTGGTTCTGCTTTTCAGATAATGAGATATATGCCTCCCTGCCCTCAAACAAGATTGGTTTGGAATGCAGCAAAGCATCTGAGGAATCATTAGACATACCCTCAGAATGTCATGAAAAGGTCCCGCTGAAAAGATAGTCTATTCAGAGGTTGGAACGCAGCCCATGTACACCATCAGAAGTCATAGGCTGCCCTGCTCTGCCTTTGGAGGGTGAGTAAGGATGCCCAAAAGAAAAGTCTGGCACAGAGCCATTAGGTTGCAAGATCTCAGCTGTCTCAGAAGTCTTCAGTGGCCTCCTCTTTCTGCCTCAGTTCCCTTTTCTCTCAGCTGCCTCGCACCCTCTCCTTTTCTCCTCAATCCCCACGCCAGCAGAACAGCAATGGCACCAGCAAAGCAACTGACAATCATGTTCAAAACAAAGAGAGAGACAGAAAAGAATCACGAGAGACGTAGCTTAGAGCAACGTTCCTTTAATTATGCTTCTTGTTTCCATATGCCTATAGGATTCCTCCTAAGCCTGGGGGTGGGCGTGGGGGGCAAAGCAGGGAAAGCCATGCTCTTTTTCTTCATCCTCCTCCACCTCCTTAAATATTTACAGATCTGGATTAAACTCACCAGTCCAAAGTGAAATCACTTATCTCACTATTAAAGTGGAAAGGGTAGGTTAAAAACTCCACTGCCTCTCATTTTACAGATGGTCTTCATTAATCAATGAAAATATCCATAAGAATTAGGAAGTCATCCTTCCATATGCTTATGAAAACCCGGCTGCACCCTGCGGCCCACACTCTCTGCTCATTCTCCTTGGGTTCCCGTTTTTGGATCAGATTTTCAACTGATCCCTTTTACACTCTAACTGCTCAGCATCTTCTTGGACCTCTAGGTCAGATTCCCTTGCTCTGAAGGACTTTTGCCCGGCCCATCGCAAATTTAACTTTTGGAACCTCCTCTGAGATGGGCTTTGACCATCGTCTTCTGGCTCCGAGCGCTGAACATGCGGGTAAGTGTCGCTGCGTCTCTCAGTCACAAGTTGCAAATCCAGGTAGCCTTCTTCACTTCCCTACTTGGCTTTTACTTTCATAGAAGGAGGATCTTACCCAAAGTGGGAGAAGACCATGTAAACAATAGTTTTATTAAGGGAAAATAAAAATAAGAGCCAGGACTTCCAGGCAGTAATAGTTGAAGTAGTGCATGGGCAGCATGGATGGGGCAGGCAAAAGCAGAGGATGGCCTATGCAATGAAGACGAGCAAGGGATTGAAGGATGGCAGTGATTTGGGATGGCTATTGTCATACTGAATGAGACAAAGTGCAGCGTGAGCTTAATTTTGATGGAGAGAACTGTAAAGGAGAGGATGGAAAAAAATCTCAAAGCAGAAGAGTGTTTAACATCAAAAACATAAAAAAAAAAAAAAAAAAAAAGATGGTCAAGACCTGCTGGAGGGTGAGATCCAGTTTGATGCATCACGTGTTTTTCTTAACGCCATCAGAGACCAGACCAATATGTGACGAGCAAAGAACGCGCAGAGTCCCTGATCACAGGATAATGAGTTTGAAAACACTCTCTTTGGAAACAAACTCAAGGCATTTGATAACTCTGGATGCAAACTTTGTGCTGAAATAAAAGTGAAGTTTGTTTTAACAATGGCATTGGATTCTGAAATGAAGCTCAGCTGCCATAAAAATTCAACATCAATTGCACACAAACATGACCTTGCATTAAAATAAGCCTTTCAAAGGACTGGATGTACTATAAATTGGGCAAGAATCAGACTCTTTTCAAAATGCTAGTATCTGTCAGGGACTGAGATTACCCTGCTTTTCCTGGAGCTCAGGAAGAGTGACAGAAGGAATAAATGGGCCATTGGCTGCCACTGCCGGAAAGTTCAGGATCATCCTTTCCATTGCCACAGTGAAATTCATAATAAAATGCCGATAGGATAAAGAGCAGGTCAGACCTGTCCAAATCCAGCATGGAATAAGTGTCTGCTAAGATGATCCTGCCCCACAACCACTGACAACTCGGGGACATTTGTATATTGCAGAGAGTCGTCCTGTGGGAGATGCACGACCTGCAGAATCTCATCTGCTGTCCTTGGGGAAACATTAAGAAATAAGAGATGACTGCTCTTCCCTGGCTGTTCCTGTAGACAACTGAGCTTTCTATGTCTTAAACTGACAGAATGTAGTCCACTGGAGAAGGGAATGGCAAACCACTTCAGTATTCTTGTCTTGAGAACCCCATGAACAGTATGAAAAGGCAAAATGATAGGATACTGAAAGAGGAACTCCCCAGGTCAGTAGGTGCCCAATATGCTACTGGAGATCAGTGGAGAATAACTCCAGAAAGAATCAAGGGATGGAGCCAAAGCACAAACAATACCCAGCCGTGGATGTGACTGGTGATAAAAGCAAGGTCCAATGCTGTAAAGAGCAGTATTGCATAGGAACCTGGAATGTCAGGTCCATGAATCAAGGCAAATTGGAAGTGGTCAAACAAGAGATGGCAAGAGTGAATGTTGACATTCTAGGAATCAGCGAACTGAAATGGACTGGAATGGGTGAATTTAACTCAGATGACCATTATATCTACTACTGCGGGCAGGAATCCCTCAGAAGAAATGGAGTAGCCATCATGCTCAACAAAAGAGTCCGAAATGCAGTGCTTGGATGCAATCTCAAAAACGACAGAATGATCTCTGTTCGTTTCCAAGGCAAACCATTCAATATCACAGTAATCCAAGTCTATGTCCCAACCAGTAACACTGAAGAAGCTGAAGTTGAACGGTTCTATGATTGATTATATTCTTTGCAGCCAAAGATGGAGAAGCTGTATACAGTCAGCAAAAACAAGACCAGGAGCTGACTGTGGCTCAGACCATGAATTCCTTATTGCCAAATTCAGACTGAAATTGAAGAAAGTAGGGAAAACCACTAGACCATTCAGGTATGACCTAAATCAAATCCCTTATGATAATACAGTGGAAGTGAGAAATATATTTAAGGGCCTAGATCTGATACATAGAGTGCCTGATGAACTATGGAATGAGGTTCGTGACATTGTACAGGAGACAGGGATCAAGACCATCCCCATGGAAAAGAAATGCAAAAAAGCAAAATGTCTGTCTGGGGAGGCCTTACAAATAGCTGTGAAAAGAAGAGAAGTGAAAAGCAATGGAGAAAAGGAAAGATATAAACATCTGAATGCAGAGTTCCAAAGAATAGAAGAAGAGATAAGAAAGCCTTCTTCAGCGATCATTGCAAAGAAATAGAGGAAAACAACAGAATGGGACAGACTAGAGATCTCTTCAAGAAAATCAGAGATACCAAAGGAACATTTCATGCAAAGATGGGCTCGATAAAGGACAGAAATGGTATGGACCTAACAGAAGCAGAAGATATTAAGAAGAGATGGCAAGAATACACAGAAGAACTGTACAAAAAAGATCTTCACGACCCAGATAATCACAATAGTGTGATCACTGACCTAGAGCCAGACATCCTGGAATGTGAAGTCAAGTGGGCCTTAGAAAGCATCACTACGAACAAAGCTAGTGGAGGTGATGGAATTCCAGTTGAGCTATTTCAAAAACTAAAAGATAATGCTGTGAAAATGCTGCACTCAATATGCCAGAAAACTTGGAAAACTCAGCAGTGGCCACAGGACTGGAAAAGGTCAGTTTTCATTCCAATCCTAAAGAAAGGCAATGAAAGAATGCTCAAACTACCGCATGGTTGCACTCATCTCACACGCTAGTAAAGTAATGCTCAAAATTCTCCAAGCCAGGGTTCAGCAATATATGAACCGTGATGTTCAAGCTGGTTTTAGAAAAGGCAGAGGAACCAGAGATCAAATTGCCAACATCCACTGGATCATGGAAAAAGCAAGAGAGTTCCTGAAACACATCTATCTCTGCTTTATTGACTATGCCAAAGCCTTTGACTGTGTGGATCACAATAAACTGTGGAAAATTCTGAAAGAGATGGGAATACCGGACCACCTGACCTGCCTCTTGAGAAATTTGTATGCAGGTCAGGAAGCAACAGTTAGAACAGGACATGGAACAACAGACTGGTTCCAAATAGGAAAAGGAGTTCGTCAAGGCTGTATATTGTCACCCTGCTTATTTAACTTATATGCAGAGTACATCATGAGAAATGCTGGACTGGAGGAAACACAAGCTGGAATCAAGATTGCCGGGAGAAATATCAATAACATCAGATATGCAGATGACACCATCCTTATGGCAGAAAGTGAAGAGGAACTCAGAAGCCTCTTGATGAAAGTGAAAGTGGAGAGTGAAAAAGTTGGCTTAAAGCTCAACATTCAGAAAATGAAGATCATGGCATCCGGTCCCATCACTTCATGGGAAACAGATGGGGAAACAGTGGAAACAGTGTCAGACTTTATTTTTCTGGGCTCCAAAATCACTGCAGATGGTGACTGCAGCCATGAAATTAAAAGACGCTTACTCCTTGGAAGGAAAGTTATGACCAACCTAGATAGCATATTGAAAAGCAGAGACATAACTTTGCCAACAAAGGTCCGTCTAGTCAAGGCTATGGCTTTTCCTGTGGTCATGTATGGATGTGAGAGTTGGACTGTGAAGAAGGCTGAGTGCCGAAGAATTGATGCTTTTGAAGTGTGGTGTTGGAGAAGACTCTTGAGAGTTCCTTAGACTGCAAGGAGATCCAACCAGTCTGTTCTCAAGGAGATCAGCCCTGGGATTTCTTTGGAAGGACTGATGCTAAAGCTGAAACTCCAGTACTTTGGCCACCTCATGCGAAGAGTTGACTCCTTGGAAAAGACTCTGATGCTGGGAGGGATTGAGGGCAGGAGGAGAAGGGGGCGACAGAGGATGAGATGGCTGGATGGCATCACTGACTCGATGGACATGAGTCTGAGTGAACTCCGGGAGTTGGTGATGGACAGGGAGGCCTGGCGTGCTGCGATTCATGGGGTCGCAAAGAGTCGGACACAACTGAGCAACTGAATTGATCTGATGTCTTAAACTACTTAGTCTCTTCCTTGCTTTCCTGGCTACTTCCACATTTCACGATCATTGTATCTCTGTTAAACATAAGGAGGTAAGAAGAGAACTGTCGGTTTAAATGATGTCATCCTTCTCCAGGAGAAACCGAAAGTGAAAGTTGCTCAGTCATGTTCAAATCTTTGCAATGCCGTGGACTGCAGCCGACCAGGCTCCTCTGTCAACGGAATTTTTCAGGCAAGAGTGCTGGAGTGGATTGCCATTTCTGCAGGAGAGGACTGCCTAGTAGGAGAAATGATAGGATTTTTGGCTAAAAGTGTTTTCTCTGAGCCCTGCACTTGAGAAGGTTTGGAGGACATCGTAGCCTGCCACCTCGTATGCTTTGCAGAGTGACCCTTTATTCCTGCCCTCTGCTATGCTATGCCAAGTCACTTGAGTCGTGTCCAACTCTGTGGGACCCCATAGACTGCAGCCCACCAGGCTCCACCGTCCCTGGGATTCTCCAGGCAATAACACTGGAGTGGGTTGCCATTTCCTTCTCCAATACATGAAAGTGAAAGTGAAGTTGCTCAGTCGTGTCCAACCCTCAGTGACCCCATGGACTGCAGCCCTCCAGGCTCCTCCATCCATGGGATTTTCCAGGCAAGAGTACTGGAGTGGGGTGCCATTGCCTTCTCCTCCTGCTCTCTGGGGATGGGCCAACCTTGACTTAGCGTTTCAGCCCTGCCCCAGATCACGTATCTTGCACAGAGATTCTGAGCTGAATCCAACATGTCCGATGTCATCTCTCGTGCATTCTTTTTACACCCCAGCATGCCTTTTTTTTTTTTTTTTGGCCTCTAAGGAAAATGTTGACGTGGACAGGACCAAATAATGGGTACTAAATGGCCCAGGGAGCATTGAGACCTTCCCTGTGAGTGCCTCACCCCTACCCCCTGGGGCAAACAAAGTAACTCTGTGGATACAAAAAGCTGGTTATGAGCAAACTTCCATCTGATCTGGTGGACCCTGAATTCCTCTTAAAATCCAGTGTTTTGATCATGCGATATTTTAGGAATAATGTTCTTTGTGATAGCACACAGGCCATGACCTTGACTAGAGCAGAGGTTTGGAAGACTGGCAATGCTCACCTTCGGGAGGATTCAGCAGTTATTTGCATGGTAACAGTCTTAAAGAACTGGCCACAGTTGTGCCCAGTGCTGTTACCGCCACACACACCATGGGCATTCATTGCCTCTGACACGAGTTAGAGCCCGTGGAGTACCTTCCAGACGCTGCTGTCATGGTGATACACAGCACTGTAGGCCTTTGCTTTCTTTACTAGCTCGTGTATGTGTAGCACTAGGGGCTTCTTTTTTATTCCTCTGCTTTGCCATAAACTATCATGGCAGGAATGGCTTTTTTCTTCCTTGCTGCATTGCCTGTAAGTATGTTGTTGTTGTTCAGTCGCTCAGTCACGTCCAACTCTCTGCAACACCACGAACTGCAGCACGCCAGGCCTCCCTGTCCATCACCAACTCCCGGAGTTCACTCAAACTCATGTCCGTCGAGTCAGTGATGCCATCCAGCCATCTCATCCTCTGTCGTCCCCTTCCCCTCCTGCCCCCAATCTTTGCAACATCAGGGTCTTTTCCAATGAGTCAGCTCTTCACATCAGGTGGCCAAAGTATTGGAGCTTCAGCTTCAGCATCAGTCCTTCCAATAAATATTCGGGATTGATTTCCTTTAGGATGGACTGGTTTGATTTCCTGGATGTCCAAGGGACTCTCAAGAGTCTTCTCTAACACCACAGTTCCAAAGCTTTCAGGTATGCCTGAAGCTAATAAGCATGGGCATATCTGATGGATATGATGAGATAACCGTGGTAACTGCCTCAAATCCTGCTAGAGAAAGCCTGGGGCATGTCTGTTAGCAAAGAAGTCTGAGATTCCCATATGATTAAGTGTGTGTGTGTGAAGAGAAACATCTGTGGGATGGATCCTGCATTCATTCATTCATGAAACCAATACTTAGGGCAGCAATGTGGGAATATTGGAGATTATACTGGGGATAATTGAGTATATTGAGATACTGGGAATAAAATGAGCAGGAGAAAATGTGAGTATCCACGCCTTTATAGAGCTTATCATCCAATTGCAACAAAAAATATTACTCAGTGACAAGTAATAGCATCAATTGGAAAAGAGGTGTGGTGTGCTGGAGAATGCTCAGATCTCACGTTAAATAATAAGAATGAAATGATTTTGGTTAGAGGTTTTGGAAAAAAATTAAAACTATGTGCTCAAGCATATTTAAGAATATTGTACATATTAGATTTTCTTGGTAAAGGTAGAATCTATTGACTTGGTGTAATTAGAAGGAATTGTTTTTTTCTGAGGACATGTCTTGATCAAGGTATTTAAACATTAAGTCAAGATGAAAGTGTGCAGATGGCGCTGCCCTTGTCCCAGAAGCATGGGGATTACCGGGGCAGACTCTGAGGAGCCTGGGCAGGGGCACAGTAGGAAAGCAAATGTTGAAGTGTTGGTGGGTGGACGAGGAAACCGAGGAGCCGGCATGCTGAGCACGCATGTGCTGACGGGCACTTAGGCGGCCCGCGTGTCTTGCTGCTGTGAAGAGAGCTGCAGGGAACACTGGGGCGCGTGTGGCTTTTCAGCTTATCGTTTTCTCCGGATAATATGCCCAAATGTGGGATTGCTGGATCATATGATAGTTCTAGTTCTAGTTTTCTGAGGCACCTCCATACTATTCTCCATTGTGGCTGTACCCATTTCTATTCCCACAAACAGTGTAAGAGGGTTCCCTTTTCTCCACATCCTCTCAAGCATTTATTACTTGTAGACTTTCTAATTATGGCCCTTCTGACCAGTGTGGGAAGTGATCTCTCATTGTCTCGATCTGCATTTCTCTGTTAAGTAGTGATGTTGAGAATCTTTCCATGTGCTTTTTGGCCTGTATTTGGAGAAATGTCTGTTTGCATCTTCTGCCCGTTTTTTGACCGAGTAGTCTGGTTTTTCTGACATAGAACTGCATGAGCTGTTTGTACATTTTGGAGATTAATACCTTTCTGATCACTTTATTTGCAAATATTTTCTCCCATTCTGTGGCTTATCTTTTCATTTGTTTATGGTGGTGCATACATGAAGGAGCCAAAATTATGATAAATGAGCCAGAGAGCAGAAAGAGCAAGACAAAGTTAAGAAGTCCAGCACCTTTTTAAAAGAATACATGGACATGATGTGATGGACTGAATAAACTTAAGTGCCCATTCTCTCCATCTCAGTAATATGAACTTTCATCTTAGTTAATCCAGGCTGCTTTAACAAAGTACCGTAGATCCAGGGACTTAGAAGCAGACATTTATTTCTCCCATTCTGGAGGCTGGGAAATCCAAGAGGAAAGCGCCAGCAGACTCAGTTCTCTGTGAGAACCTGCTTCCTGGCTTGCTTGCTTCCAAATGCCTTCTCACTGGGTCCTCATACAATGGGGAGAGAGCTCCAGTCTTTCTTCCCCCTTTATAAGCCCACCCTGTGGGCCCCACACTCATGACCTCATCCAAATCCAGTTGCCTCCCAAAGACCCCATCTCCAAATTAGGTGACTTCAACATATGAATTTGTGAGATACAAATTCAGCCCACAACAATGGCATTAAATGCTTTTATTTCAGCGATCTAACATGGAGCCACTCTGTCAATTACTGCATTTCTATGACTGTATCTAGAAAAGGTTGTTTGTTGCCCCTGATATCACATTTTTTCTCTTTCAATAACAGTGGGATATCTAATATTCAGAGGTGAGTTGTTCCATCTCCACATATCTTGTGATTTTCTGGATGGTTTTCTCATTGATTTCGAGGTAATTCTGTTTTGTAGTTAAGAACATACTTTGACTAATTTCACTTTTTAAAATTTTCAGTGTAGAACATGGTCTATTTTGAGGAATGTTCCATGTGTGCTTGTAAAAAAAATGTGTATTCTGCTATAATTGGGTAGAATGCTCTAGAAATATCAGCTAGGTGAAGTTGGTTAGTAGTGTTCTTCAGATCTCCTATATCCTTACTTCCTGTCTACTTGTTCTAGCAACTGCAAAAAGAAAAGTACTGATGTATTCAACTATAGTTCTGGATTTGTCTTTTTCTCCTTTCAACTTCATCAGATTTTGCCTCATATATTTTGTAGCTTTGTTATTAGGCATATATGCAGTTCTTGAAGTACTGACCTCTTTGTCATTATATTATGTATCTCTTTGTTTTGGGTAATAGTTCTTTTTAAGCTATTTAAAAATTTTTTAAAATATTATTTATTTTTTAAATTATGAAAATAGGATAACACATTCACAGGAGACTTGGAAAATACAGAACAAAGTTACATATAGTTCCACTGTATATGGCAATTGCTTGTTTTAAGTCGATAAATTAAGATTTTTAGTTGGAGTTTCAATATCAAACTCTCAGAAATGAATAACATGAGTGTACAGAGAAGTAGAAGAATATAGTAGATCTGAAAAGCATTATGAACCAATTGGGCGTAATTAAGATTTATACAGTTTTCACACAAGAGTAGGATACAAATTCTATTCAAGTTCCCATAGACTATAAACTAAGAGACACCAGGGCAAATCCAGAGTTGTGAGGCCAGGCACTCGTGCTGCTGTTAATACAATTACTTTAGCTTTCTTTTGATTAATATTTACATGGTAATATCTTTTCTCCATTTTTGCTTTTATTTTTTATAACTAAAATTGATTTACCATAGATAGCATAGAATTGTAACTTGCTTTTTTAATCTGTTGTAACAATTTTTTAACTTTTAATTCATGTTTTTAGGCAGTTTACATTTAATGTAATTACTGATATGTTTGGATTAAAGACTACTATCCATTAAGCTGTTTTTTGTTACATCTATTCTTTGTTCTTCTTCCTTCCTTTTCTGCCTTGTTTTTAATTTTTTAATGTTCCTATTTTATCACAGTTAGCTAATCTTTATATCTCTTTTTAATATTTTGGTGGTTGACCTAGAATTTACTGCAGCTGCTGCTAAGTCGCTTCAGTCGTGTCTAACTCTGTGCGACCCCATGACGGCAGCCCATCAGGCTCCGCCATCCCTGGGATTCTCCAGGCAAGAACACTGGAGTGGGGTGCCATTTCCTTCTCCAATGCATGAAAGTGAAAAGTGAAAGTCAAGTCGCTCAGTCGTGTCCAACTCTTAGCAACCCCAAGGACTGCAGCCTACCAGGCTCCTCCGTCCATGGGATTTTCCAGGCAAGAGTACTGGAGTGGGGTGCCATTGCCTTCTCCGAGAATTTACAATATATATCAAATAATTTATTACCGCTCCACAATATTAAAAAGCTTTTATAACAGTATACTGTCAGTTCCTTCCTTTCATTTTCTGTGCTGTGATTGTCATATATTTTACTTTTATGAATTCTGTAAATACACAATGCATTGTTATTATTTTTGCTTTAGAGAATCATTTCTCTGTTATGACCAATTAAAAAATAAGACAAGGCAACCTTTGTCTTCTTGTGGAGGACAGTAGAGACTGAGGTTAAAAAAATAAAAATGTTTAGGGCTGGAAATAGACATATCTCTCCTGCTAGGCTTAGTGTGGTGTGTGTCTGTCTGTGTGGAGGGAGTGGTAGGGTCCTAATTGTTAGGAATTTAACTGGAGTTTGGAGTAGTTGCTATGATCACTCAGTATAAGATAGACTTCAAATCATCTAGTGTTACTTCTGCCTAGCATGTGGGCTGGTTTACCAGAAGGCTTTTCTTCAATGTCAGCTCCATCTTCAACCTTAAGTCTTCCCTTTGTTCTGTGTCTCATGGAAGATCTCTGCATGTTCTGGCCCCTCTGCAAGCAGTCAAGCACTGTTACTTGTTACTTGATGCCAATTAGCCTGGGAGAAGGGGTGACATTTTCTGTTGTCCTGTGTATGTCTCAGTCTTAGTCACTCCGTTCCTGAGTCATGGGCATAGGTTTTTCTTGGTGATTCTACCCCACTCCCAGCTGTAGATCTGGACTCCTTATTTTGATGGAAAAGGTTTTGTTCCTTTCTCTCAGAATCAGTGAGTTGTTCTAGCCTGGAGAATCCCAGGGACAGAGGAGCATGGTGGGCTGCCGTCCATGGGGTCGCACAGAGTTGGACACAACTGACGTGACTTTGCAGCAGTAGCAGCAAGAGCATCGTAGGCTTCCTTGGTGGCTCAGAAGATAAAGAATTCGCCTGCAATGTGGGAGACCTGAGTTTGATCCCTGAGTCAGGAAGATCCCCTGGAGAAGGAAATGGCAACCCACTCCAGTATTCTGGCCTGGAGAATCGCATGGACAGAGGAGCCTGATGGGCTACAGTCCATCGGATCGCAAAGAATCAGACAGGACTGAGCGACTAACACTTTCACTTTCAGGGCATCAGGTTTTGCTTCCCTCCCTCCAAGGATTTAAACCTTCTATTTCACAGAAGACACAGGGAGAATGGTCTGTGCTCCCCTCCAGTGCTGTCGATGCTTCAAGCCTGCAACACAAGGAAGACATTTTTAGGATTGTTGCTGATCTTTTGTGTTAGTACCTGCTTCTTGGCAGATGAACCTGAGATGGGTGTAAGGTCTTCTGTGTTTGTGTCCTGGGGTTCACATTCTTTTGTCAGCCCAAAGCTGGTCTTTAGTGCTTTATTAAAATATTAAGTTGAATTCTTACCTGTGATAGCATCTCTCCCAGGAAAGCAAGTTCTCATGTCCTAATTCTTCTTAGATGTGCTTTTGTCAGGTTCTAGGTTAATTGGTAATGATCGGTTCTCTCCTGGGCTCAAGAAAAGTTATGAGTTTTTGGATTGTTTGGCATTTCTGCCATGGCTGCTGCTATTATTAAGTGCAGGAGTGATGCTCTTTATGACATTCTACTGCTACATCCCAAGCACCAGAACACACAGTTGTTAGCTGGGCATGTAAGCTGCTGGAACCAAGGCTCCATTTCCTGGCCTCTCCTACGGCTAATGCTTCCAGCAAACATTTCTAAAGTGTCAGGGAGCCCGCCCTTCTGCATCCTGTTCCTTGTTCTGCTGACTCAGATGCAGGCGTGAAGTCTGCAGCTGACGCAACCACCTTGCACCATGAAGTGAATTGAAGAGAAGAGGCCGCACACCTGGCAGCACCGCAATACAGAAGAGACCGCAGACAAGCACGTGGCAGCCTGAACAAACACGCACTGGAGGGAAAATCACATCAGATAGCTTCATGTGTGTTTAATTTGCTGGATATCCTCTCACTGCTGAAACTAGTGCTAACTTACAAGTTTTATAGGGCCTCACTCATATCAATTTTGAATGAGTGGCATCACGACGCAGCACGTTTTCAGGCCCCAGCCCGCCAGTGAGTGTGTCTGCTACTAGACTTCCCCCCCTCTAGCTCCCTCACCCTTTAGCACCCAGCTCCCAGCTCGGGGGCTCACACGTGTATTCAATATGGCACTCACCATATATCCAAAAATGAAAAATGCAGGCATACCAACGGACTGACTTCTCCAGACTATGAATCTGCCTGCCCATTTCTGTTACACTCTTTTATATTATCATGACTTATAGGCGCCTCTTTAGCTGTACCACTGAACCCCACCTTCAGTCTTTAGTCAGAGACATGTAGTTAGCAGAATGAATTATTCTTCTTTCCTTCTGGTTTTTCCTCTCTTAGGAATGTAAGAAGGGCTGAAAAGGCAAGAACATGTCTACAGGGGAGAGGAAAAAGATAATCAGGGAACGGAAAATGCTCCTAACAGGAAAAAATGGCCTCTGATAGCTGAAAGGTGGCTCGAGGTCATCTGCTGGGGTAACTCTTTAACTGTTTGCTTCTGTTTTTATTGACTATTGGGCCATAAAAGAGATCTTGGAAGAAATAGCCTCTTTTCTTTCCCAGAAGGTTACTATCTTCTGGTTATTTATATATCCCAAGCTGAAGAGGGAAGCAACAAGACAGCTCTGCGACCTGTCACTGGACCACAGAGCAAGCGCTCCGAGCTCTGCCATGTAGCTGAATGTGGCCTGAGCACACTGGTGCCGTCATGGATAAATTCTAAGTTCCTTAAGACCAGAATCTACGCCATCTGCTTAAATCTCAAATGCCATACCATAAAGAACATAATATGGAAGATATTTCTTACATCTACAGCTGCTGTTACTGCAAAAATACCAGACTCTAACGACTTGAGGGGTTTCACTAGAGTCGAAGAAAACTGTACTGAGAAAAATGCCTCTCATGTAAGAAGCAAAGGAAAGACACGTTTCTCTTCTCTGTGCATTATTAGAATTTGTCTGCCCTCCTCAGCGCATCAGCACTAATGATGCTGAAGTCCATGACAGATAACGGCCTTGAGTCATTCTCCAGCCACAGAGAAGGTAAGATTAATAAAGAACATTTGTTATCATTTTGAAACCAATTTATGTAATGGAACTCATAATAAATAACCACATTTAACACTAGCATTCATCAAAGCCAATTTATACATCAGTTTGTTCACTGTGTGTTAAACCAACCATTTATAAGAATAAGTTGGTTTTCCTTTTGTGTCCCCTTTTCTCTCTATTAAAGTAAAAATTATTGTTGGATATGGTGATTTTTTTGCTTTCATAGAAGCAGCATTGATAGTGATATATGTTGGCTTCTCAGCTGTTTCTACATGATATATAATTTTGCACAGCATGTTGCTTCTGTCTGAACCAAGAGGAAATTATTGTTTTAAAAATATAAAACTATTATTGATAGTCTCTTCTCTTCTCAAAAACTTGCCACCTCGGGTGAGCATAGTTCACCGTAGGAGAGGCTGGGGATTTCCACAGACTGTCAGTTTTTACAGAAGAGGGAACAGGTGCAGTCTAGTAAATGAAATTCACAAATTATCTCCAAGCATCTTATTAAAACCATTTTCAAGTTACCTTATTCCCAAGCTTCAGCTAACATCAGTACCTGTCCCTGTATTTTTATAACTAAAGTGTAGTTGATATACAATGTTGTTTTAGTTTCAGGTATACAACATAAAGATTCGGGTTTTTTATTTTTCAGATTATATTCCATTATAGGATAAGATATTGGGTATAACTCCTGTGCTACACAATAAATCCTTGTTGCTTATCTGTTTATGTATGGACATAGATTCAACCATAGATAGTTTTTTTCTGTTTTTCCCAAACCCCTAGTGTGGCCCTCCTCCCCTCTCTCACCCTTTGGTGGTCGTGAGTTTGGTTTCTGTCTCTGTGAGTCAGTTTCTCTTTTGTGTTAGGTTCATTTGTATTATTTTTAAGATTCTGTATGTGACATCTTACAGTATTTGTCTTTCTCTGACTTATTTCACTAACCATGCTACCCTCTAGGTCCATCCACATTGCTGAAAATGGCTAGATAATATTCCATTGTGTGTGTATATATATACACACACAATCACATATCTATATATACAACCACCTCTACATGTGTACATATATGTACTACATTCATATTTTTGTATATGTGTATATATGTATATATTGAAGGTTCTACTGAAGTTGAATGGAAGTTGAACGGTTCTACGAAGACCTACAAGACCTTTTAGAACTAACACCCCCAAAAAATGTCCTTTTCATTATAGGGGACTGGAATGCAAAAGTAGGAAGTCAAGAAACACCTGGAGTAACAGGCAAATTTGGCCTTGGAATACGGAATGAAGCAGGGCAAAGACTAATAGAGTTTTGCCAAGAAAATGCACTGGTCATAACAAACACCCTCTTCCAACAACACAAGAGAAGACTCTATACATGGACATCACCAGATGGTCAACACCGAAATCAGATTGAAATCAGCCAAAGATGGAGAAGCTCTATAGAGTCAGCAAAAACAAGACCAGGAGCTGACTGTGGCCCAGACCATGAACTCCTTATTGCCAAATTCAGACTTAAGTTGAAGAAAGTAGGGAAAACCACTAGACCATTCAGGTATGACCTAAATCAAATCCCTTATGATTATACAGTGGAAGTGAGAAATAGATTTAAGGGCCTAGATCTGATACATAGAGTGCCTGGTGAACTATGGAATGAGGTTCATGACATTGTACAGGAGACAGGGATCAAGACCATCCCCATGGAAAAGAAATGCAAAAAAGCAAAATGTCTGTCTGGGGAGGCCTTACAAATAGCTGTGAAAAGAAGAGAAGCGAAAAGCAAAGTAGAAAAGGAAAGATATAAACATCTGAATGCAGAGTTCCAAAGAATAGAAGAAGAGATAAGAAAGCCTTCTTCAGCAATCAATGCAAAGAAATAGAGGGAAACAACAGACTGGGAAAGACTAGAGATCTCTTCAAGAAAATCAGAGATACCAAAGGAACATTTCATGCAAAGATGGGCTCGATAGAGGACAGAAATGGTATGGACCTAACAGAAGCAGAAGATATTAAGAAGAGGTGGCAAGAATACACAGAAGAACTGTACAAAAAAGATCTTCACGACCCAGATAATCACAATAGTGTGATCACTGACCTAGAGCCAGACATCCTGGAATGTGAAGTCAAGTGGGCCTTAGGAAGCATCACTACAAACAAAGCTAATGGAGGTGACGGAATTCCAGTTGAGCTATTCCAAATCCTGAAAGATGATGCTGTGAAAGTGCTGCACTCAATATGCCAGCAAATTTGGAAAACTCAGCAGTGGCCACAGGACTGGAAAAGGTCAGGTTTCATTCCAATCCCCAAGAAAGGCAATGCCAAAGAATGCTCAAACTACCGCACAATTGCACTCATCTCACACGCTAGTAAAGTAATGCTCAAAATTCTCCGAGCCAGGCTTCAGCAATTCGTGAACCGTGAACTTCCTGATGTTCAAGCTGGTTTTAGAAAAGGCAGAGGAACCAGAGATCAAATTGCCAACATCTGCTGGATCATGGAAAAAGCAAGAGAGTTCCAGAAAAACATCTATTTCTGCTTTATTGACTATGCCAAAGCCTTTGACTGTGTGGATCACAATAAACTGTGGAAAATTCTGAAAGACATGGGAATACCAAACCACCTGATCTGCCTCTTGAGAAATCTGTATGCAGGTCAGGAAGCAACAGTTAGAACTGGACATGGAACAACAGACTGGTTCCAAATAGGAAAAGGAGTTCGTCAAGGCTGTATATTGTCACCCTGTTTATTTAACTTATATGCAGAGTACATCATGAGAAACGCTGGACTGGAAGAAACACCAGCTGGAATCAAGATTGCCAGGAGAAATATCAATAACCTCAGATATGCAGATGACACCACCCTTATGGCAGAAAGTGAAGAGGAACTCAAAAGCCTCTTGATGAAAGTGAAAGTGGAGAGTGAAAAGTTGGCTTAAAGCTCAATATTCAGAAAACGAAGATCATGGCATCTGGTCCCAATCACTTCATGGCAAATAGATGGGGAAACAGTGTCAGACTTTATTTTTCTGGGCTCCAAAATCACTGCAGATGGTGACTGCAGCCATGAAATTAAAAGACGCTTACTCCTTGGAAGAAAAGTTATGACCAACCTAGATAGCATATTGAAAAGCAGAGACATAACTTTGCCAACAAAGGTCTGTCTAGTCAAGGCTATGGTTTTTCCTGTGGTCATGTATGGATGTGAGAGTTGGACTGTGAAGAAGGCTGAGCGCCAAAGAATTGATGCTTTTGAAGTGTGGTGTTGGAGAAGACTCTTGAGAGTCCCTTGGACTGCAAGGAGATCCAACCAATCCATTCTGAAGGAGATCGGCCATGGGATTTCTTTGGAAGGAATGATGCTAAAGCTGAAACTCCAGTACTTTGGCCACCTCATGCAAAGAGTTGACTCATTGGAAAAGACTCTGATGCTGGGAGGGATTGGGGGCAGGAGGAGAAGGGGACGACAGAGGATGAGATGGCCGGATGGCATCACTGACTCGATGGACATGAGTCTGAGTGAACTCCGGGAGTTGGTGATGGACAGGGAGGCCTGGCGTGCTGCAGTTCATGGGGTCGCAAAGAGTCGGACAGGACTGAGCGACTGATCTGATCTGATATATGTATATATATGTGTATATATACACATACACCGCATATACATATATATACTACACACGTATATATACATGTACTACATCTCTATATATACTACACATACATATATATACACACACAGGTGTATATATACACACATCTACATACACATATACTACATCTGTATATATATACTACATATACATGTACACACAGAGGTACATATATACACACACCACATCCACATAGATGTATATATGTACCACCCATATACATATATATACTACAACTATATATACACACAGTATCTATACATGTATATGTGTGAATATACACGTGCACATACCACACCCACACCACATCTTCTTAGTCCAGTTGTCTGTTGATGGGCACTTGGGTGGTTTCCACATTTTAGTTATTATAATTAATGCCGCTATAAACATTGGGGTGCAAGCATCTTTTTGAATTAGTGTTTCTGTATTTTCTGGATATAAACCTAGAAGTAGAACTGCTGGATAACGTGGTGATTCTTTTTAGTTTTTTAAGAAAATCCATAGTGATTTCTGCAGTGATTGCATAGATTTACATTCACACCAACAATGCAGGAAGGGTTCCCTTTCTGCCAGATCCTCCCCAGTACTTATTATTCGTAGACTTTTTGACATTCTGATATAGGTATGCAGTGATACCTCATTGTGGCTTTGATTCACATTCTCTAGTAATTAGAATGTTGAGCATCTTTCTTGAGCCTGTTGGCCATCTGTCTGTCTTGTGTGGAAAAATGTTCAACTCCTCTGCCTGGTTTTTGATTGGATAACTTGTTTTTTTTTAGTACTGAGTTGTATGAACCATTTGTGAATTTTGAATATTAACCACTTGTCAGTTCCATCATTTGCAAATATTTTCTACCATTCTGTGGGTTATCTTTTTGTTTTCTTGATAGTTTCCTTTGCTGTGGAAAGCTTTTAAGTTTAATTAGACCCCATTTGCTCATTTGCTTTTGTCTCACCTCTCCCTTGTTTCCTGCCCATGACCACCGCTAGAGTAGGGGCTTTGCAGATGGCGCTGGTGGTAAAGAATCTGCATACAGTGCAGCAGGCGTAAGAGATGCAGGTTTGATCCCTGCTTTGGGACGATTCTCTGGAGTGAGAAATAGCAACCCGCTCCAGCGTTCTTGCCTGAAAACCTCCATGGACAGAGAAGCCTGGCGGGCTGCAGTCCACGGGGTTGTGAAGAGTTGGACATGACTTAGCAACTAAGCAACTTAGGCCGACACTAAAAAATTAACACTAAAATTGTTACTAAGGTATGTAACAAACTTCTGTAAGAAAAGCACCCAGTTCAGAAATGATTGGTGGTTCCCATTGTGGTAGGCGGAATATCCCCCCCACCCCGCTTAAGATATCTATATTCTAATTCAGTGATTCTAGCCCCTTGAGACTGATTTTGGTCTTCTGACTTCCAGAAGTGTAGCATAATAAATCTGTGTTGTTTCAAGACACTACATTTTTTGTAATTTGTTATAGTAGCAGTAAGACACTAGAGTATCTGTGAAGCCAGAATAAGCACGTATGAAAATGTCCTCATAGAACATAGAGACGTCTCTTTAAGAAAATTGACAAAAATGGAAATAAAAAGACACTTAAATCAGTGGAAAGTTATTTGAAAATGCAAAGACTTTGCATAATCAAGAGGTCGTGTCAGTTTTTCTTTAGTATAATTCATGTTCTTTACTAGACAAAATTTGCAACACACGTACAACACGAAAGAATGCCCACCTGCAAAAGCGAGCATATTTATACCTGCATGGCTGTTTTATGTCTTTGAACAAGGACCATGTATCTTCCTTTAGAGATACAAAACATTCCTATGATGTCAGGCCATCCGGTAGAGACTTATCACTTATAAATGGTACTTGGGATCAAAGTCCCTATTTGAAGAACGTATTTGCTGAGGTTTCTGGTAGTTGCCGCTGTGTCATTATGAAGATGGCAGCCGTGGTGAGGCTAACAAATGAGTGGTCTCTCTTTCCTTCTACCCCCCTTTTTTTCCAACCTTGGAAATTTATTTGTACCATGAGTGTAATCCATAAATATTCAAAAAAGTCTTCTCTGAATGACTCTGCTTTATGAACGTGCTTTCCTAAGAGATAAAATGCTAGTCTTTGAGAAACTGAATTCAGTACATTGCAATCTGATTTCCAACCCAAATGTGCCATATAATGTCAAGTTTTGCCTGTTGCTTACCACTCGGGCTCTCCCAGTAATTGAACTACAATCACTTCTTCTTTGCTAAGATTTTCTTTTTTGTTAGTCTTATTTCCCTCCAAAGAGATAAAGTTCCTTAAAGATACAGACCATATGTTCTTAAGAAGTACTCTATAAATGTATAATCAGTTAAAAACAGAGTCTGTTTTATGTGAACCAAAGTTATAACTGTGATTTTGTTTGGGATGGGTCATTAATCGTTCATTTAGCCTAATGATATGGAGGTTAAGTGGCTGAAACAAGTGACACCTTCTGGGTTAGCTTTCATGACATTGTTTTTCTTCTGGATTTATGTTAATTATTTTGACTTTTATCCCTCAGGAAATGGATTTTACTGTAGTAAAGAATAACTTATTCTAAAAATAAGCCTTATTCTCCCTTGAGAAGGAATGGGTGTGTGTTATTCTTAATCCTTATTTCAAAACTATTGTGGCATAAAGCTGGCATGCCGCCTTCTAACACAGTGCCTTCTGTGAGTCACGGACCCCAGACATCCCGGGAAGGTTGCCTGCAGGTCCTGGGGTGCCCGGGGAAGCTGGAGTTGGAGACTGGAGCAGAAGCTGCAGCTCCTGCCACAGTCACGGCCGGCCCTGCTTCTCGCTCCAGACGAGACAGCACAGGTCACATCACATCCCTGAGCCCTGATGCCACATACCAGGTACCTTGGTTAGGTTTGGTTGTGAGCTGCATGCTTACTGAGGTTGTAAAAAATATAAGACATGATAGTCTCAGAATGTCCACATAACAGAAAGGCCATATCTACGTACCCACATAGCTCTGTGGATCATGAATCAATAAGTATGCAAACAAATGATAAGAACAGCAGCAGACGCTGCTTGACTCTGGTGTTGGCAGTATCGGTGGCTTTGGTGTGGCAGAAGCAGCAGCGTCTCAGTGCCCACCCTGGAGTTTGGGCCATAAAGAAGGCTGAGCGCAGAAGAATCGATGCTTTTGAACTGTGGTGTTGGGAACTCTTGAGAGTCCGTTGGACTGTCAATCTTAAAGGAATTCAGTCCTGAATATTCATGGGAAGGACCAATGCTGAAGCTGAAACTCCAATCCTTTGGCCACCTGATGCGAAAAACTGACTCATTGGAAAAGACCTTCTTTTTAATTAACTGTATTTTTTAATTAACTAATTTCTTTTAAATTGAAGGCTAATTGCTTAATAGTATTGTGTTGATTTCTACCAAACATGAGCATGACTCAGCCATAGGTGTATTGGTGTCTCCTCCCACTTGGACCTCCCTCCCACCGCCCTCCCCATCCCACCCCTCTAGGTTGGGATCGACCCCTGCTTTGAGTTCCCTCAGTCATACAGCAAAGTCAACATGGGGTGCATTTCTGCAGGCTCAGACTAAAGACTGTTTCTTTAGCCCTCCAAAAATTCTGTGAGCTACCTACGTCCTTTAATCAATCCCATTCTGCTTAATCTAGCAGCTCCTGTGCTCTGCCATGAAGAACCCCGAATAATACATCATTTAATGCAGAAAAGAAAAAAAAAAAAACAAAAAACGCTTACACAGCACAAAGAAAGGGAAGACAATTACTATAAGAATTAAACTTTTTTTGACAGTTGATTTTCTTCTGAGCACAGCCATTAATTCTACTGTCAGCAGGAATAAAGATACTTCCTGAGGAAGGTGTAAAGCTGAGTTCTTGTAAGCTGAACGATGGTGGCATGCAAATGAGCATAACCCTTAAGAGCATCTCGCCTCCTGCTTCTTAACTTTGCTCCAAACTTGTTTCAAAACTTTAGTAAAATAAGCTTTTTTGTTTGTTTGTTTTTGAATTACAGAAAACACCCTTAATCTTTTGGGGAGATAATGAGTTCACAGAAAATCTGAAATGTTTGTACTGATTGATTTAAACACTGTTTTGGGGGAAGGGGATTAGGATAAATTTTGTTAAGAAAATAATGGGGCATAAAGAAAAGAAAAGATTAAGTTCTTTCTGTCTCAATCCCATTGAGAACAATAGTAGTAGCAGATCAGTCGCTCAGTCGTGTCCGACTCTTTGCGACCCCATGAACCGCAGCACGCCGGGCCTCCTTGTCCATCACCAACTCCCGGAGTCTACCCAAACCCATGTCCCTTGAGTCGGTGATGCCATCCAGCCATCTCATCCTCTGTCATCCTCTTCTCCTCCTGCCCTCAATCTTTCCCAGCATCAGGGTCTTCTCAAATGAGTCAGCTCTTAGCATCAGGTGGCCAAAGTATTGGCGTTTCAGCTTCAGCATCAGTCCTTCCAATGAATATTCAGGACCGATTTCTTTTAGGATGGACTAGATTGGTCTCCTTGCAATCCAAGGGACTTTCAAGAGTCTTCCCAACACCACAGCTCAAAAACATCAGTTCTTTCGCACTCAGCTTTCTTGATAGTCCAACTCTCACATTTATACTTGACTACTGGAAAAACCATAGCTTTGACTAGATGGACCCTTGTTGGCAAACTAATGTATCTGTTTTTTAATACGCTGTCTAGGTTGGTCATAGCTTTTCTTCCAAGGAGCAAGCGTCTTTTAATTTCATAGCTGCAGTCACCATCTGCAGTGATTTTGGACCCTGTCCAAATAAAGTCTCTCACTGTTTCCATTTTTTCCCCATCTATTTGCCATGCAGTGATGGGACCAGATGCCATGATCTTGGTTTTTTGAATGTTAAGTTTTAAGCCAGCTTTTTCACTCTCCTCTTTCACTTTCATCAAGAGGCTGTTTAGTTCCTCTTCACTTTCTGCCATAAGGTTGGTGTCATGTGCATATCTGAGGTTATTGATATTTCTCCCAGCAATCTTGATTCCAGCTTGTGCTTCATCCAGCCTGGCATTTCGCATGATGTACTCTGCATAGAAGTTAAATAAGCAGGGTGACAATACACAGCCTTGATGTACTTCTTTCCCAATTTGGAACCAGTCAGTTTTTCCATGTTTGGTTCTAACTGTTGCTTCTTGACCTGCATACAGATTTCTGAGGAGACAGGTCAGGTGGTCTGGTATTCCCATCTCTTTCAGAATTTTCCATAGTTTGTTGTGCTCTACATAGTTAAAGGCTTTGGGACAGTCAATAAAGCAGAAGTAGATGTTTTTCTGGAATTCTCTTGCCTTTTCAATAATCCAATGAATGTTGGCAATTTGATCTCTGGTTCCCCTGACTTTTCTAAATCCAGTTTGAACATCTGGAAGTTCACGGTTCATGTACTATTGAAGCTTGGCTTGGCGAATTTTGAGCATTACTTTGCTAGCATGTGAAATGAGTGCAATTGTGTGGTAGTTTGAACATTCTTTGGGATTGGAATGAACGCTGACCTTTTCCAGTCCTGTGGCCACTGCTGAATTTTCCAAATTTGCTGGCATATTGAGTGCAGCACTTTTACAGCATCATCTTTTAGGATTTGAAATAGCTCAACTGGAATTCCATCACCTCCACTAGTTTTGTTTGTAGTGATGCTTCCTAAGGCCCACTTGACTTTGCATTCCAGGATGTCTGTCTCTAGGTGAGTGATCACACCATTGTGATTATCTGGGTCGTGAAGATCTTTTTTGTACAGTTCTTCTGTGTATTCTTGCCACCTCTTGTTAATATCTTCTGCTTCTGTTATGCCCATACCATTTATGTCCTTTATTGAACCCATCTTTGCATGAAATGTTCCTTTGGTATCTCTAATTTTCTTAAAGAGATCTCTAGTCTTTCCCATTGTATTGTTTTCCTCTATTTCTTTGCACTGATCACCAAGGAAGGCTTTCTCATCTCTCCTTGCTCTTGTTTGGAACTCTGGGTATTTCTTTGAGAAAACAAGATAACATACTTCCCACAGGTACTGCTTCATCCACTCAGGACTGATGTATGCTTTGCCAGAATTCCCTTTAGCTGTGTCTTCACCCCAGCACTTCTCAGATCTCTGTGCTGTGCAGGGCCACCATCTGTCTCTGTGAGAATCCTTGTCAGACTCAGTACCCCAGGCCAGTCTCCAGCGGTGTGATCCTCACTGCCAACCAACCACGGCGTCCTCTGCTTCCTCCTTCACCCCATCCCCAAAGATAATACCAGTGGTCTGTCCAGACCTTGTCACGCCTGTCCATCTCCCTCACAATACCCACTGCATCCTTCTTCCAGCATCAGTCTGACCTCCTTACTGCTCATCCAAAAGCTGTCTCCATGCTGTCGTGAGGCCGTCCACCCTACCCCTCATGCCCTGTCGTTCTCCCATTGCTCTTCCTTTTTGGTCACTTGCGAGGGACAATGGGCTCAGACATGCGCGCCCTTCTTGATTTCCAGCAGCCCCTATATCAGTCCAGGTCAATGCGGTCAACCGCGTTCTTTCCATGCAAGTGTAGGTTCGAAACAGACTCCTTCCTCTGACCAGATGGCTGCCCCTGGACCTGCCTCTCTAGATGCTCTAAAGCCACTGACGAGTTATGTGTGCACTCCCAATCAAGTGTCAGCCTCTTCCCAAACTCCCTACATTCAGTGACACTAATGTTTAATCAGTGCATATTTACCAGACAGCCTTTTGTAAAACCACTGAGTTGTGAACTTGGTGGGAGTGGAAGCAGG
The DNA here is from genome assembly GCF_029407905.1 of Bubalus kerabau. NCBI lineage: Eukaryota > Metazoa > Chordata > Mammalia > Artiodactyla > Bovidae > Bubalus > Bubalus kerabau. The sequence continues at coordinate 279,079,003 of NC_073624.1, forward strand.
TACACACACACACACACACACACACACTAGCCCTGACCTCAAGTCCCTGGCATGCATCTCTACAAAGGGAAACTGCTTTATGTGCCTATGACCTGCCTCCCTTAACCCTGTGCTGTGATCTATGTTAAACACTGACCACCTGTTTAGAACTATTCTCCTCTCATCTGTCATCTCTCAGTCATTCTGCTTCAGGTCAGATGTACAATTTAGAATTGGACAGACTTAAGATCAAGTCTAGACTGTTCTACTTATAAAATGTGCAATATTGAGCCAATAGTTTAATTTCTCAAATGTAAAAATAGAAGTAACATACCATGATTTAGCTGACATTTTGATGTGAGAATTAAAATTTAAATGAGACAGTGAGCATATTACTTGCCATATTACCACTATATGCTCACATATACAACATTATTTTTCTGTATTAATAAGAAATCAGATCTATTTTCCTAGAGCTGGTATATTTTACCTAAGGAATAAAAGCCTTCCCTGGTCACCTATTTACCTAGCAGTAAAGAATCCCCAAAATCACTGCAGATGGTGATTGCAGCCATGAAATTAAAAGATACTTACTCGTTGGAAGGAAAGTTATGACCAACCTAGACAGCATATTCAAAAGCAGAGACATTACTTTGTCAACAAAGGTCCGTCTAGTCAAGGCTATGGTTTTTCTAGTGGTCATGTATGGATGTGAGAGTTGGACTGTGAAGAAAGCTGAGTGCTGAAGAATTGATGCTGTTGAACTGTAGTGTTGGAGAAGACTCTTGAGAGTCCCTTGGACTGCATGGATATACAACCAGTCCATCCGAAAGGAAATCAGTCCTGAATATTCATTGGAAGGACTGATGTTGAAGCTGAAACTCCAATACTCTGGCCACTTGATGCAAAGAGCTGACTCATTTGAAAAGACCCTGATGCTGGGAAATATTGAAGGCAGGAGGAGAAGGGGACGACAGAGGATGAGATGGCTGCATGGCATCACTGACTCGATGGACGTGAGTCTGGGTGAACTCCGGGAGTTGGTGATGGACAGGGAGGCCTGGCGTGCTATGGTTCATGGGGTCGCAAAGAGTCGGACACGACTGAGCGACTGAACTGAACAGAACTAAAAGAATCCACCTGCAGTGCAGGAGATGCAGGAGACGCAGGTTTGATCCCTCGGTCAGGAAGATCCCCTGGAGTAAGAAAATGTCAACCTACCTCAGTATTCTTGCCTGGAAAATCTCAATCCATGGAGTCACAAAAGGGTCAGGCACAACTGGGTGACTAAATAAGAATAGAAGCCTGAGAGCATAGGGTTAATCATGATGAGACACAGATACGATGCACGCACTCCTGAGAGCATAGGGTTAATCAGGATGAGACACAGATACGATGCACGCACTGCCCAGTGCATCAGTGAGCAGGAAAAGTCACACTAGCAAATTCTTCCACTTTCATTTTGCATATTTCTGAAATCCAAATCAATTAGGTTTATTTTAAATGTAGGCATGCAGGATGCCTGGGGTACAAGAAATGAACCACTTAAAACCAGTAAATACTGCAGTGGTGTCTATCAGAATAAAAATCTCCAAGAATTAGCAGAATCTTCTACTTTCTTAGACATACTTAAACCTATGTGACATATCTTTTGAGAAGGTCACTGTGTATCATACTGGTTGATTTCCTGCTGTATTATTTTGTTTTTTTCAATTATTTTAATCTAGGGGCTAAGTAAAATTGGATTGCTTTTCTGTCCTTTATAATCATCAGGATACAGGAATCCACTCTGTTATTTCACTTCCCACTTACAATCCTTTCCCTCAAACCAGTGTATGTCAAAAACCATTTACTGTCTTAGCATCTGGGAGCCCCGTGTCACAGTAGAAAAATATCTGCTGTCTCTTGCCGCTGTTGGGTGTAAACGAGGCTGATGTATTCTGGAAACTACCCGTCCAAAGCCACTGTAGTTTAACTAACATCTGAACACTGATGTCAATCTTACTCCCTTCTTTGAAGAGTCTCACTGGCAAGACAGTGGTTCATTTTTCTAGGCAACCCATGTAGTAAAATGTAGTGTCCACTTGGCGTGGACACAACATCCTTTTTTAACTTTTGGGAATTCCAAGATCTGGGATGAATAACTTCATAAATTTAGAGTGTCAATATATATATATTTAAAATTATTTCTAGGATATATAATGAGATGATCAAACCACTTACTGACTCAGATATAGTTCACCAGCCTGGCCTGAAGAAATGCATCAGAATGCACCCCCAGAGCTGCTAGCAGAAAATTTCCTGTCTCTGCTTATTCGCCATCACTTGGTGGGCCTGCAGGATCCATCAGGACACCCTCAAGGATGTATTCCATGACTCTGGCAGCTTGTTCTAGTTGATGAGCTTAATTTCTAAAAATATTTTGTTCACTTAAATATTGTGTTCAGTAAGTGTTTTGTTGTTGTGTTTAGTCACTAAGACATGTCTGACCCCATGGACTGCAGTCCACCAGGCCCCTCTGTCCATAGGAATTCCCAGGCTAAGACACTGGCGTGAGTAGCCATTTCCTTCTTCAGATGATCTGCCCGCAACTCGGGGATAGAACCCAGGTCTCCTGCATTGGCAGGTGGATTCTTCACCACTGAGCCATCTGGGAAGCCCAGTAAGTGTTTACACTCCTTAAACCTGTATGGATTACCGCAGCCCTAGGACAGCCCGGCAGAGAAGGAAATGGCAACCCACTCCAGTGCTCTTGCCTGGAGAATCCCAGGGACAGAGGAGCCTGGCGGGCTGCCGTCTGTGGGGTCGCACAGAGTCGGACACGACGGAAGCGACTCAGCAGCAGCAGCAGCGTGTAGCCCAGGAATAGAATGCATACGTGTTTTCTTGGCCTGACCCATTTCTTTTAAATCAAGTTAGTTACCAATATATAATAAGCAGGTGACTGTACATTAAAGACCTATACTGATAATTCTCCTACTTAAAAAACTCAGGAATGTTGCCCCGTGTAAAGGGCGTATGTTCACCATTTCCTGAGTCTTGATGACCCTATTACTTCTCTGAAAAGGAAAGCGAGCCTCAGTTGCCATTTCTCACTACACTGGCATTGGTGTTTTCTTTAGAATCCAGCAGCATGTCTCTGGACACATGTCTGTACCCCAGGTGGAAACCGGGAAGAAAGACAGGAGAAGCCAAAGTAACATGGGCGAGATTGTTTGTTCCCGGAAGTGAGTGTATGTAAGACGGCTCACTTGCATCATTGCTCGTTCTCCGTAGATATTTCAGTGGTAAGCCCGCATCTAAACCCTTCTGGGTTTAAGAACGCCAGCCTTGCTTTAGTGATCCATCACTTGCTCCACATCTGTTACAGGTGCTTGAAATTGCTTCCTAAGTCTCTTAGATACTGTTGCAGTGTTAGAAAGTATCAACTTGTACTTAAACAGCTCTTTCAGAACTTAAATAATAAAATAATGTTTGTACTCTTCTGAAACTGGAGGAATATTTTGGAGTAGCTAGTTTCTCTTAAAATCACCTACCACCTCACTAACTTGGGACACTGGTATGAGTTGGTTTTCTTTGGTTGCAAACCATAAAAACAAAGCCTGAGCTTATTAGAAGGGTTTGTGGTGGTGATGTAATTCTTAAGAGGACTGAAGAGAGCTGGCTCTGGCAGGCAGCTCAGGGGAGTTGGATGGCAGCAGCGAGTGACAGTTTTATCAACATGCTGCACAAGCAACATCTCGAAAAGGCTGTGACTCTTACTCTTCTCTCCATTAACTCAAGACCCACAGTTCAGATGGCCAGATGGCCGGAAGTGAATGAAACTTGCCCCTGAGGGAGGTCAGGGTGCCTTGATTGACAGTTGCACCAAAGCCACGAACAGAAAATCCAAATGCCCGCGGCCAGAAGGAAAAGAGAACCGTTTCCCAAGTGTGGGGAACCCACTGTAGGCTCTGTTCACTGTCAGCTGCCACATAACTTCGAATGTCTTTAAAATTTGCAATGTTTTGTTGTAAAGAAAAAATAAGATGACTCACTTTATGCTTTGACACATTATGTACTTGATTTGTATTTCCAGTCTTATATTTTTCTTCATAAAAATCCCCCAAATTGAATAAGCTTTATGGCTCACATCCCTAGATCCCTCTTGAAAGAATGAAAACACTTCAGAGGGCAATTCTTTTAGATCCAGGAGTCATTTAGACAGACACAAGGTCAGTCCTACATGGAATCTGTATCAGACACGTTTTCTTACTCATTGCTCACGTTCTCCACTCCCTTCCATCCTGCTGTTTTCACTCAAGAAAAAGAAATAGCGAGAAGGGGAAGAGATCATATAACCAAGCAGAGCAGAGTCAGAAAGCAAGGAAGAAGCGTGCTGGGGGTGAAGATTTGGGGAGGATAGCCGAGAAAGAGAAACAACTGTGAGGTGTATGTTAAGCCTCTAGCAGATGTAGATGCTGAAATTAAAGTCATCTCTTACAGTTCGCTGTGTTCCTTGTTGGAAATATAAAGATGGCAGGGTGGCCGAGGGGTGGGCAGGGAGGCAGCCCACAGGCAGTGTGATGGAGAGAGGCCCGGAGAGAAGAGGGCCTGAGGGTGTGGTCAAGGTGCAAAATCCAATGGAAAGTTGATTGAGAAGCACTGTCCCCAGCCCACAACCCACACACGTTTTGGTCTTGTAACTGAATCTTCCTTGCCCTCCTAGCTCCCAGGCAGAGGATTCACTTAAAGGGATAGCCCTGTCCCAGATCAACACACTCCCCACCACTCACACTTTTTTCCTTCACCCCCTCCCTGCCTCACACAATTGAAAGTCTGTTTAGAGATCTCTTCGGCTCCCCCAAGCTGCTTGTGGAATATTTCCCATCCACCAGAGGATCTGTTCATTGCAATCTAGCCGATGACGTCCACGGTCCTTAAATTCTGCAACCTTTTGATAAAGAAACAGAAGATGACTCACCTTGTGCTTTGGACACCTTCTCCACAGACTGCCTTCATGGCTATAAAGACATATACTGACAGCCTGGCTTCTCACATAGGTTTGAGGCCCCCGTGTGAATAGAAAAGGATCGGTCTTGGTACTTCAGTACCAGAGAAAATTGCAAGTAATAAATCTCTTAGATTGTGAGCAGAATTAGAAAGCCTACTTAAACTACTATAAGGTAGAGAAATAAATCTAAGTGTTAAAATATTTTTGACAGTTTTGCCTCAATATGAATGGCCCTCTTTACCATTACCCTCAGCTAGATAAAACCTACTAATCTATGGTGGCCTTGGGACAGAACACTCATTTTCCCCACAGGATTTTCTGGGATAACTAAAGATGCCCCATATTCTTGTTTTGATCAGTAGCTTCAGCTATCCACAGATTGTCAGAAGCTAAAACGATTGCTTGGCAGAGAGCTGCCAGGGACCATTTATGGCTCAGGAGATTTAAAACTGATATCAGAGGATATCTAAAGCTTGTGAGCTGCAGACTTGCTACAAAGACTTGCTGAAAGCGGAGGAATTATTTATGCCGGAGGGAAGAATTACAATAGGAACACATAGGGATTTGAGCTAATGAATTCAAAACCGAGTTGAATTTTGTATATTCTAGGAACCTCTATTTCTTAATGTAATCCAAAAGCCTTTGAAAACAGTAAACTGGAAATATTCCATGTGCAGCTTGGGCCTGTCAAGGGGAGCTGACAGGATCTCTAAACTGACTCTCCGTGGTGTGTGGAGTGGGAAAGGAGTGAGGGGTAGGTGGGAGGAGGGAGTGTGGGATCAGAACGGACCTTTACGCAGGGCTCACTGATTCACCTTATGTCTGTCTTCCGTGGGGTGTTAGCTCCCAGACCAGAGATCAAACCCACAGCCCATGCTTTGGAAGTGAGGACTCGAGAGAAATAAAAGTATGAGGCAGAAAGCATGTTTTATGGCCAAAAACTAAAAAAAAAATGAACAAAAAATATCCATCCACAGATCACAAAGTTTAACAAATGCCAAGTAACAGGCTCCAACTAGAATAAAGAAATTGATACCTAGGCATGTCAGAGTCAAGTTACTGAAAGCCGAAAAGAAAGAGACAATCTTAAATCAAGGGGAGAAAGACACATTCTATACAAAGGAATAACTGTAAAAACGATAGCTGCCTTCTCATCAAAAACGCTGCAGGGCAAACGATGGGAAGACTGATTCATCCAAATTTTGGTGAGGATATGTAGCAAATGGAGCCTTTATACACTGCTGGGTAGGTGTGAAACAGCACGCCAACTGTGAAAATCTTCACGTTTTTTGTACACAGTTCAACTTTTATTTATCTTTGACCTAGACAATATACAGGCTTCCCAGGTGGCTCTGTGGGTAAAGAATCCACCTCCACTGCAGGAGACGCCAGAGATACGGGTTCAATCCCTGGGTCGGGAAGATCCCCTGGAGGAGGGCATGGCAACCCACTCCAGTGTTCTTATCTGGAGAATCCCGTGGACAGAGGAGCCTGGCGGGCTGCAGTCCATAGGTCGCACAGAGCTGGATACAACTGAAGTGTCTGAACACTCTAATACACTACTAGGTATCCAGCGGGAGAAATGAAAACGCTTGTCCATAAAACGTCTTGTACGATAATGTCTATTGCCAAAACTAGAAGCGATGATCAATAGGGAAATGGATAAATAAACTCTTGTTATAATCTCATAACAAGTAGAGCAGAAACTTGAGAAACTGAGACATCTAAGTCAGTCCCCTCTGGGCCAGCTGAACCCCAGATGACCTTCAGCTACAAGCGCATGACAAATGAGTTGTTTTAAACCACTGAGTTTTGAGACAATGTCATGCAACCTTACTGTAGCAACAGCTAGCAATAAACTAAGTAACAAAATGTTACCCTTGCTTCTACTCGTGCATGTCTTCCTGTTAAGAGCTATAACTCACTTTGTCCTTACTTTGCAAACAGGAAGTTGTAGATATTCCTCCAATAATGAACATGTGTTTCACTAACATCCAGTTTATGCTCTGCTGTTCTGTTCCTGTGTCGTTCTGCATACAAGGCTAACTTGTTTCAGTGCCAAATCATAGTGGAATCTTTCCGAAGAGATTTTAACTAGCAGTGAAAGCCAGTTTACACAGAGCCAGCAACGCCCACAGTGAACAGTCGGCGGTGACCAGCTACGACCCGCTTATGCGTGCACAGGCGCTGACAGCCGGCTCACAACTGGGCTTGGCTGATGGCCACTGTGAAGAACCATCAGGAGACAGTCTAACTTCATGATGCCAAAACGTTAGGTGTGCTCCTCAGAATCATTGGAAAAGGATGCATCTCCAGTCACCACATCCACAGTCTGAGGTGCTGATGCTGGAGTGAGGTTTCTTTTTCTGGAAGAGGTCCATTCTTCTCAAACTGCCTGATTTTAAGGAAGGTTTGAGAGATAATCTTCTCTGTCACTTTTCATTCCTTTGTCTGTTGAATATCTTTCAGCCCCTACTGTGCACTTTCTCTTTCAGGCTTTTGCTCTGTGGTTGTAACTGAAGGATTTGGAATCAATGTCTGGTGCACGCTGCCATTTATAAACGAGGCAAGAAGACCGCGCGCTTTAGGCTGCGTGAGCTAATGCTGCTGTGGGCCTCAGGCCAAGCTCTCCTCTATGGGGAAGGAGTTGATTGGACTAAAGGGCTGTGGCCCCCGGAGCCCAGACCCCTTCCCCAATTATATCATGCTTCAAGCCTGGGGGGGGGTGGCCCAGGTCTGCAACTGTTGGCCTGAGGAGTAAGCAAAGGGGTTTGCCAGGGTGCGTGCACACGGAGCTTGAGGGTGTGACTGACAACACGCGTGTGCGTTAGGCCTCTGGCAGACAAGTCAGCGCAGTGCAAGTCGAGAAAGCAAGCGCGTTCCAGAAACACTTCTGCCTCTGCTCTATTGACCACACCAAAGCCTTTAACTGTGTGGACCACCACAAACTGTGGACAATTCTTAAAGAGATGGGAATACCAGACCACCTGACATGCTTCTTGAGAAATCTGTATGCAGGTCAGGAAGCAACAGTTAGAACTGGATATGGAACAACAGACTGGTTCTAAATAGGAAAAGGAGTACGTCAAGGCTGTATATTGTCACCCTGCTTATTTAACTTATATGCAGAGTACATATGAGAAACTCTGGGCTGGAGGAAGCACGAGTTGGAATCAAGATTACTGGGAGAAATATCAATAACCTCAGATATGCAGATGACACCACCCTTATGGCAGGAAGTGAAGAGGAACTAAAGAGCCTCTTGATGAAAGTGAAAGAGGAGAGTGAAAAAGTTGGCTTAAAGCTCCACATTCAGAAAACGAAGATCATGGCATCTGGTCCCATCACTTCATGGTGAATAGATGGGGAAACAGTGGAAACAGTGGCAGACTTTATTTTTTGGGCTCCAAAATCACTGCAGATGGTGACTGCAGCCAGGAAATTAAAAGACGCTTACTCCTTGAAAGAAAAGTTATGACCAACCTAGACAGCATATTCGGAGAAGGCAATGGCACCCCACGCCAGTACTCTTGCCTGGAAAATCCCATAGATGGAGGAGCCTGGTAGGCTGCAGTCCATGAGGTCGGTAAGACTGAGCGACTTTACCTTCACTTTTCACTTTCCTGCATTGGAGAAGGAAACGGCAGCCCACTCCAGTGTCCTTGCCTGGAGAGTCCCGGGGGCGGGGGAGCTGGTGGCGGCCGTCTGTGGGGTCGCGCAGGGTCGGACGCGACTGAAGCGACTCAGCAGCAGCAGCAGCATTCAGCATATTAAAAAGCAGAGACGTGATTTTGCCAACAAAGGTCCGTCCAGTCAAGACTATGGTTTTTCCAGTGGTCATGTATGGATGTGAGATGGGACTCAGACAAGGAACACTTGAGGCCCCTAAAAATGACAGAATCAAAAATTTTTTCACACTACACTCAATGTACAAAAAAATTAACTTTTTATTTTTTCATAACTAATCTTGTTTTCCCTAGCCTGTATTCACTTAGGTAGCAAAAGATGGAAGCTTTAGAATTTCCACGTGAAGGTGGGTGACTTAGTTTCTTTAGGCAGTGTTGACAAATACATGTTTGAGCCCTCTCTTCCCAATCCCTTTCCAATAATATCACTGACAAGTTTGAGGACTGTGTGTCAAGCGCTGTGTTAGGATTTTCATGAGTTCAAAACCATTTAATCCTCAGGGCGAGGTGGGCATTACTATTATTTCATCTTAAGTACAGACCAGTTAATTAACTTTTTCAGATTTGCATAGCCAGAAAGTAGAGAAACCGAAAATAAAAACCAAGGTAGACTGACTTCAGAATGCACAGACTTCCCTCATCATGGTGCTGCTCTGCTTCTCAGGTGACGGTTTCTTGGGACATCAGGTTAGCATCCTTTGTGAAAGCCTCCCAGCCTATAGGAACCCTTCCCTCCCTCGCCAGCCCCACACAGGAAACAGGAAGGAGGTGTCCGTCCAGCCCCTTCCTTGCAGAAGCTGCAATGGCATCTCCGGGTCACCCTGGATAAAGAGGATGAGGAATCTTCCTGAGGGCCCGCATCCTTCCCGTTCAGCCCAGGGCAGCTCGCCCTGGCTCTCAGGGCTCTTTCCGTACCCCTCCTACACGTTCATGTCAGGACACATCCCCACAGAAGAAACAAGAACACCTGGATTGACCTCTTTTCATATCAATGCTTCTCTTTTTCTTTTCCACCTTTTCCAGGGGTCGGTGGTGTGACGTCTACTTTCTTCCTTTTTCTATCAGTAAGAGGCATCCCCTTTCTTTCTCCTTCTTTATTTGATATTCAGCACGTTGTATATAGCAGTAGACATTTGGAGTCCAGAGGGGCTTCCTGGGTAAATAAAAGGGTTAAGAACCCGCCTGCAATGCAGGAGACCTGGATTTAATCCCTGGGTCGGGAAGACCGGCTGGAGAAGGGAATGGCGACCCACCCCAGCTTTCTTTCCTGGAGAATCCCATGGAATTGAACGTGGTGGTGGGCTACAGTCATTTATACACAGAGCCCACAATTTACCATCTTTATTACTTTAAGCGTACAGTACAGGAATGTTAAGTATATTCACACTGTTGTTCAACAAATCTCAGGGATTTTTTTATCTTACAAAACGAGATCTCTGTACACAGGAAACAACAGCTCCCTATCTTCCCTCCCCTCGGGCCTTGGCAAACACCATTCTGCTGTTCCTATGAATCTAATTAATTTTTTTGGTCTCACATATGTGAAATCATACAGCATTTGTCTTCGTGTCTGACTTATTCACTTAGCATAACGTCTTCAAGGTTCATCCGTGCTGTAGCATCTGACAGAATCCCTTTCCTTTTCAACCCTGAATGCTCTTCCATCAGATGTATAAGCCTCAGTTATTCATCATCAATAGACAGCTGGGCTGCCTTCACCTTTCAGCCATTGTGAATAATGGTGGTATAGACGAGAGCATTCCCTCTTCTCTTTGAGTGCCACGCTATTTAAATGATGACAAAGGAACATGGTATGTAGGGGAGAATTAAATCCACAATCTGTATTAGTTGAAAACGTTCAAAATATTATTCTTGTTACATCTTGTGTCCCACCTCCTTAGTGCTTTGATCTCAGAGCTCTTCAGAGCTTTGATCTCAGAGACACAGAAAGAAGTTGTCAAAACATACTCAGTTTTCAAGGATATTCGTGCATACATGAGAAAGAATGGTATCTGTCAATTCCTCCCACAGAGGAATATGATTTTAACATTAAAAACACAAGTCAATAGAAGAACTAATTACATTTGATGCTGGAAACACTGTTTTATACTTTTTCTTACAGCAGGAAGTAATTGGGAATTCAACCCTGAACAATCCCATCTCTTGAAAATATTATAAGAGGAAAACTGCTGCCAAATCTAATCAAACCTATTTTCCTTGCCACTGATGCGGCAGCTACAAACGAATGGGAACTGCCGAAACACCTACACGGATACACTGTAAGAGCTCCGCAGGGCCCTTACTCCAATTTCCACATCTCTGCTGGGGCTGAAGCAATCGTGGCCACTGACATGTCGAGCATATGCTTTTTTATTGAGAAAAAAAAATATCAAGGCTGCTGTATCAGATTCAAAATAAAAATAAAGTGGCCAAACTTTTTTCTGAACAGAACAACAAGAAGAGTATCTTTCTGTAGCATAAAGCTATGCATATTTTTATTTATAGAGCACCCTTTGCTAACAAAATTTTAACACAGCTGAGTAAATTTTAGTAAGTTTTTATTAAAGTTTCTTTTAATTTTACTTTTGACAAGTTAGTTTCATACTTTCCATAAATTCCTGAATGTTTCCAATGGAAAGATACTTAGATCCATTCTTGTTTTGTGTTATAAAGTATTCAAGGTATAAAGTTGAACCCCTTTCAGCTCCTAAATCACAGTTGTATCATTTGTTAAGTTCTAATCAAAGCATATTAAACTTCTGGCACATAGAGTATCAATTCAAAAGAAAGAAGTCATCACGTGTTTAACATAAGTTTCAAAGCACCACAGATTAGGCTAAGAGTGCTGCGTGTTTCATCATCCCCTAGTTTTCCATCATCCCCTAGTTTTCCATCACGCCCATAGAGAGTCCAAGTCTGGAACCATAGCTCACATACTTCTACCTCATCTGGTCCCCATTCACCCATTATCTCCTTCTTATCCCTCTGGGATCATCTCTTTTCCAGCCCCATGGATGACTAAACTCACTTCTATCACACCAGGATAGGCTGTTATTCTGTAGTAACAAATTAACTCCAAGTCTCAAATGCTTAAAACCTAAAGGCTTTGTCTTCTTGGTTCCATCATTTTTATTGAGAGCCAAGGGAGACAGAGGACTCAATAATTTTTTTTGTTGTTTTTAAAATTTTGTTTATTTGTTTTAGGCTAAGGGCATTATTAAGGTTGGATATTTCTTTATAGCCACTTTTTGATTTGGTCTTTCCATAGGGACTGGTAAAACAGCCATTTATAAAGGGAGTTCTCTAAAATTTTCCAGTTTAGAAGTTTTTCCAATTTAAACAATCCTTCATTTGGCCACTGATGACTAGCATCTTTTCTTAAAATTTTTATTTTATATTGAGATATAATTGATTAAATTGTGTTCAGGTGTACAGCAGAGTGATTCTATTTCAAATTCTTTTCCCATTTAGGTTATTAGCATATTGAGCAGAGTTCCCTGTTCTATACAGTAGGTCCCTGTTGGTTATCTATTTTTTTTTTTTTAATTATTGAAGTGCAGTTGCTTTAAACTGCTGCATTAGTTTGGCTCTTTATTTTAAATATAGTAGTGTGTGCAGGTCAACCCCAAACTCCCAATTTATCCCTCACTCTGCCTTTCCCTTTTGGTAACCATAATTCTGTTTTCTAAGCGTGTAAGTCTTTCTGTTTGTAAATAAGTTCATTTGTATAATTTTTTTTAGATTCCTCTTAAAAGTGATTTCATATATTTGCCTTTCTCTGTATTATATGCATTGTCTTATATATTGAGGTGCTCATATGTTGGGTCCATAAACATTTACAGACGTTACATCTTCTTCTTGGATTGACCCCTTGATCACCGTATAGCGCCTTCTTTGTCCTGTGTAACAGTCTTTCTTTTAAAGCCTATTTCCTCTAGGAGTATTTCTACTCCAGCTTTCTTGCGATTTCCATTTGCATGAAATACTGTTTTCCATCCTTTCACTTTAAGTGCGTATGTGTCCCTGGATCTGAAGGCGATCTCTTAAGGACAGCATGTATACAGGTCTTTTGTTTCTGTATCCATTCAGTCAGTATATATCTTTTGGTTGGAGCATTTAGTCCATTTATGCTTAACATAATTATTGATATGTATGTTCTTATTGCCATCTTCTTGTTTTGCATTTGTTTTTGTAGGCATTTTTATCTTCCCTTTTTCTTTTGTTCTCGTGTGATTTGATGACTAAATTTAGTGTTTTGTTTGGATTCCTTTTTCTCTTTGTGTGTATATCTATTGTAGATTTTCAGTTTGTGGTTCCCATGAAGTTTCGAAATAGTGGTCTGCAAATAAACAAGACTGTTTTAAGTTGGTGGTCTTTTCATTCCAAATGCATTTCCAAAATCTTGCATTTGTCCTCGTCTCTTCTTGGACAAGACCCCGATGCTGAAGAAGATTGAAGGTGGGAGGAGAAGGGGATGACAGAGGATGAGGTGGTTGGCTGGCATCACCAACTCCATGGACATGAGTTTGAGTAAACTCTGGGAGTTGGTAATGGACAGGGAGGCCTGGTGTGCTGCAGTCTGTGGGGTGGGAGAGTCAGATATGACTGAGTGACTGAACTGAACTGAACTTGCTGGTTTTGATATCATATTTGTGTGTGGATGGTTTCCTCCCGTTCGTCTGGTTGTGGCCTTCTGTTTTCTGCCTAGAGAAGTTCTTTTAACATTTGTAGCAAAGCTGATCTGGTGGTGCTGGATTTTCTTAGCTCTTGCTTGCCTATAAACTTTTTTATTTCTCCACTGAATCTCAGTTAGAGCCTTGCTGGGTAGAGTATTCTTGGTTGTAGGTTCCCTTCCATCACTTTAAATATATGATGCCTTTGCCTTCCAGCCTGCAGAGTTTCTGTTGAGAAATCAGCTGAAAACCTTTTGGGGGTTCCCTTGTATATTATTTGTTGCTTTTAATATTTTTTAATTTATCTTTAGTATTTATCATTTTGATTACTACGTGTCTTGGCATGTTCCTCCTTGGATACGTCCTGCCTGGGACTTTCTGTGCTTCCTGGACTTAGGTGACTGCCTCCTTTACCATGTGAGGGAAGGATTCCCATGATCTCTTCAAATATTTTCTCAGGTTCTTTCCCTTTCTGTTTTCCTTCTAGAGTCTTGAAAGTGTTAGTCTCTCAGTCGTGTCTGACTCTTTGCAACCCCAAGACTGTAGTCCACCAGTCCTCTGTCCATAGGATTCTCCAGGCAAGAATACTGAGTGGGTAGCTGTTCCCTTTTCCAAGGGCTCTCACCATCCCAGGGATCAAACCCAGGTCTCCCGCATTGCAGGCAGATTCTCTGTGGTCTGAGCCATGAGGGAAGACTTTTCCTTTGAGAACTCCTATAATATAAACGTTGGTTCATTGAATGTTTTCCCAGGGGTCTCTGAGACTGTCCTTATTTCTTTTCATCCTTTTTTTTTTTTTATTCTGTTCCACGGCAGTGAGCTCCACCATCTGTCTTCCAGCTCACTTATTCATCCTTCCGCCTCAGTTATTCTATTACTGACTTTTTCCGGTGTATATTTCATTTCCATTATTGTATTGTTCATCTCTTGTTTGTACTTCATTCCAATTTTGCTGAAATCCCTAGAAGGATCATTCCTATTAACCCTTCCTAAAACAGTCCTTTCCTCCTTACTCCTGCTTTATTTTTATCCTTCACTTACCCCCATCTGAAATTATATTGTGTTGTTGATTTTATGCACACAGACACACACAGTATTATTATTAATATGTAGAATGTTATATTTTCTGTTATGTTCATTGTTGCATTGATATATCCCCAGTGCCTAATAGAGTCTTTGGAACTCAGCAGGAAGTCAATAAATGTTAGTTCAATGAGTGAATAAATGAAGGCATATATCAGGATGATGAAGAGCTGTTTAGACTGCCTCTCCATCAATATCTATGTGTTGAAGTGTCTTTCATATCAGTGCTTCAGGATATAAATTTTGTTTTATACAACATTTAATTTAAAAGTTTAGTTTTTGAGGCTGTATAAGTCCACTTGGATCTTCTTCATGAAGCCTCCGCTACTGGTTATCTTGGGACAGGGCAAAGAAAAAGCTCATTGCTGTTCAGTTGCTGAGTCATGTCCGACTCTTTGCAAACCCATGGCCTGCAGTCCGTCAGGCCTCCCTGTCCATCTCCAACTCCCGGAGCTTACCCAAACTCATGTCCATTAAGTCAAAGATGCCATCCAACCATCTCATCCTCTGTTAAGCCCTTCTCCTCCTGCCTTCAATCTTTCCCAGCATCAGGGTCTTTTCTAATGAGTAGGCTCTTCACATCAGGTGGCCAAAGTATTGGAGCTTCGGCTTCAGCATCAGTCCTTCCAATGAATATTCAGGACCCATCTCCTTTAGGATGGACTTGTTGGATCTCCCTGAAGTCCAAGGGACTCTCAAGAGTCTTCTCCAACACCACAATTGTGTGTTAGTCTCTCAGTCGTGTCTGACTCTTTGCGACCCCATGGACGGTAGCCCACCAGGCTTCTCTGTTCATAAAATTCTTCAGGCAAGAACACTGGAGTGGATTGCCATTCCCTTCTCCAAGAGGAACTTTACAACCCAGGGATCAAACCCTGGTCTCCTGCCTTGCAGGCAGATTCTTTACCACTTGAGTGACAGGGAAGTCTAGTTCCAAAGCATCAATTCTTCAGTGCTCAGCCTTCTTTAGGTCCAGCTCTCACATCCATACCACGACAGCTGGAGTGGTATTATTTGCACATCTGAGGTTGTTGATGTTTCTCCCAACAATCTTGATTAAAGCTTGTGAGTCATTCAAGTCAGCATTTCCCATGATGTACTCTGCATAGACGTTAAATAAGCAGGGTGACAATGTGCATCCTTGATATACTCCTTACTCAGTTTTGAACCAGCCTATTGTTTCATGTCTGATTCTAAATGTTGCTTCTTGACCTGCACACAGGTTTCTCAGGAGGCAGGTAAGGTGATCTGGTATTCCCATCTAAGAATTTTCTAGTTTGTTGTGATTCAAACAGTCAAAGGCTTTAACATAGCCAATGATGCAGAATTAGATGTTTTTCTGGAATTCTCTTGCTTTTTCTATGATCCAAGGAATGTTGGCAATTTGATCTCTGGTTCTTCTACCTTTTCTAAATCTACCTTTTCTAGATCCAGAACATCTGAAGTTCTTAGTTCCCGTACTATTGAAGCCTATCTTGAAGGATTTTGAGCATTACCTTGCTAGAATGCAATGAGCTAGCAACTGTATGGTAATTTGAGCATTCTTTGGCATTGCCTTTCTTTGGGATTGGAATGAAAACTGACCTTTTCCAGTCCTGTGATCACTGCTGAGTTTTCCTAATTTTCTGGCATATTGAGTGCAGCACTTTCATAGCATCATCTTTCAGGATTTGAAATAGCTCAACTGGAATTCCATCACCTCCACTAGCTTTGTTTATAGTAATGCTTCCTAAGGTCCGCTTGACTTCATAGTCTATGATGTCTGGCTCTAAATGAGTGACCACACCATCATCATTATCCAGGTCATTATGACCTTTTTTGTACAGTTCTTCTGTGTATTCCTGCCACCTCTTCTTAATCTCTTCTGCTTCTGTTAGATCCTTGCCATTTCTGTCCTTTATTTTGACCATCTTTAGATGAAATATTCCCTCGGTATTTCTAACTTTCTTCAAGAGATCTCTCAGTTCAGCTCAGTTGCTCAGTCGTGTCTGACTCTTGTGACCCCAGGGACTGCAGCACACCAGGCTTCCCTGTCCATCACCAACTCCTGGAGCTTGCTCAAACTCATGTCCATCGAGTTGGTGATGCCATCCAACCATCTCATCCTCTGTCTTCCCCTTCTCCTGCCTTCAATCTTTCTCAGGATCAGGGCCTTTTCCAGGGTCAGCTCTGGCATCAGGGGACCAAAGTATGCAGCTTCAGCTTACGCTTGATGCTGACTTATTGACAAAGACCCTGATGCTGGGAAAGACTGAAGACAGGAGGAGAATATAATCAATCTGATTTTGGTGTTGACCATCTGCTGCTGTCCATGTGTAGAGTCATCTCTTGTGTTGTTGGAAGAGGGTGTTTGCTACGACCAGCATGTTCTCTTGGCAAACCTCTGTTAGCCTTTGCCATGCTTCCTTTTGTACTCCGAGGACAAACTTGCCTATTATTCCAGGTATCTCTTGAATTCCTACTTTATTTCAACTTAATTTTAAAATTCTCCAAATCTTGGAAATCAAGAGAGTATTTAAATGTTAATTGGTTTCTTTTGGATAAGTGCTCTGAATTACAGTTCCCCCCATCTCCAATTCTCTTTTCTAAGATGCTATTTGATGTGGAGGATAGAGAGGTATGATCTATGTAAAGCCACAGAGGGAAGACTGGGTCCTCAGACCTCACCAGCGTCCTCTGGATCCTCCGCGGCTTCTACTGTAGGTGGATGAAAAGGTGTGCTTCCTGTATTAACGTGCCTGAGGTGGATTTAATCGTCTCTAGCAGTTTGGACTTAGTGTACTAACTCCAGATGCCTGCTTTCCCACACAGCGCATGCCTGCATGTGTCCTTAGAGATGACTGCGTAACCTCCCCTCCATCTTGCTGGCTGAACAGTCCTGGAGCCGTACAGGAGTTCATACCCCTGACCTGGTGTGTGCAGGCTCTTCATCTTTCGGGATGCTTATAACCACTGCCTTATAACCCTTATAACCACTGCCACCCCTCGATCAAGCACCCTT
The DNA here is from genome assembly GCF_029407905.1 of Bubalus kerabau. Taxonomy (NCBI): domain Eukaryota; kingdom Metazoa; phylum Chordata; class Mammalia; order Artiodactyla; family Bovidae; genus Bubalus; species Bubalus kerabau. Next base: position 279,096,418 of record NC_073624.1, read on the forward strand.
AACTCTATCCCTTCTAACTCTCTTGGGAGCCTACAGTCTCTGCTTGAAATAGGGTTGGGCCTTCTCTTTCTCGAGATCCTTCTTTCCTCTTCTCTAGGGATGTACAAATTGCCAACATCTGCTGGATCATGGAAAAAGCAAGAGAGTTCCAGAAAAACATCTATTTCTGCTTTATTGACTATGCCAAAGCCTTTGACTGTGTGGATCACAATAAACTCTGGAAAATTCTTCAAGAGATGGGAATACCAGACCACCTGACCTGCCTCTTGAGAAACCTGTATGCAGGTCAGGAAGCAACAGTTAGAACTGGACATGGAACAACAGACTGGTTCCAAATAGGAAAAGGAGTACGTCAAGGCTGTATATTGTCACCCTGCTTATTTAACTTATATGCAGAGTACATCATGAGAAACGCTGGGCTGGAAGAAGCACAAGCTGGAATCAAGATTGCCGGGAGAAATATCAATAACCTCAGATATGCAGATGACACCACCCTTATGGCAGAAAGTGAAGAGGAACTAAAAAGCCTCTTGATGAAAGTGAAAGGGGAGAGGGAAAAAGTTGGCTTAAAACTCAACATTCAGAAAACGATGATCATGGCATCTGGTCCCATCACTTCATGGGAAATAGATGGGGAAACAGTGGAAACAGTGTCAGACTTTATTTTTCTGGGCTCCAAAATCACTGCAGATGGTGACTGCGGTCATGAAATTAAAAGGCCCTTACTCCTTGGAAGGAAAGTTATGACCAACCTAGAGAGCATATTCAAAAGCAGAGACATTACTTTGCCAACAAAGGTCCATATAGTCAAGGCTATGGTTTTTCCAGTGGTCATGTATGGAGAGTTGGACTGTGGAGAAAGCTGAGCACCAAAGAATTGATGCTTTTGAACTGTGGTGTTGGAGAAGACTCTTGAAAGTCCCTTGGACTGCAAGGAGATCCAACCAGTCCATTCTAAAGGAGATCAGCCCTGGGATTTCTTTGGAAGGAATGATGCTCAAGCTGAAACTCCAGTACTTTGGCCACCTCATGTGAAGAGTTGACTCATTGGAAAAGACTCTGATGCTGGGAGGGATTGGGGGCAAGAGGAGAAGGGGACGACAGAGGATGAGATGGCTGGATGGCATCACCCACTCGATGGACGTGAGTCTGGGTGAACTCCGGGAGTTGGTGATGGACAGGGAGGCCTGGCGTGCTGCGATTCATGGGGTCGCAAAGAGTCGGACACGACTGAGCAACTGAACTGAACTGAACTGAGGGACCTAAGTCTCATGACTGATGGATCATGTTGGAGTGTGTAATTAATATATGTGTCTTCTAGCCTTTGCTTTTGATTAGGAAGCTTTTGGTTGGAAAGTCAAATGACAAATGAGAACTAGAGATGGATGGGATTTAGTATATCGATATAAAAAAATATATGCCAAAATATGCCATTACTTACAATCCCTATAAAAATTCATTTTCTAAAGGTTTTAGTATGCTCACAAAATAATTTATATGTAAAGAAAAAGCATAGCAGACTCTGTTAATAAAGCTGAAGTCAGGTAACCTGTGAGTTGCATTGTTTTCTAGATAACCCAGATGTGTCTTCTTTCTCATAACATTTTCCCCACCCCTGCCCTGACTCCAGTATTATAAACACTGGCTTTTATGCCAGTTACAATGAGGCTAAAGTACGCTTTATTTTGCATATGTTATGTATGATATGCAAGCCTTTTGAACCTATAATAGCTACTAAAGCAGCGAGCAGATGGTAATCCCCACGAGAGTAGGCTCACCATGCAATCACAGAACAACAAAAGGAACCCACTCCTTTAAAACTGAGCTTTCTATTTTTGTACAAATATCTTAAGTACTTTCTAAGGTCATTCATTCATCCATTCATTCCATTATTTCAGAAACACAGTGTTGAGGACTTGCTATGGACTGGACGCTGTTTTAAGTTCTGAGCAATACACAATTGAGTAACACAATCTTTGCTCTTAAGAAGTTTAGTCTCATTCTGTTCATCATCCTCATGACTGTTACCATTTTCAGTCTTAGCTAAACATGCTGATGTAATTGCATACTCACTGTAGTACAGCACTCAGGAGGGCATGCCTGGGAGTTAGATAAGGGCGCTTCAAAAGGGCCTACTTACGAGCTGTTTATCTTGAACGAGTTCATTGGCGTCTCTAAGCACTGGCTCATCTGTACAGTCCATGGAAGTCTCCAGGCCAGAATACTGGAGTGGGTAGCCTCTCCAGGGGATCTTCCCAACCCAGGGATCAAACCCAGGTCTCTCACATTACAGGGGGATTCTTTACCAGCTGAGCCACAAGAGAGGTAAGGTGGTGCTAAAAATTATGAGTTACATTCATGTAGAAAGGTTACAGACATAAGAATAGGAGTTTGGAAAGCTAAGTGAAATTCCTAGACGTGCCTTTTAAATTTTGGGGGCCTCATATATAACTGCAACTGTTACCAACGCCCTCTTTAAAAACTGATTTTCTCCAAGGTTCACATGCTGTCTAGTTGACAGATACAGTGTGTCGATGACACAGATTCAAGGAACAGGGAAATAGCCTCCCTTTGCCTGAACTGGGTGACCCTGCAAGACACAGAAGTGGCACAACCAAAACTTTCCTCACTGGCTACACCTCTGCTTCCCGGGCATAACTTACTCTTACCAAACCGTCAGAGGCCTCGCTGTGCAGTGGAATGAACAGAGAGGAGCATCTTAGTATGCACTCCTGAATGATCTCTAAAATCAATCACGATTTCACATTTCATAAATCGTCAGACTTGTTAAGAACTTTTCAATTCTTTTGAGTGCTCATCTAAAACTGCACTATCAATTCAACTTTATCTACTTCCATTTTCACTTCTGTATTGTTGAAAGTGAAAATGTTAAGTCGCTCAGTTGTGTCTGACTCTTTGAGACCCCATGAACTGCCCGTGGAATTTTCCAGGCCAGAATACTGGAGTGGGTAGCTATTCCCTTCTCCAGGGTATCTTCCCAACCCAGGGATCAAATGCAGGTCTCCTGGATTTCTGGCAGATTCTTTACCAGCTGAGCCACCAGGGATACCCCCTGTGTTGTTATTGTATGTTCATAAATGGCATTACATTTGGACAGAGAGAGTCTCAGAATGGCATCATGGTATTGTTAGCAGAATGCCAAGCTAGGGCCCTGAGTACCATTCCTGATTGCTACTATGTTGCCAAATCTCTGAGGGACCCTAGTGTGGTGCTTAAGAACCACAGGCCTGCATCATTCCTTACGTGACATTTTAATACACTGTGCACTCTCAGCTGCTTGATCATGTCCTACTCTTTGTGACCCCACGGACTGCAGCCCATCAGCCTCCTCTGTCCATGGAATTTTCCAGGCAAAAATAATGGAGTGGGTTGCCGTTTCCTACTCCAGGGGGTCTGCTCGACCTAGGGACTGAACCCATGTCTCCTGCCTTGGCAGGTGGATTCTTTACCACTGCAGCACCTGGGCAGCCCTGGTTTACTTACCTTCTAAAAGTCTCTGTTTCCCCGTGATTCAGCAGAAATAACTATACCTAAGCCACAGTTTAGCTGTTTTGAATAAATGAATATTTCATGTTTAGCTTGGTGAATTGGAAGTGCTCAATATTCTCATCTGTAAAATGAAAGCATTAGATGATTAATTCTAAGAACTCTTCTAGGACTGACATCTAAGGAGCTATCTTATTCCTCTTGTCATCTCCCTATTCTCATAAGAAAGGGCTCCCCCAGGGTGGTATTAAATGATTGACTTTCAAGCTCTTCTTTAAGGGACTTCAAACATTTATTATTTGGTAATTAAGAATAATTAGGTTTTAGTTTTCTTTTCACCCTCCTCCCACAACCAGGTCAGGGGAATGATTGATAGTTGTTTAACTTAACTGAAAGACTATTTCTGAGAGTTGCATTTTTCTTTCTTTGACTTTTGACTGAAGTGAGTCTACCAGGAGCTATCTATGGTCAGTCTTCCTGAGAACTTAGCACTTATTCAAATTCAGTTTTCCAATGAAATAGAGTTATGAATGTCCTGAAAAAGAAACTTGAAAGTAGACAGTTGAAGCATCACTGGATTTCTAATAGGATGACTGTGTGTTTTAAAAGTTGCACGTGTGATTCTAAAATGTTTAGCGTCTGTCCTGCTCATTAATTCATAAAAGGGGGCCTGCTTTTCCAAAACAGAGTCAACTTGGGAAAATTCACTGGAAAGGTGGATACCACAATAATCTTCCAACTAAAAAATGCTTTGGAAATTCATTTATTTTTGTTTATTTTTGGCTTTGCAATGAAGCAGGAATTAAAAAAAAAAACTAGGCACTAGGTATTATGTAAACAGCTCCCTTAGCTAGAACGATTGGAGGAAAAAGTGAGATTGAGTAACACTAAAGCCAAATTATCCTTGAAATCTATGTCACCATGAAAAATGCATGTAGCTCAAAAGTAACCAAATCATCAACAAAATTCACACAACTGTGTAAGTATATGAATCTGTGTTATAGAAGATGATAATTCAAAATGAGTTTTACTGTAAGTTTCCAAACACACACTGCATGTCAGAGAAAGTGGCTAGAATTAGTATAAGGAGCCTTACAAACACTTCGGTCTCAAGTGGCCAGCCTAAGGCTGGAGAACCCAGTGTGGGCTGACTTTATTACTAGGCATGTCTTTCCTACACAGGGCACTGGCAGAGCAGGTTTTCATAACTTCCTGCCATTGTTTATACTCAGCCCGCGGGCAAGATGGTGAATATCGTTGATTAATCACGTAGGAAACAAACAGGGATGCTCTTTTCCAAGTTGCCAATTCAGCAAACGGAGAAGTAAGGAGGGATAAAGAGGCTTCATGAGACCCATGGTGATTCTGAGAGTCACTGGCTGACCAGAAGCAAGCACTCAATGTGCGAGGAGTGGGATGAAATCTGGAAGCAACCTGGAAACATCACTAAGAAATTAAGCTGCAAATAGGGAAGTCAAGCTTAATGAGAGGACAGAGCCTTCAGTCTCAACCAAGAGCAGTGTTGCCCCTCGGGGCACTCTTGGCTGTCAGGAGTCACAGTGGACGAGGGATGGGGCTGCTATTGCTATCTAGAGCTTGCAGACCAGGGGTGCTACCGAACATGTTTTAAACGCCCCAAATGCCCCCAATATTAAATAGTTCTCCAGCCCCCAGTATTAAAAGTCCGACTGTGGTAGAAACCCTGCTATAGATGCTTGTGGTATGAACTCAGTGAGATGGATACGATGGTATATGGGAAGAAGGGCCTGTATTTACTAATTAAGGAGTTTAAGCAATTCAAGAATTTATAGATGATACACTGTTCCTTTCTTTGGATTTTTTTGGAGTATAATTGATTTAAAATATTGTGTTAATTTCAGGCTCACATGCAAGTGTTTCAATTACATATATATGTGTGTGCATATTTGTACATATATTTAATTATTTTTCATTATAGCTTATCACTTTAAGAGACTGACCACAGTTCCCTGTGCTAAACAGTAAATCCTTGTTGCTTATGTATTTTACATATAGTAGTTTTTGTCTGTTATACCCGTACTCCTAATATATCCCTCCCCTGTCCCTTTCCCATTTGGTAACCATAAGCTTGTTTTCTGTGTCTGTGAGACTATTTCTGTTTTACATATAGACACATTTGTGTTTTTTTAAGTATAGTTCATTTGCAATGCTGGGTTAGTTTCAAGTGTACAGTAGAGTGAATCAGTCGTACATATACATATTTGCACTCTTTTTAGATTCCTTTCCCAAATAGGTGAGTACAGAGAATTGAGTAGCGTCCCCGTGCTGTACAGCAGGCCCTTATCAGCTGCTGGTGCTAGTGGCAAAGAACCTGCCTCCAGTGCAGGAGACACAAGAGACAGGCTTCGGTCCCTGGGCTGGGGAGACGCCCTGGAGGAGGGCACGGCCATCCACTCCAGTGTTCTTGCCTGCAGAATCGGCAGGGTGACAATATACAGCCTTATCATACTTGCACAGTTTGGCACCAGTCCGTTCTTCCATGCCTGGTTCTAACTGCTGCTTCTTGACCTGCATACAAATTTCTCAAGAGGCAAGTCAGGTGGTTTGGTATTCTCATCTCTTGAAGAATTTTCCACAGTTTGTTGTGATCCACACAGTCAAAGGCTTTGGCACACAAATAAAGAGACACAATAAAGCACACATAGATGTTTTTCTGGAACTCTCTTGCTTTTTCTATGATCCAACAGATGTTGGCAATTTGATCTCTGGTTCCTCTGCCTTTTCTAAATTCAGCTTGAACATCTGGAAGTTCTCAGTTCACACACTGTTGAAGCCTGGCTTGGAGAATTTTGAGTGTTACTTTGCTAGCGTGCAATATGAGTGCAATTGTGCGGTAGTTGGAGCATTCTTTGACATTGACTTTCTTTGGGATTAGAATGAAAACTGACCTTTTCCAGTCCTGTGTGGCCACTGCTGAGTTTTCCAAATTTGCTGGCATATTGAGTGCAGCACTTTCACAGCATCATCTTTTAGGATTTGAAATAGCTCAGCTGGAATTTCGTCACCTCCACTAGCTTTGTTCATAGTGATGCTTCCTTTCAGCATATACGTCTTTTACCTCCTTGGTTAAGTTTATTCTTAAGTATTTTTTAAATGTGACTTTTAATGGGAGTTTTTTAAAATTTATCTTTCTGACATTTCATTGCTAATATAAATAAATACAACAGATTTCTGTATATTGATCTCGTCTCCCAATGCCTTACTGACATCATGTATTAGTTCTAATAACATCTGTGTGGAGACTTTAGGGTTCTCTCTAAACAGTATCAAGTCATCTGCAAATAGGATAACGTTACCTCTTTCCTTTCAATTTGGATGCCTTCTTCCTTTTCTTGTCTGGTTGCTGTGGCTAGGACTTCCAATACTATGTTGAATAGATGTGGTGCGAGTGGGCATCCTTGTATTGTTCCTGAATTTAGCAGGAAGGCTTTCAGCTTTTCACCTTTGAGTATTATGTTGGCTGTGAGTTTGTCATAAATGGTTTTTGTTATGTTGACATATGTTCCTTCTATTCCCATTTTGGTGAGAGTTTTTATCATGAAAAGATACTGACTTTTGTCAGATGCTTTTTCTTCATCTGTTAAGATGACTATGTGGTTTTGGTCTTTTCTTTTGTTAATGAATCACATTGATTGATTTGTGTACATTGAACCATCCTTGTGACCTTGGAATGAATTTAACTTGATCATGGTCAATGATGCTTTTTTATGTATTGCATTCAGTTTGCTTATTTTTATTGACAATTTTGCATCTTATATTCATCAAAGTATTGGCCTGTAGTTTTCTTTTTTGTAGGAAAAAGTCTGGCTTTGGTATCAGGGTGATGGTGGCTTCACAGAACCCCTTTGCGAGTGCTCCTTTTTCTCCAGTCTTTTGGAATAGTTGAGAAGATGAGGCATAAAGTCTTCTTTGTATGTTTGGTAGAATTATCTGGCAAAGTCATCCAGTACTGGATTTTGTTTGCAAAAAAAAAAAGATTTTTTACAGATTCTATTTCAATTCTAGTGATCAGTCTGCTCAAATTATCTATTTTTTAATTCAATTTTGGCAGGCAGTATGTTTCTTGAAACTTGTCCATTCATTTTAGTTTTTCCAATATGTTGGTTGTAAATGTTCATAGTATTCTCTTAGGATTTAAAATTTTCTCTGGTATTAGTTATTTCAGCTCTTTCATTTCTTATTTTGTTTATTTGGATTCTCTCTCTCTTTCCTTCTTGGTGAACCTGGATAGTGCTCTGTATACTATTCTGTATAAATCTATTTATAAAATAAATGTTTATATTTAATAATAAACAAATATATTTTTATCACAATATAATTATTATTTATTAATTTGTTTATGTTATCATTTACATTATAAATAAACACAGTGAATAGTTAATAAATATAAATATTTAATTTATAAATAATAATATATATTGTTATATAAATATTATTTATATAAAAATAAATCTCTTCATTTTATAACTAAAGTATAGATTTTGTCATACTTAAAAAAATCAGCTCTTAGTTTTATTGGTATTTCTTATTGTTTTCTATCTATATTTTATTTTCTTTCTAATCCTTAGTATTTTCTCCTTTCTGCTGAATTTAAATTTTGGTTGTTCTTCTGATTCTTTTAGGTGGTAAGTTAGATTGTTAATTTGAGATTTTTGTTTGTCTTTTTAATTCATATTAAGCACTTATTTTTAATTGAACTATAGTTGATTTGCACTGCTGTGTTAATTTCAGGTGTATAGCAAAGTGCTTATATATATGTAATTATAGGTGTATATGTATATATCTTTTATTGTAGTTCTTCATGCTTACTATTTATTGTATCTATTAATTGTACTTATAATTGCATTCACAATTTTTGATGGTTTTTAAAGATTTTTTACTGGTTTTTAAGTTTCTTCAATCCTTTTACATATTTGCCTCTTCTATTCTGATTTTCCCTTTTCTATAGATTCTTGTTTCTTTTCTGTACAGAGAACCTTATTTCTCTTAGGGTGGGACTAGTACTGCTGAATCACTTTGGTTTCGATGGGAAGCCCTGTGTAGACTGTGTGGGCCCAGCGTTTTTGGCCTTTTCTAATTATTTACCCTCCTTCTATTCTGAATGGTAATCTTTCTGAGTAGAGTATCCTAGGTTGCAAGTTTTTCTCTTTCAAGACTTTGAATATATTTTGCCACTCCCTTCTGGCCTGCCATAATTTCTTTAAATGTATTTTCAGTTCTCTTCTGTCTCTCTTCTCCTTCTGAAAACGCGTTATGTGTAGGTTGGCGTGTTTTGCACTACCCCACAGAACTCTGACGTTATTTTCCTTTTCATCTGTCTGTCTGCTGTTCTGACTGGGTACTTTCCACTATTCTGTCTTCCAGGTCACTTATCCTTCTGTGTCATTTAGTCTGCTATTCATTGCTTCTAAATTGGTTTCTATCTCAACAACTGAATTGTCTCATTTTGATTGGTTCCTTCATAGTTCTACTTCTGTTATATTTATTTGCATTTCCATCAATAATTTTCCTTAATTCATTTAGCATCTTTAGTACCTTCTTTTTGAACTAAGGATCTAATAGACTGATGAGGTTAGTTGTTCTTTCAGGGGATTTCTCTTATTCTTTTAATTTGTCATAGTTCCTCTGCTTTTTAATTTTATTTCAGTTCCTCTGCCTCTATCAATTAGGAGAAACATTTATCTACTGAAGTCCTGAATGGATGGTTTATATGGGAACATCCCTGTGCAGACTGTGTGAGTCCAGTATTTTGGGCTCAAGGGCCGGTTTCTGTACGGATACCAGCAACACCTTTCCCCAGAGCGCCCTGGCCATTATCTCCACGATAGGGGGTGTGGTTGGGTGTCTAGATCTGACACTGGAAGTGGGGTACCCTTGAGAGCACACCCTGCCCCACAGGAGGTGACCACTGAAGCCTGCGAGGCCCATGTGGTCAGTGAATATCTGAGCCACCCGTGTGGGTGCCCACGGTTCCACCCAGACAGCCCGAGGCTGCATCCCTCTCTCCGGCGTGTTCGTCCCAGACCTCGTGCTGAGCTGCGGCCACAGGAGCTGCAGAGGCTGTGCCGCTGTCGGGGAGCTGGACTGCTCTGGGGCAGACCTTGCCCAGAATCTGTCCATCCTGGATCAGCACGGAGTGGGCAGAGCTCGAGGGCTCCTACTGGGCAAGGAAATGTTGCACACTCCTGCCCAGGGCGGGTCCAGCCAAGACCTGGTGCCCAGAGGTTGTGTTTCTGTGGCGCCCCGGGTGCCTGTGCTGACAACGTCTGCTGCAGCTGCCCGCCACCCATGCCTGCTGCTGTGCCCGCTGCAGGGGTCTCCACACCGCCCGAGGACCACACTCCAGGCCCTCTGGGCTGCTCTCAGGCTCCTCGATTGAGTCCTCTTCCCAGGTCTACCTGCCTGAGACTCAGAGCTTAACTGCTGCATGTCCCGTAGATGCTACTGGTGTGCAGGCTGACAAGCCTGCCCCGTCCGCAGTCACTCCCATGTGTGAGCTGACTGTGGTCTCCATGGTCTGGCCAGGATCATACTCAGGGGCTCTGGTCTGTCTGCAAGTAGACGGCTTCTCCGCCCTGATTTCATGCCAAGCTGCAACGTGGAGCACGCGGGGCTGCATTTCCCAGTCCAGGGGTTTCTCCTCTTGGGATCTGGGAAATGTGTCAAGACACAGTTTCCCTCTGCCCTGCGTGGGCACACTCCCTGAGAACAGAGTCTAGGCTTCTCCAGACCCTCCATCTGCCCAGCAGATTTCCCAGCAGGATAGGGTACTTCCCAGGTCGAGGGTCTGCCCGCGTGAACCTTCTCTCCCTTACAGATCCTTCCCAGGGGACACCAGTCCCGTCCTGACCCTTTTTTATTTTCTGTTCTACCTAGATTCATGGAGATCTGTCTTGTAGCTTTGGTTGTATAGGAGGAGATCTTCTGCCCGTTTCCAGACAGTGTTCTGTGAGAACGGTTCCACATGCAGATGCATTTTTGACATGCTTGTGGGGGGAGGTGAACCCCACACCCTCCAAGTCCATCATCCTTCTGATCTCTGTGTCCTTTGAATTTTTTGATATGATAATTATTTTAATTAGAAAGGTCATTCAAAATCACCTAGTGGACAATTACAGTCATATGTCCCAGAGAGGATTTTTTTCTGGTAAAACCAGAAGACTCCATTACTTGAATGGTAATTGTAAACATACTAGAGTTTTCCAAATTGTTCCTGTCAATTTCCTTTTAAATTATTATTAAATTACCTCTATATACCCCTCTTTCCCAAACAACCACTCACTAATGTCAAAATTAGTGACATTAGTGAAATTAAATATTTGTTCTGCATATTTTCTTCCTTAAACTTTCTGTCATGCCCTACAAACCCTGTAAATCTTTTTATTTTCCTTTTTTAAATGCACTAAAAGAAGTGCTTATTTTTATGTTTCTGTTACTGAAAATTTACTATTCCTCTTTTCTGTCTCCTCCCCAATATATGTCTTTTAATTTCAAACACCCTGGTGAAACTAGCTAACATTCCTATAAATATTCCATTCTCTATAAGGTAAAAGGCCTATGAGGTAGTTTGTGTGATAAAGAAGTTGCTTTGGTGGTTGCTAAGAGAAATCCTTTAGAGAATTCATAATAAATGAATGCAGGAAGACTTAAATTTGTTCTTTCAAAATAAAAGTCTGCAAAGAGTATAGAGTAGCATAGAAAAGAGGCTAAAATGGAAATTCTGAGCTAAGATAGGTTAACACTTCCAAATGGTAGACTCAGAGATAAATGAGAGTTGTAAGTGATGTGAAGGGAAGTAGAGTGGAGTACCTTTCTTGTTCTCTTCCTCTTTCTCAAAGTGGGAAGACTAGGAAAATAAACCACTAAGACTGAGCAACACAAGAGGAGCTGGAATAATCCACCTGCTGCAAAACCCATCCTGAAACTCACAGAACCCTTTGTGAATGCGGAGACAGAGTTAATATTGAGCAAATTACAAAGAACCGGTTCAGTCAGTTCAGTTCAATTCAGTTGCTCAGTCGTGTCCGACTCTTTGCGACCCCATGAATCGCAGCACACCAGGCCTCCCTGTCCATCACCAACTCCCGGAGTTCACTCAGACTCACGTCCATCAAGTCAGTGATGCCATCCAGCCATCCCATCCTCTGTCGTCCCCTTCTCCTCCTGCCCCCAATCCCTCCCAGCATCAGTCTTTTCCAATGAGTCAACTCTTCACATGAGGTGGCCAAAGTACTGGAGTTTCAGCTTTAGCATCATTCCTTCCAAAGAAATCCCAGGGCTGATCTCCTTCAGAATGGACTGGTTGGATCTCCTTGCAGTCCAAGGGACTCTCAAGAGTCTTTTCCAACACCACAGTTCAAAAACATCAATTCTTTGGTGCTCAGCTTTCTTCACAGTCCAACTCTTGCATCCATACATGACCACTGGAAAAACCATAGCCTTAACTAGACGGACCTTTGTTGGCAAAGTAATGTCTCTGCTTTTCAATATGCTGTCTAGGTTGGTCATAACTTTTCTTCTAAGGAGTAAAGAAAGAAAGTGAAGTGAAGTCGCTCAGTTGTGTCCAACTCTTTTTGACCCCATGGATTGTAGCCTACCAGGTTTCTCCATCCATGGGATTTCCCAGGCAAGAGTACTGGAGTGGGTTGCCATTTTCTTCTCCAGGGGATCTTCCCAACCCAGGGATCGAACCCAGGTCTCCCACACTGTAGGCAGACACTTTTACCATATGAGCCACCAGGGAAGTTGCTCTTCTCAAGGAGTAAGTGTCTTTTAATTTCATGGCTGCAATCACCATCTGCAGTGATTTTGGAGCCCAAAAAGTTAAAGTCTGACACTTTTCACTGTTTCCCCATCTATTTGCCATGAAGTGATGGGACCAGATGCCATGATCTTAGTTTTCTGAACGTTGAGTTTTAAGCCAGTTTTTTCACTGTCCTCTTTAACTTTCTCAACAGGCTCTTTAGTTCTTCTTCACTTTCTGCCATAAACGTGGTGTCATCTGCATATCTGAGGTTATTGATATTTCTCCCGGCAATCTTGATTCCAGCTTGTGCTCCTCCAGCCCAGCATTTCTCATGATGTACTCTGCATAGAAGTTAAATAAGCAGGGTGACAATATACAGCCTTGACGTACTCCTTTTCCTATTTGGAACCAGTCTGTTGTTCCATGTCCAGTTCTAACTGTTGCTTCCTGACCTGCAGAGTTAAATTTGTTTAAATGAAGTACTTATTGAAAGAACTAAAGGTTTGTAATAAAGATGATGTTATTCCATCACTAAGTCATGTCTGACTCTTTGCCAACCCATGAATTGCAGGATGCCAGGCTTCCCTGTCCTTCACTACCTCCCAGAGCTTGCTCAAACTCATGTCCATTGTGTCAATGATGCCATCCAACCATCTTATCCTTTGTCACCCCCTTCTCTTTCTGCTCTCAATCTTTCCTAGCACCAGACTCTTTTTTAATGAGTTGGCTCCTTGCATCAGGTGGCCAAAGTATTGGAGCTTCAGCTTCAGCATCAGCCCTTCCAATGAGTATTTGGGGTTGATTTCCTTTAGGATTGACTTGTTGGATGTCCTTGCAGTCCAAGGGTCTCTAAAGAGTCTTCTCCACCACCACCATTCAAAGGCATCCATTCTTCAGTGCTCAGCCTTCTTTATGATCCAACTCTCACATCCATACATGACTACCGGAAAAACCATAGCTTGACTATATGGACCTGTGTTGGCAAAGTGATGTCTCTGCTTTTCAATATGCTGTCTAGGCTTGTCATCAAGATTGCCGGGAGAAATATCAATAACCTCAGATATGCAGATGATACCACCCTTATGGCAGAAAGTGAAGAAGAACTAAAGAGCCTCTTGAAAGTGAAAGAGGAGAGTGAAAAAGTTGGCTTAAAACTCAACATTCAGAAAACTAAGATCATGGCATCTGGTCCCATCACTTCATGGGAAATAGATAGGGAAACAGTGGAAACAGTGGCTGACTTTATTTTTCCAGGCTTCAAAATCACTGCAGGTGGTGACGGCAGCCATGAAATTAAAAGATGCTTACTCCTTGGAAAGAAAGTTATGACCAACCTAGATAGCATATTGAAAAGCAGAGACATTACTTTGCCAACAAAGGTCTGTCTAGTCAAAGATATGGTTTTTCCAGTAGTCATGTATGGATGTGAGAGTTGGACTATAAAGAAAGCTGAGCACCAAATAATTGATGCTTTTGAACTGTGGTGTTGGAGAAGACCCTTGAGAGTCCCTTGGACTGCAAGGAGATTCAACCAGTCCATCCTAAAGGAGATAAGTCCTGAATATTCATTGGAAGGATTGATGTTGAAGCTGAAACTCCAATACTTTGGCCACCTGATGCGAAGACCTGACTCATTGGAAAAGACCCTGATGCTGGGAAAGATTGAAGGTGGGAGAAGGGAGCGACAGAGGATGAGATGGCTGGATGGCATCACCAACTCAATGGACATGGCTTTGGGTGGACTCTAGAAGTTGGTGATGGACAGGGAGCCCTGGCGTGCTGCAGTCTATGGGGTCGCAAAGAGTCGGACATGACTGAGTGACTGGACTGAAATAGGTTTGTCATAGCTTCTCTTCCAAAGAGCAAGCATCTTTTAATTTCATGGCTATAGTCACCATCCGCATTGTTTTAGGAGCCCAAGAAAATAAAATATGTCACTGTTTCCAGTTCTTCCCCTTCTATTTGCCATGAAGTGATGGGACTGGATGCCATGTTGAGTTTTAAGCCAGCTGTTTTACTCGCTTCTTTCACTTTCTGTTAGAGTGGTATCATTTGCATATCTAAGGTTTTTGATATTTCTCCCAGCAATCTTTGGAGAAGGCAATGGCACCCTACTCCAGTATTCTTGCCTGGGAAATCCCATGGACATAGGAGCCTGGTTGTCTACAGTTCATGGTGTCACAAAGAGTCGGATACAATTGAGTGACTAAGCACACAGCATCAGCAATCTTGGTAAAGAATAAATGTAGCAAAAGTTTCTTTTTAAGTAGCTTACCTTAACTTAAAAGGGAAAACTAGGAGAAAAAAAAAAAAAACACCAGAAAAGAGGACCTGACATGCCAAAGAGAAGCAAGGAATAATTTCATTGTTGGCCCAACTGGCTCTTGGCATTGAGTTACACACGTTTTTCCCAGCATTTAGCTCATGCCCTCCAGCTCCTCTCGTCCTTCCCTCTGCTCTCTGATGCTGGAGCTGGGTGCGCTCGGGGAGGGCTCTAGGGAGCGGAAGGAGGGGCTCACCCCTGTCCTGCTCCTCCTGGCGGCCTGGATCAGCGGCCAACAGTTAGCCCAGTGTCCTTTTCACCCCTGCGGGTCCCCAGAGCTACTTCCCTGTCCCCCTCACAGGGAGTGGCCAGAGCGGGCCAGGGTCCCCTCAGAGGGCTGAGCCCCACCGTGCATCCCCTCATGCTTCGGGAGTCGGTCATCCAGCCCTCTCCTCTGGTCCTCTGGCTCTGGAGCTGGTAGTAGTCTCCTATTTCTGTGTCATTTTATGTTGCCTTCACTTTCTTAGTTCTGTAACACCATTTAAAACAGTACCTTACGTTAAATTCTCTCTGTTCAAAATGACTAAGAGGTCTATGTCTTCCTGATTAGCTTCTGAATGATACTACTCTTTGCATGAATTAAGTTGTAAATTAATTATTTTTAATAAATAACTGAAGCTCAGTTAGGTTCAGCTCAGTGTTTCACAGCTGCCAGGAGGCGTTGCCAGAAGGTGAACCCAGAGCTACAAGCTCCGGTCTCTCCTCATATTCCAGGACGCAGGAGGAAAACCACGAGAGATGTGTGCTGCTGAATTTTAAGGAATAACTTAAGTATAAAAAATTTAGAGAATAATTTAAGAATATAGGTATTTACCTATCTATCTGGGTGATAAATCCCAATCCTTCTTATACCTTTATTTATATATTCTTAAATTTATATATTCTTCATTTATTTATGCAAGTGTATATGTATATTCTTTTTAAGTTCCTTTCCAAATTTCCACCACTGTGATAGAAAAAGGATTTCTTAAAAGATATGAATCCATAAGGAGAGTAGGTAAAAAGCACCCTGGAATACTAAGACAACCGTGGATGTCAGAAAGCAAGAGAACAAGTGGGAAGAGATGAGTAGAACAGGAAAGAAACACCCAAGCCTGCAGTTCAGAAGGCAGGTTCGCTCTTGCCTCAGAACACAAGAGTGGCTCAGAAATTGCTGGCGCTGGGCTTCTCAAAGGTGATTGTGATAGGGCAGGATTTTATAAAATTCTTACAGGCAGCCATTGGATCTCCAGAATCCTTTCCCCACAATTTCCAGCCCAGTGACTCCATCTCTTTACAACCCAGAGGAAAGATTAGAACTCTAAATGGCACTTAGAGCTCGGTAACGCTGAGCACAGTGCGGATAGCAGGGTCGTGGAAAACCGAGGCCTTCATCGGTAGCAGTGAGCAGCCTCAGTGAGTGTGCGTGCTCAGCAGCGCAGTCGTGTCCGAGTCTTCATGACCCCGTGGACTGCAGCCCGCCAGGCTCCTCTGTCCGTGGGATTTCCCAGGCAAGAACACTGGAGTGGGCTGCCGTGCTCTCCTCCAGGGGTTCTTCCTGACCCAGGGACTGAACCGTGTCTCGTGTACTGGCAGGCAGACTCTTTATTGCCAGTACCACCTGGGAAGCCTGAGAGACTTCTGGGAGACAGCAAATGCTGGAGGAAGAGTTTCGATGGGACAGGATTCCGAGAAGAGGGCTGGCTGGCCTCCAGCGAAGGGACTGAAGAGATTGCTTCCTCACACGTGAGAAAAGCAAAGCTTGATGAGAGTATCTGGAAAGGTGCCTTGGGAGATATTATTTCTGAGAACTTACATATTCTCTGTGTGAGGAGAGAAGGATGAGGAGCAACATAAGTTTGAATCCACTTTGAAGGAAATCAAAAGAGGAACACCCTTCCCCGCATCCATTTCTACCACACGTTATTGTTACCTTAAAGAATGATTTTATAAATTCACAAAATGCAGGTCACAGACTTATGACCCATGTGTCAAATTTACCCCAAAGGGATGTGATTTTTTTTTAATTGGCTGCCAACATTTTGAAATTTAGTAACTTATTTTTAAAAAGATTGAGGGCATCTTTTTTAAAGAACAGATGATCCTACAACATGTTGCAGAGTGGAGTGAGGTGCTGGCAAGTTTCTTAGATGGAGTAGATATTCTATAGTCTGTCACTAAATATGTGACCTTTCTGACATGGAAGCCATTTGAGTTTGACATCCTGATAAAACATCTGTCTTTTGAGCATGACTAAGTCACTTGTGCAGAACTGTGGTAGGGTTATTTATCATTTTTAGATAAGTCGTGTAAGGGATCATAAAAGCCCTACTCTGTTACTCTACCCATAGACTGGGAGTTTCGGAAGAAGTGAAACAGCATTTAGAAATGACTCCTGACGGGATGAATCCCTCCAGTTAGTGCTTCTAGGACCATGCAAGTCCATTCTCATAGCCTCACCTGGCAAAGTAAAATCACCATCACGCAGAAGGCTCCCGTGGTATCTGTTAGAGATTATGTCATCCTGACGGCATTCAAGCTCCCCAGGTGGTAAACAGCCTGCCTGCCAGTGCAGGACACGTAAGAGACGTGGGTTCCATCCCTGGGTCGGGAAGATCCCCTACAGGAGGGCATGGCAACCCACTCCAGTATTCTTGCCTGGAGAATCCCATAGACAGAGGTGGCTGGCGGGCTATGGCCCATAGGGTTGCAAAGAGTCTGACACAAGTGAAGCGACTTAATATGCATATAACACAAGCTTCTGCCACATGGTTTGACTTGGCATAGATTGACTATGAAATACAAACCCAAGCAGGAGCCTTACATATTTTATTAGTGTTATAGTCATTATAGGAGTACTGATTGATGTTCATCCCATTTTAAGAAATAGTTCTTATTTGTGACTCATTAATAATTTGCATAATCATTATATGCAATATACGATTATATGCAATAATCGTGTCTGTCTAACTCTTCAGTGAATTTCAATACTCTGAGAATCATTATGTGTATGATCATGAGATAAGAGTCAATTAGCTCTAGCTACATTCTTGAAAACATTTAACTAGGAAAACACATCACTCGAATGTGATCAAGTGCTAACTGTTCTTTTAGGACTAAGCTATGACTATTAAAGAACCTGCACCAGGATAAACTCCTTTGTAAGAAATTACATTTAATTACGAACTTTTTCCTAATCTGTAGCTTTCTTGGTCTCTTTCATGCAACGAATTCGGGCATATGGACCTCAGCTGCAGGGTCATTTTCTTTCCTAAGGAAACGTCTTCAGTCCTAGGAGGAAGCTCGTAAGGTTTGGTTTGCTTGTGTAGCTTCTCTTCTCTTCTCTTCATTATTTCTCTCAAGCGATTTTGCTCCTGTAACTCCTTATCTTTCCGTTCTTCAGCCTCACATATTGCGTCTTCTTCCTGCCGCATCTTTTGCTCTTCCTGCCACTGTTACAGAGAGAAGGTGTCGTTTACATATGATTTCCCATGAAAAAAAGTCTGTCAGTTCACTCAGGGATTCAGTCACCACACTGCGGAGCAGCAGCAGCGTGCAAGGTACCTGCGTGTGTGCTCAGCAGCTGGGTGTCTGTCCTGTGCCTTGCACACCAGGGATACTGGATAAAACTCAGCGGGCTCTGCGGGACACTTGGCGCGCAGCTGCGTGCTTCGGTTTACTGTCAGTTCTACAGACTCCACCTTCCCTCCCCCACTCACGTTTGTAATTTTAAGCCAAGAAATTGAGCAATTATGAAAAATTGACCAGAAAAGTATAGTCCAGAGATCTCGATTTGTATGTAGACTCAGTCATTTACTATCTTTAAACCTTGAAAATTAACTGAATCATAAAGCTACATTCTTCTTATTGGTAAATGTTTTACAGACTTGTTGTAAGGATTAAATTAACTACTCTAAGAGCATTTGTAAAGTGTAAGATATTAGTACAAAGCACTATAGTTATAGCTATTTCAAAGGAAATGTATATTGATGAATACTTTTAAAAAATGTGATATTCGGAGAAACTTCGATAAACCTCTACAAGTTAGTACTACCAAACTACTATTTGACTAGGCCAGCCACAGATCAAACAATTTGGACCCTATCCGTTCTCAAAGATATTTTCCAGAAAGGATGGCTTTGCCCGTCTATAGAAAAATTGATGGCAGTGAATGCTTAGATGCTGCTTATACCCTTGGAAGGAAGAAAAGATGACGGCTCTTAGGCGCCATTTCCTAGCCTCCTCTCTATCACTCAAAACAGTGTCCTCTGCCTCTTTAGGCCAATGCGTTTAATCACAGAGTGATTAAAGTCTTTCGACTCTTTCAGTGGTACAGAATGATAAGGGAAAAGATTTTTATTCTGTTATTAAAATGACACTATATCTGTGTGTATGTATACATTGGCAACCTGCTATCTTCTGTAGTATAGTCCAGATAATTTAAGTGAATGGTAAAATTATAGCTGCTGCAATTGATGAGCTATTAGGAATTTTTGATAATGCCTTGTACATATGATATATTGGTTTAGCATAAATGTTATTAGTGAATAAAACAGCAATACTGTAGGTCTCATTTTGTAATTCTAGGGTATCATTCAGTTTCCAAACCCCAGTGCCTGCGGCTGATGCTATAGGCTTCCGTGTTGACTCTGTGAATAAATAACGCTTAGTGGGATCAGTATATGGAATAATCACTTATTCTTTCTCAAATATCACTAGTAAAAGGAATGTAAGAAACCAACCATGGAAATATAAACACAATCTGAGAAATAATACACAACTGGTGATTAATTTAAACATATTCTACATAGTACTGAATCCCTATTATATTAAAAGAAAAAACAAAATATAAGTATTCTACTTATATAAGTAACTTATAAGTATATAAGTAACTCTACTAAAAAGAAGCAGTCATAAATGATTTGGCAATTAATCACTGATTATATATAGTTCAGTGGATTAAAACCTGTTCAATGGCCTTGCCTTGTTACTGCTTGTTTAACTGATACCAAGAACAGAATGATTAAAGTCTTTCTAATACTTCAGGAGTAAAGAATGGTCACTGAAAAAACTGAGTCAAAAGATTTTTGTTCTTTCATTAAAAATACACTACAGAAGAAATCAGTGTTCAGTGTTCAACATCAGATTCCTATCACACACTCACAAAAATCGGTACTAATTCAGGAAACAGAATAAGGCTAGTATTTTATAAATGAAAGACAGCCAAACCTTCTGCACTCCAATGAAGGCACTGATGTATATAGACAGTACAGTGAGATATAATTCAATTTGGCAAATCTCAATCAAAATGCAATCTACTTTTGAGTTCCATGATAAGTGTTTCCATCTCAGAACTACACTTTCTGATTAAAAATGCCTTTAAAGAACAAAGCTTTTCCTGCTAGTTTAAGAAAATCAAACTTACGTGATGGTCAATGATTCTGGCCAACTCCCTGTCCGCCCTGGTGAAAAAATCTGGATATGGAAACAAAGGCGCTTCTGCCACAGAAGAATATTCCCTTCAAAAGAGCACAAGAACAGATCCAACATCAGGTACAGACACTCTTCCTCCCCGGGATACACAGATTTGCAAATCACCATTGTTAAGCATTTTGATTCTATATTGCTAACATGGAAGACTTAATCTGTAGAGAAAATTAAATGTTAGTTTTTAGTTTCTGTAAACCATTTGGGTTATTAAAACTGACAATTTTGAGGGTAAGGTATGGCATACAGAATGAGAACAAGAAGATAATAAAAAGGCAACCGCTCCTAGGAGATATAAATACCTTAGCTAGTCAGTAGTGAATGAGATACGCACTCTAGTGTTCTTGCCTGGAGAACCCAAGGGACGGGGGAGCCTGGTGGGCTGCCGTCTCTGGTGTTGCACAGAGTCGGACACAACTGAAGCGACTTAGCAGCAGCAGCAGCAGTGAATGAGATGCTATGAAAGGCTTCAGGAAGCCTGAAGTAGACTGTGCCCACTGAGGAGATGAAAATGCCCATCCCTGTACACAGCCCCATGACCCTGAAAGTTCTGGTGGAATTCTAAGCCTAAGAATTTGATTGTGGATCTACCAAAAAAAAAAAAAAATGCTATAACTTCCATGTTTCTTTCAAGTCTCTATATCACTAAGGGTGGAACTGTAGTAGACTTGAGCAACGACTGAGTGGAAGTGCTGGCAGTACAAAGCTGGGCCCTCGACTGGTGGAGACTTTGCATTAAACATTCCACATCGTAATTATATTATTGAATTTATTGTCAAAAACTATTGTGAGTGCAGAAATATGTTATGCAACAAAATGGTGGTAGAGAATATGGTTTTGAAGGAGAGAAAGTAGGTTTAAAGGAGAAGCTCTTAGGAAAGGGTCTACGGAGAGATATAGCTGGTGAAAATTTCCATATTCAAAATGCCTGATCAGTTTTTAAGACTATAATGTCTAGTAAGCACTTTTTCAATTGTTGCCTCTACCCTTTGTGGCATCCTTCTCTCCTACCTGGGTTGCTTGATGCCGCACTAGACATTTCTCAAATTCTTCCATTTATCTTCATCTCCACTATTATTTTCCTTATCTAAACAATTATGTCTTACCTGGACTAAGACCTCCTTGTTTATAATCTCTGCATCCACCATACCTTACTCTTGTCTCTATAGAGTAGCCAGATTTTTTTTTTCAAAATACAAAATGGATCATGTCAATCCCTGGCTTCAAACTCTTCAGTAAATCCCCAGTAGCTTTAGAATGAAGATTACATCTCTTGGGACTTCCTGGTGATCCAGTGGCTAAGACTCCATGCTCCCAATGCGGGGGACCCGGGCTCAATCCCTGGTTGGGGAACTAGATCCCACATGCT
This sequence comes from Bubalus kerabau, assembly GCF_029407905.1. Classification (NCBI taxonomy): domain Eukaryota; kingdom Metazoa; phylum Chordata; class Mammalia; order Artiodactyla; family Bovidae; genus Bubalus; species Bubalus kerabau. The sequence continues at coordinate 279,117,868 of NC_073624.1, forward strand.
GCAACTAAAAATAAGATCCTGCATGCTGCAATGAAGACCTGGCACAGCAAAATAAAACTAATTATATATTTTTTAAAGATTATATTTCTTGTTGAAGAAGGCTGAAGCGGACTGTGCGTTTGTTTCAGTGGCTTGCATGGCTTCTCCAGACTTACTTCTCTCCCTTCTTGGCTGAGGTCCATGCGTTCCTAACACACAGGCTTTCTTGCAGTTGCTGCGATGTATTCTGCTCCACCCGCTGCTGTTCATTTGTACATGTTGCCCCTTTCTGCAAAGTCCTTTCCCTCCTCTTCCTCTCTGCTACAGTGCTCAGTTCAGTTTAGTCACTCAGTCATGTCCGACTCTTTGTGACCCCATGGACTGCAGCACACCAGGCCTCTCTGTCTATCACCAACTCCCGGAGTCCATCCAAACCCATGTCCATTGAGTTGGTGAAGCCATCCAGCCATCTCATCCTCTGTCATCCCTTCTCCTCCCGCCTTCAATCTTTCCCAGCATCAGGGTCTTTTCCAGTGAGTCAGGTCTTCGCATGAGGTGGCCAAAGGACTGGAGTTTCAGCTTCAACATCAGTCCTTCCAATGAACACCCAGGACTGACCTCCTTTAGCATGCACTGGTTGGATCTCTTTGCAGTCCAAGGGACTCTCAAGAGTCTTCTCCAACACCACACTTCAAAAGCATCAATTCTTCAGGGTTCAGCTTTCTTTATGGTCCAACTTTCACATCCATACATGACCACTGGAAAAACCATAGCCTTGACTAGACGGACCTTTGTTGGCAAAGTAATGTCTCTGCTTTTTAATATGCTGTCTAGGTTGGTCATAATTTTCCTTCCAAGGAGTGAGCGTCTTTTAATTTCATGGCTGCAATCACCATCTGCCGTGATTTTGGAGCCCCAAATATAAAGTCTGCCACTGTTTCCCTATCTATCTGCCATGAAGTGATGGGACCAGATGCCATGATCTTAGTTTTCTGAATGTTGAGCTTTAAGCCAACTTTTTCACTCTTCTCTTTCACTTTCATCAAGAGGCTTTTTAGTTCCTCGTCACTTTCTGCCATAAGGGTGGTGTCATCTGCATATTTAAGGTTATTGATATTTCTCCGGGCAATCTTGATTCCAGCTTGTGCTTCATCCAGCCCAGCGTTTCTTATGATGTACTCTGCATAGAAGTTAAATAAGCAGGGTGACAATATACAGCCTTGACGTACTCCTTTGCCTATTTGGAACCAGTCTGTTGTTCCATGTCCAGTTCCAACTGTTGCTTCCTGACCTGCATACAAGTTTCTCAAGAGGCAGGTCAAGTGGTCTGGTATTCCCATCTCTTTCAGAATTTTCCACAGTTTATAGTGATCCACACAGTCAAAGACTTTGGCATAGTCAATAAAGCAGAGATAGATGTTTTTCTGGAACTCTCTTGCTTTTTTAATGATCCGGCGGATATTGGAAATTTGACCTCTGGATCCTCTGCCTTTTTAAAATCTAGCTTGAACATCTGGAAGTTCACGGTTCATGTATTGCTGAAGCCAACTTGGAGAATTTTGAGCATGACTTTACCAGCATGTGAGATGAGTGCATCAACTAGCTGCAGTGCTAGCTAATGCTTACTTATCCTTCATCTTCTCAGTTCAAGCCCAGTAACCACAGCGGTCAATCCACCATGGGCCTCTCCTTCATCATACTGATCTCAGTTGTAACTTCACATTTATCTGTGTGCCTCTATGAGTTTTATTTTCTTGACTAAATATGAGCTGCATGATTGTGGACACTATTGTTTGCTAATCATTGTCTCCACAGTGCCCAACCCAGGCCATAAAGATGAGTCTACCACACAACACTCTATGTTGGCAGAACAGTGCCCAGTACAGTGAGAAGATGGCAATCTCAGGAGGTAAGGCATTGGAGTAGAGCGAATAACAGGGATCCATAGGAAAACAACTCATGCGACAGGTGACCAGGGAAAATATATGGAAACCTCTCCAAACTCGTAAGATTCACAAGTATTGTGGAGCAGAAGAGCAGAGAGCTTCGCACTTCATGTAGGATAGAGGCCCTCATCATTCTATTGAAACATTATAGGAAAATGTGATTCTAGAATACTGGTGAGTTAGAGGGAACCTGGGGGCTGAGACCTGGGTTAACTATATCTATCCAGTAAACTCTGGGCACTTCAGATATTCAAAGAATTGTGCAAATGCTGTGAAAACATAAATGAGACAAAACTTTTAAAATCGTTAAGATTAAAGGTACTCAAGTAAGTTGCCTCAAATTCCTTCTTGGATTATAACAGTTTAAATTAAAGCGATGCATAACAATATAAGCAATGTTAGAAAGTCTTTAAAATGGGAAGATTAGATGAATAGGCTTGTGCATCTTTGGTTTCTAGTTACCTCAGTTGAATAGTTTGTACTGGAAAAGAAAAATGCATAAAAAACTATAATACAGCATGAGACAATACAATGCAAGTCAACGTGAGAGATAAGAGAGAGAAATATTCAATGATATAAACAGAAGAATCCAGTAAAATTGTTAGAAACAGGTTCTGCACTCAGATCTCTAGGCAAATTTTCATCTTGCCACTTAGTATTATTTAATCACTCTGTTCCTCAGTGTCTCCATTTTTAACATAAAAAAATAGTGCCTTCTTTTTATGTATTATTAAGATTAAAATGGAATAATGCCTAAAGCGCCTATGATGGAGCAAATACTAAACACATTTTGGCTATACCATTCTCTGATAATGTCATTATCAGAAAAATTGAGGGGACTAAGCCATGGTTTTTTGATGATACTGAAAGAGAAGAGAATAAAATAAGAGAAAAAGTAATGGAAGGTAAAACAATTAGTTCACTTCAGTTCAGTTCAGTCACTCAGTTGTGTCCAACTCTTTGTGACCCCATGGACTGCAGCAATCCAGGCCTCCCTGTCCATCACCAACACCCGGAGTTTACTCAAACTCATATCCATTGAGTTGGTGATGCCGTCCAACCATCTCATCCTCTGTTGTCCCCTTCTCCTCCTGTCTTCAGTCTTTCCCAGCATCAGGGTCTTTTCAAATGAGTCAGCCCTTTGCATCAGGTGGCCAAAGCATTGGAGCTTCAGCTTCAGCATCAGTCCTTTCAAAGAATATTGAGAACTGATTTCCTTTATGATTGACAGGTTTTATATCTCCTTGCAGTTCAAGGGACTCTCAAGAGACCTCCCAACACCACAGTTCAAAAGCATCAATTCTTCAGTGCTTAGCTTTCTTTATGATGAAATGCTTCCTTGGTATTCTAATTTTCTTTAAGACTATACAGTGGAAGTGACAAATAGATCCAAGTGATTAGATCTTGTGGACAGAGTGCCTGAAGAACTATGGATGGAGGTTCGTAACATTGTACAGCTGGCCGTGATCAAAACCATCCGCAAGAAAAAGAATGCAAAATGGTGAAATGGTTGTCTGAGGAAACCTTAGAAATAGCTGAGAAAAGAAGAGAAGTTAAAAGCAAAGGAGAAAAGGAAAGATATATCCATCTGAATGCAAAGTTCCAAAGAGTAGCAAGGAAAGATAAGAAAGCCTTCCACAGTGATCAATGCAAAGAAATAGAGGAAAACAGTAGAATGGGCAAGACTAGAGATCTCTTCAAGAAAGTTACAGATACCAAAGGAACATTTCCTGCAAAGATGGGCACAATAAAGGACAGAAAACAACTAAGATGAGGTTTAAATGAGATGTATACTTCAAATGTTTGGAATTTAATGGGAAGTACTAAAAAACCTTTCTGGAAAGATGGTGTCTTAAAATCCTAAGCTTGTCCAAACAAAGTGGAATAAATTGGAAGTCTTAAAACTGGCAATTTGCTCTGGTATACTTCATGGCATCTGGTCCCATCACTTCATGGCAAATAGATGGGGAAACAATGGAAAACAGCACCAGACTTTATTATTTTGGACTCCAAGATCACTGCAGATGGTGACTGCAGCCATGAAATTAAAAGAGACTTGCTCCTTGGAAGTAAAGTTGTGACCAACCTAGATATCATATTAAAAAGCAGAGACATTACTTTGTCAACAAAGGTCCATCTAATCAAAGCTTTGGTTTTTCCAGTGGTCATGTATGGAAGTGAGAGTTGGACTATAAAGAAAGTTGAGCACCGATGAACTGATGCTTTTGAACTGATGCTTGTGTGATTTTGGTGAAGACTCCTGAGAGTATCTTGGATATCAAAGAGATCCAACCAGTCCATCCTAAAGGAAATCAGTCCTGAATATTCATTGGAAGGACTGATGCTGTAGCTGAAACTCCAATACTTTGGCCACCTGATGCAAAGAACTGACTCATTTGAAAAGACCCTGATGCTGGGAAAGACTGAGGGCAGGAGGAGAAGGGGACGACAGAGCATGAGATGGTTGGATGGCATCACGGACTCAATGGACATGAGTTTGAGTAAACTCCAGGAGTTGGTGATGAACAGGGAGGCCTGGCGTGCTGCGGTCCATGGGGTCCCTAAGAGTTGGACATGACTGAGTGACTGAACTGAACTGAACTGGTATACTTTATTTTCATTTTGATGTTCAGCCTGGATAGTGATCTTCAAAAAAGGCATGGATATATGACCTGTCACTGATTCCAAACTTGTCCCAATAATTCTATATTTTTTCTTTTTGGAAGTTGAAAGTTTAATTATTTGATTACTAGAATACTCTTTAACCCGTTCCTTCCTCAAAGACTTCCTCAGTTCCACTGCAGTTTCTTCTTTTTCTTTCAGCTTTATTGAGACATAACTGACACATAACATTGTATAAATTTAAGTTGTACCACATAATTTAAGACAAATTATATTACAAAATGATTACCACAATAAGGTTAATTAACACCTCCATTATTTCACATACCTAACTCTTTTGTATGTGGGTAATGAGAACATTTAAGATCTAGTCTCTTGGCAAGGTTCAAGTATTTAATACAATATTATTAACTACAGTCACCAATCTGTACCTTAGAGCCTCAGGGCAGGGGCATGTTAAAATTGGACGTTTGTACCTTTGACTAACATGTCCCATCTCTCCCTTCCCCAGCCCTTAACAAGCTCCTGTTTCTGTGAGTTCTGCTTTTTAAGAGTACACATATAAATGGGATGATACAGTGTTTGTTTTCCTCTGTCTGACTTATTTCACTAAGCCTAATATTCTCTAGGTCTAAAAACCTTTCTGCAAATGGTAATATTTCATTATTTTTATGGCTGAGTACTATTGTGTTATCCATTATTTTGCTGAAGTTCAGTTAGGCTGTTTCCATGTCTTGGCTATTGTAAGCCATGCTGCAATGACCACGGGAATGCAGATACCTTTTCAAGATGTTTATTTTGTTTCCTTTGGATATATACCCAGAACTCGAACTGCTATTTACATGTTAGCTCTATTTTTCACTTTTGCAGACCCTCCATACTGCTTTCTGTAGTGGCTTCACCAATTTCATTTCTACCAACAGTGCACAAAGGTTCCCCTTTCTCCACATCACTGCCAACACTTCTCTCTTTTGCTTTTTGATAATAACCATTCTAACAGGCGTGAGGTGATAGCTTATTGTGGTTATTATACACATTTCCTTGACGATTAGCAATACTGAGCACTTTTTTGTACCTGTCAGCTGTTGTATATCTTTGAAATAATGTCTATTCCAGTCCTTCACCATTTTATAATTTGATTATTTGAATCTTTGCTGTTGACATGTAAGAAATCCTTATATATTTTGGACATTAACTCCTTATCACATAGACGGTTTGGGAATATTTAATCCCATTCCACAGGCGCCTTTTCATGTTTGTTTCTTTTGCTGTGTAGAAGCCTTTTAGTTTAATGTACTCCTGCTTGGTGGTTCTAGTGTCAACTTTATAAAATCATTGCTAAGACCAATGTCAAGATGCTTTCCCCTTATGCTTTCCTCTAGGAATTTTTTAGTTTCAGTTCTTACATCTAAGACTTCAGTCCATTTCAGGTTAACTTTTGTGAGTGGTATGAGATAGGGGAACCGATTGCATTCTTCCACAAGTGAATATTCAGTTTTCCTAGCACCAATTACTGAAGACACTGTCTGTTCCCCAGTGAGTGTTCCCGGCTCCCTTGTCAGGTATCAGTCACCCGTAGACACATGAATTTGTTTCTGGGCTCTTCACTCGGCTCCACGGGTCTGTGTGTCTGTCTTATGCCACCGCCATGCTGTTTTGACTGCTTTGATTACTGCGTGTTAGTCGCTCAGTCGTGTCTGACTCTTTCCAACCCAACTGACTGTTGCCCACACGGCTCTTCTGTCCATGGAATTCTCCAAGCGAGAATACTTGAGTGGGTTGTCATTTCCTCCTCCAGGGGAACTTCCCAACCCAGGGATTGAACCCAGGTCTCCTACCTTATAGGCAGATTCTTTACTGTGTGAGTCACCAGGGAAGCTTGATTACTACAGCTTTATTATACATTTTGATATTGGGAAGTGTGATGCCTGCAGTTTCTTTCTTTCTTGGGACTGCTTGAACTAATTGAGGTCTCTTGGGGTTTTATACAAATTTTAGAATTGTTTTTTCTATTTATGTGAAAAATGTCATTGAAATTTTGATAGGGATTACACTGAATGTATAGATCACTTTAGCTTGTGGGAACATTTTAACAATATTAAAATCTTCTGATTTATGAGCGTAGAATATCTTTCCGTTTCTTTGTATATCAATTTCTTTCATCACTAAATTCAAGTGACGGCAGCATAGAAATGTCATCTCCTTAAATTTATTCCTAAGTATTTTATTCTTTTTGACAGCATTATTAAAAGATTGCTTTCTTTATTTCTTTTAAGTTAGCTCATTGTCAGTGTCTAGAAAAGCAGCTGATTTTTGTACGTTGATTTTTTTTTTTTTTTTAATCCTGCAACTGTACTGAATTCATTTAACAGTTTTAACTTGGTGGGCTCTTTTGAGTTCTCTGTATGTAAAATCACATCATTTGCAAAACTATTAAATTCTTTCTACTACTTGCTATCACTAGGAATTTCAGTACTATGTTAAGTATGAACAGTGAGGGGGGCAACTTTCTCTTATTTCTAATATCAAAGAGAAAACTTTCAGCTTTTCACCACTGAGTAAAATGTAAGCTGTGGGCATATTATTTATGTCCTTTGTTATGTTGAAGCATGCCCCTTCCATACCTAATTTGTTGAGCATTTCTAATCATGAAGATGTAATATAATCACATCTACTGAAATAATCATATGGTTTTAATCTTTCATTCTATTAATGTGGTGTATCACATTTATTGATTTATGTATTTTGAACCACACTTGCATTCAAGAGGTAAATCCCACATGATCATGGTGTGTGATCCTTCAAAAGTATCCATTTTTTGAAAATTTGTATTTTTAAATTAAAAAATTTATTGATATATTTGATGTACATTATATAATATGTTATAATAGATTTATAATTTTAAAGGTTATACTCCATTTATAAACATTGATATTTCATTTATTAGATAATATATCCTTGCTGCTTATTTTATACAAATTAGTTTATACCTCTTTATCCCCTATTCCTATCCTGCCCCTCCCCCTTCCCTCTTCCTATGGTAATGACTAGTTCATTCTCTATATCTGTAAGTCTCTTTCTGTTTTGTTGTATACACTAGTTTATTGTATTTTTTAGATTCCACATATAACTGATATCGTAAAGTATTTGTCTTCCTCTGTCTGACTTGTTTCACTTAGGATAAGATCCTCCAAGTCAATCCATATTGCAAATGGAAAAGTTTCATTCTTCTTATGGCTGAGTAATATTCCATTGTACATCTATACCACACTTTCTTTATCCATTCACCTGTTGATGGACATTTAGGTTGCTTCCATATCCTGGCAGTTGTAAATAACACCAATGAACATTGGGCTGCATGTTTTTTAATTAGTGCTTTTTCTTGTTTGGATATGTACCTGGGAGTGGAACTGCTAGGGCATATGGGAGTTCCATTTTCAGTTTTTTGAGAAATTTCCAGAGTTTTCCACAGTGGCTGCACCAGTTTACATTCTCAACAAAGGTGTCAGCAGAGTATGAGGGCCCTTTCCCCACATGCCTGCTCACACTTGTTATGTGTGTTCTTTTTGGAGAAGCCATTCTGGCAAGGCTGAGGTGATATCTCATTGTCATTTCAATTTGCATTTTCCATATGCTTAGTGATGTTCAGCATCTTTTCATGTGCCTGTTGGCCATCTGCGTGTCCTTTTTGTAAAAAAAATCTACTCAGATCTTCTGCCCTTTTTAGAAACAGAGCTGTTTATTGTTTTTGATGTTGAGTTGCATGAGCTGTTTATAGATTCTGGATGTTAACCTGTTATTGGTCATACCATTTACAGATATTTTTCCCCATTTAGCAGGGGTTTTTTTGTTTTGTTTTGTTGATGGTTGCCTTTTTTTATGCAACAGCTATTAAATAGGTCACAGTTGTTGATTTCTTTTGCTATAGCACAAAGAGCCTCCCAGAATGTCAAAACAGGTTAGCCTATGTATTGCCCTAGGAGTTTTTGGTCTTACATTTAGAACTTCAATTTTTACACTTAGGTGTTTAATCCATTTTGAGTTTATTTTTGTATGTAGTGTTAGAGAATGTCCTACTGTCTTTCTTTTACATGTAGCTGTCCATCTATCCCAGCACTACTTTTTAAAGATACTTTATTGTATACCAATGCTCTTTGTCATAGATTAATCTACTATAAGTGTGTGAACATTTCTGGATTCTCTTCTGTTCCATTCAGCTGTGTGTCTGTTTTGGGGCCAGTACCATACTGATTTTCTTATGAGGCAAAGCTTCTTCTTTTCTCAAGATTGTTTTACCTTTGGGGTCTTTTGTGTTTCTGTATACATTTTAAAATTATTTGTTCTAGTTATGTGAAAAATGCCCTTAGTATTTTGATAGGGATTGCCCTGAATCTGTGGACTGCCTTGGGTAATTTGGCCATTGTAACAAATTTCTTACAATCCAAGAACACGGTTTATCTTTCCATCTCTTTATGCTGTCTTCAATTTCTATCATCGCCTTAAACAGTTTTCTGGCTATAGGTCGTTTACCTCGTTAGGTAGGTTTCTGTCTTGGTATTTTATTACTCTGATGGGATGGTAAATGGGATGGTTTCCTTAATTTCTCTGATAGTTGTTAGTGTATAGCAATGCATCATATTTCTGTGTATTAATTTTGTATTCTGCAACGTTTATCAAATTCACTGATGAGCTGTGGTGACTTTAGAATTTTCTATGTATAGTATCATGTCATCTGCAAACAGTGATGGTTTTGCTTTCCAATGTGGATTCCTTTTGTATCCTTTTCCCCTCCGATTACTGTGGCTAGGGCTTATCTTTTGTGTATCTACTGAAGGTTTTTGCTTTGTGGTTACCATGGGACTTGTATAAAGCATATCATTATTATAATAATCTATAATATCTATTATTATTATAATAACGTTACCTCAATTGCATACAAAAATTGGTTCTTAAATAGAACTGTCCATTAATACTCCAGGAGCATTTTTCCCAATTCCATTTTAATCCATTCTTAGGAAGCATAAATCATTTTTTTAGGGAACATGGATCATTCTGGAAACTGAATGTATCATGTCCTCAGAGATACATTTAAACATAATTTTCATACTCACAACCCAACTTTGTCATATTAAATCTGTCATACATGTTTAAAGCAGGAGGTTTAAAAGTAATTTTCTGGGCACATGAATGAAAAAATTTTAACTCAGTGTTAATTTTTCATTTTGGAAGAGTGATTGTTTCAAGTAGCAAATTGCATCTGAGTATGCTTGCACCATTATTTTTATTTTCTTTCACTATAATTACCTTGCCCAAATAACAGAGCCTCAAGATCACAGCTTCCTAGAAGGGACAGGATTTAAAGCACAGATATTTACAAGAAAGTTTTCCAAAATTAAAAGAAAAACAAAACAACTAACATCAAATAAATCTCCTTGGCTACTTTAAAAAAGTAGGTTAGTAAAGAAAGAGTTTGTTTTCAACTTGACTATAACCATTACTTGGGCCCACATTAAAAAATATTTGGAACCTATTGAATTGCTATTGCTTTGTAGTTCCTGAATTTTAAAATACCCTATGGATATTGTCTGCTCAGTGAGAGTTAAAAAATTGTTCTGCTCTCACCCATCCAACACCTTCATCCTGGGTAGTGATCCTGTTTCTTCCAGGCATGAAGAACTGCCAGTCAAGGAAGGCTCCAGGGTCTAGGCTTCTGCCATTCCCAGTGATATCGTCTGTCTCAGACATCAGATTCTACCGTTTCAGTCTCACTTTCCCCCGTCAGCCAGACTATTGATCTAGTGGGTCCCGTACACACTGCATGCTGGGAAGTTCTAGGTGTCACTTTCACATGAATAGAGATTACGTGCAACTGAGGAACTCAAAAGCATGGATTTTTAATTTCTTTTCAGTCCACTGAGTTAAAATGGACATGTACACTAAAACAATTCTTCCTGCATTTCCAGATACAATATTTGGTAGGATACTGAGCCATGGATGGCCCTCTGGTACCCCAGCATTGTGGAATCATCTTCTATTTCAACTTGTCTACAATCTTCTAAATCAATTTAGTCACTAGAGTCTGGAGTCTTGTCATTAATCTAGTTTTAAACACTTAATCTGTGTGGTTATCACAACAGGATTGTGATGTGATTGAAAGTTGCCAAAAGACATAGCAAAACAAGATTAAAATTCTTTAAGGACAGCTTATGGAAACTTATGGAGTTGATTTCAAGAAGCAGGGGAAAACACAACATGCCCCAAGGCAGAGGGAGATTCCAGAAAACTTTTAAAACCAATCTGGAAGGATAAGTATGAGTTAGTGTAGTGTGATTTAGAATAAAGTTTCCTAAAACTTAACTGAGTCTCAAAGAGCCCTTTCAGGGACATAGGTTGGATGGAGAATAAGGTTGGATGGAGACTTCAGTTTTGAACATGTTACATTAAGTGTCTTCTTACACCAGCTGGAACCTGCTAGGCTCCCATCACAGTCATCCTGGGAATACTCCTGACCACTGGTCTCTGTTAGGGCCACTGTTTTCTGAATTCATTGTTGTCTGTTTCTTACCCTTGATTTATCCCTTCATTTGGGAGGAGACTCTTAAGAAGATGATGAATAGAAGGTAAATGATATGAAAATGCATTTATTCTACCCTTGTATTTAATAATGTAACCTCATGGACTGTAGCCTGCCAGGCTCCTCTGTCCAGGAAATTCTTGCCAGAATACTGGAGTGGGTAGCCTTTCCCTTCTCCAGGGGATCTTCCCAACCCAGGGATCGAACCCAGGTCTCCCGCATTGCAGGCAGATTCTTTCTCGTCTGAGCCACCCAGGAAACCCATATATTTAATAAGTTGAGGCAGGGATAAATTCATGTCATTTGTTATTTGAACTCTACCCAAACTAAATAACAGCATACAGTTAGATAAAGTTTTATATGAAATCTTATCTATTTCCAAACATTATAAACCAAATATATTTAAATTCCAACAGATACTTATTATTCTAGAGTAGGTATTATTGTCCCTCGGTGCACTGGGGGAACTGCTCCACTGCCTTCTAGGTTCTGAGGCTGGCTTTCATGGCATCTGATGCCATCCAGATTCCCAGGCATTTGTGTAGACTGTTTATTCTTTCTGAAACTGTATGATTTATTTATTGCTAATTTTCTCAATAGACAAATGTTGAAATCACAATTAACAAAACAAATGTTTACTTCTTGCTTCCATAAACTCTGATATAATTCATTAGGAATTGTCCATCTGGTGACCTGGGAACTCAGGGTCTTTCCATCGTGTAATGCCACCATTTCAATATGTGGCTTTCAAGTTCACTTTGACAGAGAAAGACTTGAGAGGAAAGACGCTAGTTTTTAATTGCTTTGGCAATTAAATTAAATCGTGTCACTTCTGCTCATGGTAGTCAGCAAAAAACAAGTGATTCAAACCCAGGGTTTCTAAATTTCAACCATATTGACATTTGGACTGGATACATTATTCTGCTGGGCTGGGGTGGGGGAGGCCGTGGGGGGTGGTTGTCTTGCACATTGTGGGACATTTAGCAACACGTCTGGCTTTGTCCACTAGATAGCCGTGACACTCTCGACTGTGACAAATGTCTGTTAACACTGCCAGGGTCTCCTGGGAGGCAGAATCACTCCTGGTTAAGAATCACTACTCATCTAACTGCAAGAAAGTCTTCTGGGAAAAATAAAGAAGCACATGAAATGTTTTACGACCACTAATGGTTCTCTCTATCACAGGAAGTTTTAAGCTTCCTTTTCCCTTAGTTTTTCAATTTTCATAAGGAGCGTAATAGATTTTCAAGAAGGTCCCCAGTAGTCCCCACCTGCTAGCTCTCATGCCCCATGTGTATCTCTCTTGAGTACGCAGCTGACACAATGACTTGTTTCTAAACAACAGAATATGACAGAGGTAATGGGTATCACTCCTATGATTAGATGTGATTTTTGTCTTACTGGAAAATTCTCTTTTGCCTTCTTGGCATCTATGCTTTGGCAAATCATGTTGCCATATTGGAGAGGTCCACAAGACAAGAGCTAAGGATGGTCTGTGTCCAGAAGGCTGCAAGTTGTTGAGGTGCTAGTCTAGTAACCACAAGGAACTAAATCCTGCCTAATTTGTGAGTAATCTTAGAAGATGAGCCTTCCCTGCTTTGCCTGCAGATGAGACCCTAGTCTTGACCAACACTTTGATTGCAGCCTTGTGAGAGATTCTGAAACAGTAGGCCCAACTAAGCTATTAATATGTCTGGATTCCTGACCCAATGAAACTGTGAGATAATGTATAGTTTTGTTTTGTTTTGTTTTCGTAGTCATTTATTACAGAGCAATGGTAACTAATGGGCTTCCCAGGTGGTGCTAGCCGTAAGGAATCTGCCTGCCAATGCAGGGGACATAAGAGACACTGGTATGATCCCTGGGTCAGGAAGATCTCTTGGAGGAGGAAATGGCAACCGACTCAGGTATTCTTGCCTGGGAAATCCCATGAACAGAAGGCTGGAGGGCTACAGTCCATGGGTCGCAGAGTCGGACATGACTGAGCGCCAGTGATAACTAATATAGGCTTCCCAGGTGGCACTATGGTAAAGAACCCGCCTGCCAATGCAGGAGACATAAGAGGAGCAGGTTCTATCCCTGGGTCAGGAAGATCCCCTTGGAGGACATGGCAACCCACTCCAGTATTCTTGCCTGGAGAATCCCATGGACAGAGGAGCCTGGTGGGCTATAGTGCAGAGGGTTGCAAAGAGTCAGACATGACTGAAGAGACTTAGCATGCAAGCAATGATAACTAATACAAAATGCCTTATGCTAAGTCTTTTCAAATTTATTTTTTGAGCACTATTTGGGCCACTAAAATGTACAAATGTGGGTTTAATTTTTCAAATTTCATTGATAAATAACTCCCCTTTGTCTTCTTTATATCTCCTCCATGCTCAGGACTCCCTTTATTCAAATGTTAGACCTCCAGAATTGTGTCTTTAATTTTATCTTTTTGTTCCCATTTTTCCTCTTTGTCTTTATTATACTTTCTAGAGATCCCATAAACTTTATCTTCCAAACCTTCTGTTGAATTTTTAGCTTCCATTATTACATTTTTAATTTCTGAGAATAGTTTCTTTCTCACACTGCTCTTTTTCTATAGCCTCCCTTTTTCATGGATGAAAACATTTTCATTTATTTCTCAGAAGATAATTATTATAGATTAAAAAAATTCCTTCTATCATTTTGCACTGTTTCAGTATTCTTTGAGTTTAATTTCTTTACATTTTATTCTTAGATTATTTCTTTACATGTAATTTATTTCAGTCCCTGGCTATTATACTGGAGTTTGTTTTTCAAATATTTGGTTTATCCTATATATCTGTCATATTTTAACAGCTTTATTGAGGTATAAATAGCAAATAATAAGGTATGTGTGCTGTGTGTGTGCTAAGTCACTTCAGTTGTGTCTGACTTTTTGCAACCCCAAGGACTCATGGTGATTCTCCAGGAAAGGATACTGGGGTGGGTTGCCATTTCCTTCTCCAAAATAATTTAATACACTATGATATATATATTATGCTCATGGAACCATCACTATTTTTGAGAAAATTAACCATCATTCCCCAAATATTCCTCATGGCCCTTCTCAATTACTCATGACAAAAGGCAAAATAATAAAAAGGCAAGGGGAAGCCATGGATGGGTTGTTGGGGCTTATTAATTAATGGGCCTCATCATGGAGAGATTGGGAAGTGATTATATTAATGATGTTACTGAATAACAAAGTACCCCTAAATAAGCAGCTTAAAGCAACAAACACCCATCATTTCCGTTTTTCTAGGTCAGGGATTTGGGCCTGGCCTTTGGCTCAGGGTCTCTCAACAGGCCGCTGATCAAGACGCTGGCAGAGCCTGCAGGAAGTTCCTGCAGGAGGGGTCCAAGCAGATTCTTGTGAGGGTTGGTGAGCCCCAGTCCTCACTGCTGTTGCCTTCGGGACATTCTAGACGCGCACTGGGAAAACGCGGGAGTTCATTCCCCTCAGGGTTACTGAGCGCGCGCGAGAGTCTCTAAGACAGAAGCCCCTGTCCTTTGTAACCTAATCTTGGAAATGACATCGCCTTCCTTCTGCCGTACTCGGTTCGTTGCAAGTGCATCACTAAGTCCAGTGCACACTCAAGAAAAAAGGAGCAGGCGCACTCGCGGGCTCTGACGGCGGGGGCCGGCGCCACTGCGGCTGCGCGGGACTGCGGAGGCCGCGTCCGCCCGCCGGCGGCGGCCGGAAGCCGGAGGTCAGTCTGCGGGTTCCGGGCACGTGAACCGGAAGCCTCTGGAGGGCTGCTGTTGTGCCTTGCGCGCTAGGTGACCCTGGATTAAAATACCATGAGGGAAAATACGAGGAGGCAGGAGACAAGAGGCGTAGAAGGACTCAGAGCAGGCGATGGCACCGCACTCCAGTACTCCTGCCTGGAGAATCCCATGGGCGGAGGAGCCTGGGGGGCTGCGGTCCATGGGGTCGCGAAGAGTCGGACACGACTGAGCGACTTCACTTTCTCTTTTCCCTTTCATGCATTGCAGAAGGAACTGGCACCCCACTCCAGCGTTCTTGGCTGCAGAGTCCCAGGGCGGCTGCTGGGCTGCCGTCTATGGGGTCGCACAGAGTCGGACACGACTGAAGCGACTCAGCAGCAGCAGCAGCAGAAGGACTCGAGTGAACCTCCTCTCAGGAAAACGCCAACCTCACGACTAACTTTTGAGGAACCACTGACAATTTAGAAAAAAGAAAGACTCAAAACTACCTAAAAAGGCATTCTATGCCGAGGAGAAGCCCCGGTGAGCCAGAGGAGCGCTCTGAGCCCCACGTCAGGCCCCTCAGCCTGGCATCTGACGTCAGAAGGAGGAGGAGCCCCCGAGCGTCTGGCTTTGAAGGCCCCGGGGCTCCAGCGGAGCTCCAGGGATTGGGGCACAGAGACTCCACTCTGGGGGAGCGCACAGATGTTACACACGCCGAGACCCAGGGCAGAGCACTGGGACTCCCGAGGACTCACGGCTGAGCCGACCGCAGAGCTCGGGGCTTTCTCCAGGGGAGGCAGGCGTCCGCGGTGGCTCACTGCGGAGGCAAGGAAACCAGTGACGGAGGCCCCCAAAGCATTCACGGGCGTGAGCTCTCCTGAGGTCACCACTTGGGCCCCACCCAAAGCCTGCAAGCTCCAGTGCTGGGATGCCTCAGGCCGAACAATGAACAGGGTGGAACCACAGCCCCATCTATCAGCAGACATGAAGCTGTCCTGGCCCCACAGCCACCTATAAACACCTCGCTTGACATGGCCTGCCAGCAAAGGAATGCTCTCGTGCCTCTGCACGTCCATCAGTAAGTGGGCAGCCGCTAGTCCCTCCCGCCAGGACGCCTGCACAAGCCTCTGGACCAGCTTCACACACCAGGGGGCAGACCCTGGGAACAAGAACTGCAGTTCCCTGCGGAGTGGAGACCACAAACAAAGAAAGTTACACAAAAGGATGGCAGAGAAATATGTTCCAGATGAAGGACGAAGGTGGAACCCCCAAAGAACAGCTAAGTGAAGTGGAGATGGACAATCTATCTGAAGAAGAATTCAGAGTAATAATACTGAAGATGATCCAAGATCTGGGAAAAATAATAGAGGCACAGACTAAGAGGATACAAGAAATGTCAAAGTCCCTGGTTCAATCCCAGGTTTTAGCAGCTGTGTTTGGGCATCTCTGGTGGCTCAGATAGTAAAGAACCTACCTGCAATGCAGGAGACCGGGGTTCCATCCCCGGGTTGGGAAGATCCCCTGGAGAAGGGAATGGCTACCCACTCCAGTATTCTTGGCTAGGAAATCCCATGCACGGAGGAGCCTGGAGGGCTAGTCTATGGGGTCACAAAGAGTTGGACACGACTGAGTGACTAACACACACAGAAGCTTTAAAGAACAAACAGAGATAAACAATAACTGAAATGAAAAATACACCAGAAGAAATCAATAGCAGAATAAATGAAGCAGAAGAACAAATAAGTGAGCTGAAAATAGATTGGTGGAAATCACTGCTGCAGGACAGAATAAAGAAAGAAGAATGAAAAGGAATGAGGACAGTCTAAGAGACCTCTGGGGCAACATTAAACTCACCAGTATTTGCATTATAAGGGTCCCAGAAAGAGGCAAGAGAGAGAAAGAACCTAAGAAAATATTTGAAGAGCTACTAGAGGAAAAGCTTCCAACATGGAAAGGGAAACACCTGCAAGTCTGGGATGCATGAGAGTGCCATACTGGATAAACCCAACACACCTGTTAATCAAACAGACACATGTTATCAGATTGACAAAAATTAAAAACAAAGGCAAAGCATTAAGTAACATACAAGGGAATCTCCATAAGGTTATCAACTGATTTTCAACAGAAACTCTGCAGGCCAGAAGGGTGTAGCACAATATATATTTCAAGTGATGAAAGGGGAAAACCTATAACCATGAATATACCTACCCAGCAAGGTTCTCATTCATATTTGATGGAGAAATCAAAAGCTTTACAGACAAGCAAAGCTAAGAAAATTTGGTAGCACCCAACCAGCTCTACAAGAAATCCTAAAGGAACTTCTCTAGGTGGAAAAGAAAAGGCCACAACTAGAAACAGGAAAATTAAGAGTGATAAAGGAAACAGAAAGTAAAGTTGGGAAATCATTCAGAAACAAATATGATATCATATTTAGCATACAGTGAAGTAAGAGAGAGAAGGACAAATACATGATGTTATTTATATGTGGAGTCTAAAGAAATGACACGAACTTATTTACAAAATAGAAACAGACTCACAGATTTCAAAAACAACCTTATGGTCATGAAAGGGGAAAGATGGTGCAGAGGGAAAAATTAGGAGGTTGGGATTAACATATACACATTACTATATAAAGTATATAATCAATAAAGATCTACTGTATAGCTCAGGGAACTCTACATAATACTCTGTAATAGCCTAAATGGGAAAATCATCTGAAAAAGAATGGATATGTAGACACGCATAACCGAATCACTTCACTGTGCACACAAGACTAACACAACCCTGTAAATCACCTACAACATAAAAATTACATTTAAAAAAACAGTAAAAAAAAAAAAAAAAGGCGGGGTGGGGGGGGGAGTATACAAGGGCATAAACATCAAGAAGCAGGGACCACTGGAGGCTTTTTTAGGCTCTGTCTAGCACAAGAATAAAGTCATTTCCTTGGGGAACCCCCAGATATCTATAGGCCTTTTCCTTAGTATCAGACAGGGACATAGCCCAAACTCCTACCTGAGATTCTGGGTCCTAGAGAGAGAAAGGAAATAACAGGTGGAAAATAAGGACTCTGAATTTCACCGTTCTGTGTGAAGACATTACCTTCATTCATTACAACATCCTTGCAGTCTTTGAAGGCCTTTAAGCAGTGAAATAGTATGATCAAAATTCTGTTTCAAAGGTATTACTCTGACAATTGTGCAGACTGAACAAGAAATACTTAATGATGTGGGACTATTTCAATAGGTATTGAAACAGAATAGTCAGAGAATATGAAAGACTGGAAGAGGTGTCTTACCAGAGGAGCAATTGATTTCCATAGCAACATACAGATATGGGGATGGGCTAATGGGGACATATAAGATAACATTTTTTCCCTCACTTTTCTGCTTCTGAATGACTCAACCGTTGCTGGTTAGAAAAGATAATAGGATAGGACTTTAGGCTTGAGGCTAAACTACTGCAAGTGACAGGCGCTCAGTTGTGTCCGACTGTGACCCCATGGACTATACAGTCCGTGGAATTCTCCAGGCCAGAATACTGGAGTGGGTAGCCTTTCCCTTTTCCAGGGGATCTTCCTAACCCAGGGATAGAACCCAGGTCTACTGCATTGCAGGCAGATTCTTTACTAGCTGAGCCAACAGGGAAGCCTACTACTAAGACTGCCTAAATATTAAGATCCCACCAGTGTTTTAACCCAGGTCTCCTGGATTGCAGGCAGATTCTTTACTAGCTGAGCCACAAGGGAAGCCTATTCTATTCTAGTTCTCAACTATGGTTTCTTAACATGCTGGCATGTTTACATAATTGTGAGGTATATTACAAATAATTTGTTCTTCAGTCAGTTCAGTTGCTCAGTTGTGTCTGACTCTTTGTGACCCCAGGGACTGCAGCACACCATGCCTCCTTGTCCATCACCAACTCCTGGAGTTCACTCAAACTCATGTTCATTGAGTCAGTGATGCCATCCAACCATCTCATCCTCTGTTGTCCCCTTCTCCTCCTGCCGTCAATCTTTCCCAGCATCAGGGTCTTTTCCAATGAGTCATCTCTTTGCATCAAGTGGCCAAAGCATTGGAGTTTCAGCTCCAACATCACTCCTTCCAATGCATATTCAGGACTGATTTCCTTTAGGATGGACTGGTTGGATCTCCTTGAAGTCCAAGGGACTCTCAAGAGTCTCCTCCAACACCACAGTTCAAAAGCATCAATTCTTTGTCACTCAGCTTTCTTTATAGTCCAACTCTCACATCCATACATGACTACTGGAAAAACCATAGCCTTGATTAGAGGGACCTTTGTTGGCAATGTAATGTCTCTGCTTTTTAATATGCTGTCTAGGTTGGTCATAACTCTTATTCCAAGAAGTAAACATCTTTTAATTTCATGGCTGCAGTCACCATCTGCAGTGATTTTGGAGCCCCCAAAAATAAAGTCTGCCACTATTTCAACTGTTTCCCCCTCTATTTGCCACGAAGTGATGGGACCAGATGCCATGATCTTAGTTTTCTGAATGTTGAGTTTTAAGCCAACTGTTTCACTCTCCTCTTTCATTTTTATCAAGAGGCTCTTTAAGTCTTCTTCACTTTCTGCTATAAGGGTGGTATCATCTACATATCTGAGATTGTTGATATTTCTCCTGGAAATCTTGATTCTAGCTTGTGGTTCATCCAGCCCAGTGTTTCTCATGATGTCCTCTGCATACAAGTTAAATAAGCAGGGTGACAGTATACAGCCTTGACATACTTCTTGTCCTATTTGGAAACAGTCTGTTGTTCCACATCCAATTCTAACTGTTGCTTCCTGACCTGCACACAGATTTCTCAAGAGGCAGGTCAGGTGGTCTGGTATTCCCATCTCTTTCAGAATTTTCTACAGTTTATTGTGATCCACACAGTCAAAGGCTTTGGCATAGTCAATAAAGCAGAAACAGATGTTTTTCTGAAACTCTCTTGCTTTTCCAATGATCCAGCGGATGTTGGCAATTTAGTCTCTGGTTCCTCTGCCTTTTCTAAAACCAGCTTAAACATCTGGAAGTTCACGGTTCATGTATTGTTGAAGCCTGGCTGGGAGAATTTTGAGCATTACTTTACTGGCGTGTGAGATGAGTGCAATTGTGCAGTAGTTTGAGCATGCTTTGGCATTGCCTTCCTTTGGGATTTGTTGTTAATCATAGCTAAAAGGACCAAACTCTGAACACAATTCACATCTTTAAAATACACTAATGCTAGGCTTGCAGTATCCCTAAGCACCAAAGAATTGATGCCTTCGAATTGTGATGCTGGAGATTCTTGAGAATAACTTGGACTGAAAGAAGACCAAACCAGTCAAGAAATCAGCCCTAAACATTCATTGGAATGACTGATGCTAAAGCTCCAATTACTTTGGTCACCTGATGCAAGGAACCAGCTCATTGGAAAAGACCCTGATGCTGGGAAAGGTTGAAGGCAGGAAGATGGGGGTGGGGGGGTGGGGTGGGGGGTGGGGGGGACAGAGAATGAGATGTTTGGATGGCATCACCAACTCAACAGATGCTAGTTTGAGCAAACTTCAGGAGATAGTGAAGGACAGGGAAGCCTGGTGTGCTGCAATCCATGGGGTCACAAAGAGTTGGACACAACTGAGTGACTGAACAGGAACACTCTCACTCTAATCAATTATAATATATTCTTGATTGGGATATGACTGGGGAGGATACAGAAAAGTGGAGCACAACCCAGAATCTATATTACCATGAGGCAAGCTTTAGTGACATACGAGTCATTGGAATTGGATTTCAAAATGCAAGTGAGGACCCACCAGTATGGTTCAAATGGAAACAGAGGGAAATGCTCACATGGGAGGAGACCGTCCTGATTCTATAACAATTTGCTCCCAAGGTCTTTACCAGCCATCAATGCTGCTGCTGCTAAGTCGCTTCAGTCATGTCTGACTCTGTGCGACCCCAGAGATGACAGCCTACCAGGCTCCCCCGTCCCTGGAATTCTCAGGCAAGAACACTGGAGTGGGTTGCCATTTCCTCCTCCAATGCATGAAAGTGAAAGTGAAAGTGAAGTCGCTCAGTCGTGTCCGACTCCTAGCGACCCCATGGACTGCAGCCTACCAGGCTCCTCAGCCCATGGGATTTTCCAGGCAAGAGTACTGGAGTGGGTGCCATTGCCTTCTCCAGCCATCCATACAAGTACTGATTTTTGCAGCACTTAGAGAAAGGCACTTTCCCTCTCCCATTATCATCTCTCCCATACATACAGTTAGCTCCTGTAGATCACAAAAAAATAATTTAAAAATTGATGGGCAGGATTATATCATATCCTACAAAGGTTACTTACCACAAATGAAATTCTACTGGGGGCCAGGGTAGCAGAATCTTGCAGATTTGGGAAGGGCCCTGCTTCCCAAACACACTGAGGATAACAACACTGTTCAGAGTTTAGAGATGTAGGTAGAATGGATAGGAAAATAAGCTCCTCACCTTCCCATGCAGCCACGTTAGGAACAAGCTGGTGGGGACGGGGAGCCGCGCTGGCGCTTGGGCTATTAGTGTGCCACGAGGCTGTGCCCACAGTAAGGCGTCCACTGCATGCGGATGTGCAAAGACGGACACCGGGATCATCTGTGAATCCAGTCTGTTTGGAAATACTAGTCCTATAGAGAACTCTCTTTAATACATGGCAAGTAGAAGAGAACTTCCAAAAGAATCTCTAAACTGTTGGGAGGCAAGAAGAATGATACATCATCCCGTATATGCAGAAGAAACAAAACTTAAAAAGCTGAAAGCTTTCCCTCTAAGATCAGGAACAGACAAGGATGTCCACTCTTGTCACGTCTATGCAACATAGTTTTGGAAGTCCCAGCCATGGCAATCAGAGAAGAAAAGGAAATAAAAGGAATTCAGACTGGGAAAGAAGAAGTCAAACTGTCCCTGCTTACAGTGACATGATACTATACATAGAAGATTGCAAAGAAGCTACCAGAAAACTACTAGAGCTAATCCATGAATCTTGTAAAATTACAGGGTACAAAATTTATACACAGAAATCTCTTGCATTCCTATATACGAACAATGAAAAATCAGAAAGAAAAATCAGAAATTCCATTCACCATTGCAACAAAAAGGAAAAAATACCTAGGAATAAACCTACCTAAGGAGGCAGAAGACCTGTACTTTGAAAAGTAGAAGACACTGATGAAAGAAATCAAAGATAACTCAAACAGATGGAGAGACACAGCATGATCTTGGATCAGAAGAATCAATACTGTCAAAATGACTATACTTCCCAAGGCAATCTACACATTCAATGCAATCCCTATCAAATTGCCAATGGCATTTTTTAACAGAACCAGAACACACAAAACAAATGTTTTAATTTGTATGGAAACACAAATGACCCCAAAAAGCTAAAGCAATCCTGAGAATAAAAAGCAGAGCTGGAAGAATCCCGCTCTCTGACTTCAAAAACTGGAACACCACCATAAATCAACTATACGCATATAAAGTTTTTTAAAGTTAGATAGGGACGTCTCTGGTGGTCCAGTTAAAATCTGCCTGGCAATGCAGGGGACGCAGGCTCAGTCCTTAGCCGGGGGTCCAGGATCCTGTGTGCTGAGTAGCAGCTGAGCCCGCCACCACCATCAGCGTCTACGTGCCATGGTGAGAGACCCCGCATGACCACACAGATCTCGTGTACCACAGCAAGACCCACTGTAGCTAATAAATGAATGCCAATTAGTTTTAAAAGTTGGATAAAATTAGAATGCTGCTTAAAGATAAAATATTTAGTAAATTTAAATAATATTATGAAAGTGAAAGTCAGTTGTGTCCAACTCTTTGTGACCCCCATGGACTATATGGTCCATGGAATTCTCCATAACACTGGAGTGGGTAGCCTTCCCCTTCTCCAGGGGATCTTCCCAACCCAGGGATTGAGCCCAGATCTCCTGCATTGCAGGCGGATTCTTTACCAGCTGAGCCACCAGGGAAGTATTATATGGATCTCAAAATACACATTATAGTTTTAAAATGTGAGAAAGCTGAGTAAAAAGAAGTAAAAGTGTGTTACATCCTCCCTGTCATATGGAGTGGGGAAATGATCAAAAGGGAGATATGATGCAAGACATATATTTTATTATTGCCTTTGGTAACCTTTGACATGTAGTGTTTCTTGAGAACTGTGAATGTACTCATGAGAATAATTAAAGCCAGAATACATGCCTTCCTAATAATTGAGGCAAATCAAAAGAGAAATAATGAACTCTAAATAGTATATAAAACAAAGAGAAGGCAAGACACCCAAACTGTAGCAATAAAAGTAAAGGCCACTAGTTCTATAGAAGCCAAAGAAAAAACTAAATGTTGCTTACAAGAGACTATTGAAACAAAATGATATTAAAATTAAAAGGAATAAGAATGATTTGTTAGGAAAATCCAAGCATTAAAATATCAGGAGTTTCAGTCCTGTTTTCAGACAAAGTGGAATTTAAGGCAAAAAGCATTATACAGCTTAACAAAGGTAATTTTATATTGCCAAACGGTGCATTTGACAACTGATGCATTTTCCACTGACTAGTTCCATATAGTTAAAATAACCTTAAGGAAAGATGCCAAATTTAGCAGCGCTTATTTCAAAGAGATGTGATCATAGACAATTTGTACTTTTATAATATATACTGTTTTTTTCCATGTCCCTAAAGTTTCATAAAGAAAGTAAAAACCATTTACAAAATTGTTAAAAATACAACTGTTTTTTAATCTCTAATTGTAAAGTGAAATGATTATTTTTTGTTCTTAACAAGTCCATGTCACAGAATGTGCCTAACTAGCCCTTTTAAAAAATTCTCTATTTGGAGACATTTTTTTCTATCTTCTGGGACTTTTTTTTTCTTTCTTTCCATTTTCCCTCTTCCATCTGCTGTGTTTATGCTTTCTCTGAATTTTCTTCCCCTCTAACTAAAGGGATTGTTCCAGAGTTTTCTCTGCTTGCCGTCACTCGGTTCACTGTAATCATGGAGACTTAATGACACTTCTCCCTAAGAGGATTTGCAACTAATAAGTGGACATGTCTACTTGCATATTTTAGTGGCACTAAAAGCTCGGTGTATCTAAAACTGAAGTAGTTTTTAAAATTTGTCATTAATTAAATGAATATTTCTGGAGCACTTTCCAAGTACTCAGCTCTTAGATTCTGGAACTACAAAGCAGATTCTTGCTTTCAAAAGGCTAACGAGCCTTCTAAAATGTGTCCCTTTTCCTTGTTCCCTATTTTCATAAAAGCGCCATCAACCTCTCAGCTACCTAGACTCAGCATCCCTGGCTTGCTCTAGTTACTTTCCTTCCTTTCTTGCTCTTCACGTCCAAATAGCTTCCTGAAGCTGTTTCCAGTTTTTTGCTTGGTTTTCATCTCTGTTGTCTACGCTCTAATCACGTTTGACACACTCACATGTACTTTTTATTACCGCCAAACCTCTGAACTTTTGGTCCATCTTGTAACCTGTCGCTTGATCAATCTCGCTGAAGTAGATCCTGGATTCACCCTCACGGTTTACCCTCACAAATGCAGGTGAAACTAATCACAAGATTCAACAACAATTTAACACGAGCCCTAGCCAATGAGAACAGGTGTCAGACAGGTTCTAACTGAGGAGATGGAAGCAAGGAAACCCGACTATACCAGGCTCTCCCGCCTTCCCGGGGCTCCGCACCCCGGCCCCGAGCCGGACTGGTTCTCCGGCAGAGGCTCCTTCGCGTCCAGCGGAGCTCACTGCGTGGTCTCGGACAGCCAGCCCACAGGCCCATCCTCTTGGTTCTCATCTGACTACGGGGTGCGGGAGCCGAGTCGGGAGACCCTGCCTCCCCGGGAACAACGCACCGGGACAGTGAGCTGGGGGGCCCCGGGCAAGAGTGCCTGCGCGGGTCACCTGGGAAGGGGCCACAGCTGGATCTCATGGAACAGGAGAGAAGGGCCACTGGTAATTCTAGATCTTCTTGTTTCTGGAGCTGAAAGTGTCCTCTGACATCATTTTCTCCTCTGTGTCCTTCCTACCCTGCTCTGTCAACCTTCATAGGCTTTTCATTTGCACATCAAATGGCAACCCACTCCAGTATTCTTGCCTGGAGAATCCCATGGACGGAGGAGCCTGGTAGGCTACGGTCCCACCGGCTCACAAAGAGTCGGACACGACTGAGTGACTTCACTTTCTTTTCTTTCTATCTCTTCCTTTAAACTCAAAATCCCTTGAAAGCAAAGATACTCCCCTTTATCTCCAGAACATAGCATATTTTCCTGAAGTTAAAGACACTCTGAAAATATACCTTTTAGATAACGCTTTTATGACTAAATCCTGTTATTTAATGATGTGTTTCCATAGCCCTAAAACGATGGCTCTTCATAGCTTAAAAAGCAAAGTTGGGGAGGGGGGGCGGTCTGCAGGGGTCACCATTATCTGGCCATAGCAGTCCTGTTCTACCTCATCTTTCATTTTTTTCCTCATGCAGTGAGTGCCTAAATTTTCTAGTCACTGTTTTCAAAATTTCCCGTAATCCTCTCCTTCAATGAACTTGTTTATACTGTTCTTTTCACATATAAATTTTTTCCCATGTGCAAAATCTATTTCCTCCTTAAGGCCTAAGTTAAGTGACTTACTATCAATTAAACACTTCCTAATTTCTTCCAGCATGAATTTTTCTTTCCCTTCTAGGAACTCATATCCCTTTACCTTGTTAACAGTATTACTATATTAATACTTAATCTTATAAGCATTTATGAACAGCATTTATTGCACATTTGGTATTTTAAAAGCTTAATAATATAATATATTTCCAAGTATGAGATCTTTTTCTAAATACAATGAGAAATATACCTTTTTATAGTCAGCAATTTACTTAAGGGAAAATGTGTTTACAAGCAAGTGCTGAAATACTGAGAGAAGTTCCAACTGCTATTTTTTGTTGAATCTGGCTAAATAGCACAGCATGTTCTAGCAAAGTAAACTACTATAGACCCCTATTCAATTTAGATTGATTCTTTCACCTCTTACTTCTAAAGTAAAGCTGGCTACAGAATTTTGGCTCTAAGAAATAATCTGTTACAACCTTTACAACTGGAGTAGAATAACAACTGTCCCTCTTGCCACAAAAAAACAACATATACTTAAAAGAAATATAATGCTATTTGATTTGATTTTTTGGCAATCACTGCAGATGGTAAAAAATAATAATTACACATTAGGTGGGGCAAAATGTATCTTGCATCACAGACAACCGATGCAACTTTTGACTAGTTGGTGGGTTGAACTCTTCCAGCTTCTTCGTTGCACCTCAGTGTCCCTCTCAATTTTGAACAGTACAACCCTGAGTACACTTTTATTTGAAGAACCCATCCAGGTTGCTTAAATCTCCTTGGGATTGATTTTGCAGTATCTGAAGCACGGTAGTAGTCGGTTCTGTGTGCACACAGAAAAAAATCTTGAATTGATTTAAAATAAACCAGGTCAGTATAGATCAATTTAAGCCATGACAACCCATGAGGAGATGTAAATTAGGATCCTCCTACTGAGCTGGAAAAAGATTCCATCAAATCTTCTCTGAGAAGATTCTGAAAATGTATCTTAAAAGGGATAGCTATAAAAAATCTCAAGATTCCTGTAGCATTTTGAATAAGAGGAAATGAAAGAAAGGGTAGGGGATAAAAAAACATGTCAACAACGGATTTCCCAATATATAGCCTAGTGTCTTCATTTTCTGTATTAATCTGTTCAGGAGGAAAAGCAACATTGGAAGAGCAAATTTAAAAAGCAATGTACTAATGACTTTATGAAAGCTGCATTTGTCAATCACAACTTCCCCTCTGAAAGTGATACAGGACAGTGTCCATTTCCAAAAAGAATGGAAAGTACTGTACTTGAATTCACGCATATACTCTTTTCAATGTGTGACATGCTTACTAGACAGCTTGTTAGTCAAACCTGGAAAACCACAAAATAACAGCAAATCCATGGAGCTGACTCTGAGGGCCCCACTGCTCCTGAAAAGTGACTGCTTCACTGATGGCATAAGAAATCGCTGTGCCTTGTCAACAATCTCATCTCAGAGAATATGGACAATGACTTTACGACTTCCTTTGATCCACTTCCCTGCAGCACAATGAACTGTTCCCTATAATTTCTCTTACCAAACAAAAGTGAATTCCCCATTCTGAGGACCTCAGGAATACGTGACCTGAGTTTATAACTCTACTGTATAAGTTTAGGACCATTAAATTGTAAGGAGCTCATTCAGGGCAGATCCATTGGCAGGCTGCTTTTCACTTTCATGAAACTAGGGATTACCCAGGGTAAGGATGCTAGCCTGGCTCTGCCACTAACCAGCTGGGTGTCATACGGCTTCCCAGGCCTCAGTTTCCTCATCTCAGCCTCACATTTGAGCCTCTGTTGCCTTATCTGAACTCACTAAGCCCTGGTTTCCTTACTTGAATTATTCATCATAATCAGCCCGCTCAGTTCTTCAACTGTTTCACTTTATAACAACCAACACTCAGTTTAAATTCCATAAGCCAAGAAATAAAGGCCAATTATAAAACATAAATACCTCAGGCAATGTGACATAGACTTCAGGACAAGGAATATTATGAGGGCTAAAAACAACATTACAAAATAATGGAAAAAATCAATTCACAAAGAATAAAAAACAATCCTAACTGTCCATGAACCTAAGAATACATGAAGCAAACAATAATGGAACTGAAAAGAGAAAAAAGATAAATCCATAATTTGGATTTGAAGTATCCATAATACCTAGGCATTTCAGCAATTCTTTTTCAGTAATTATTATAACAAGTAGACAGAAAATCAATAAGGATATCAGAGCCTGAAACAGAACTATCAACCAACTTTATATAATTAACACATTATTTGCAGATGATACTACTCTAATGGAAAGCAAAGAGGAATTAAAGAGCATCTTGATGAAGGTGAAAGAGAAGAATGAAAAAGTTGGCTTAAAACTCAACATTCAAAACACTAAAATCATAAAGTCCTATTCCATCACTTCATGGCAAATAGATGGGGAAAAAGTGGAAGCAGTGACAGATTTTTTTCTTGGGCTCCAAAATCATTGCAGACGATGACTGAAACCATGAAATTAAAAGATGCTTGCTCCTTGGAAGAAAAGCTTTGACCAACCTAGACAGCATATTAAAAAGCAGAGACATCACTTTGCCAAGAAAGGTCTGTATCAGTTCAGTTGCTCAGTCGTGTCCAACTCTTTGCAACCCCATGAATCGCAGCACGCCAGGCCTCCCAGCTCATCACCAACTCCCAGAGTTCACTCAGACTCACATCCATCGAGTCAGTAATGCCATCCAGCCATCTCATCCTCTGTCATCCTCTTCTCCTCCTGCCCCCAATCCTTCCCAGCATCACAGTCTTTTCCAATGAGTCAACTCTTCGCATGAGGTGGCCAAAGTACTGGAGTTTCAGCTTGAGCATCAATCCTTCCAAAGAAATCCCAGGGCTGATCTCTTTCAGAAAGGACTGGTTGGATCTCCTTGCAGTCCAAGGGACTCTCAAGAGTCTTCTCCAACACCACAGTTCAAAAGCATCAATTCTTCAGCACTCAGCCTTCTTCACAGTCCAAGTCTCACATCCATACATGACCACAGGAAAAACCATAGCCTTGGCTAGCCGGACCTTTGTTGGCAAAGTAATGTCTCTGCTTTTGAATATGCTCTCTAGGTTGGTCATAACTTTCCTTCCAAGGAGTAAGCGTCTTTTAATTTCATGGCAGCAGTCACCATCTGCAGTGATTTTGGAGCCCAGAAAAATAAAGTCTGACACTGTTTCCACTGTTTCCCCATCTATTTCACATGAAGTGATGGGACCGGATGCCATGATCTTCGTTTTCTGAATGTTGAGCTTTAAGCCAACTTTTTCCCTCTCCACTTTCACTTTCATCAAGAGGCTTTTTAGTTCCTCTTCACTTTCTGCCATAAGGGTGGTGTCATCTGCATAGCTGAGGTTATTGATATTTCTCCTGCCAATCTTGATTCCAGCTTGTGCTTCATCCAGTCCAGTGTTTCTCATGATGTATGTACTCTGCATATAAGTTAAATAAGCAGGGTGACAATATACAGCCTTGACGTACTCCTTTTCCTATTTGGAACCAGTCTGTTGTTCCATGTCCAGTTCTAACTGTTGCTTCCTGACCTGCATACAGATTTCTCAAGAGGCAGGTCAGGTGGTCTGGTATTCCCATCTCTTTCAGAATTTTCCACAGTTTATTGTGATCCACACTGTCAAAGCCTTTGGCTACAATTTTTCCAGTAGCCATGTATGGATGTGAGAGCTAGTCCATAAAAAAGGCTGAGTGCCAAAGAATTGATGCTTTTGAACTGTGGTGTTGGAGAAGACTCTTGAGAGTCCCTCAGACTGCAAGGGGATCAAGCCAGCCAATCCTAAAGGAAATCAACCATGAACATTCATTGGAAGGACTGATGCTGAAGCTCAATACTTTGACCAAGTGATGCAAAGAGCTGACTCATTGGAAAAGACCCTGATGCTGGGAAAGATTGAGGGCAGGAAGACAAGGGGGCGACTGAGGGTGCAATGGTTGGATGGCATCACTGACTCAATGAACATGAATTTGAGCAAACTTCCGGAGACAGTATGGGGCAAGGAGGCCTGGAGCACTGCAATCCATGGAATTGCAAAGAGTCAGACACGACAGTGACAGAACAACAACAAGATCATAAAAATCATAAATAGCTTATTCTAAGTTAAATCGCTCAGTCGTGTCTGACTCTGCAACCCCATGGACTGTAGCCTAAGGATCCTCTGTCTAAGACTACCAAAATAACCCTTAATTAGAAAGCAGCAGCAAGGATACCTGAAAAATATCCAAATACTTAGAATTAAACTATATACTCTAAAGAACCCATGGGTCAAAAGAGGCAGTCACATGGGTAATTTCAATTGAAAACAAATAAAATGTGTAGGATGCAGTTAAAGCAGTGCTTAGAGGGAAATGTGTAACATTAAGAAGCAAAATGTCTCAAATTGATGAGCTAAGCTTCCACTTTAAGAAACAGGTAAAATAAAGGAAAAATTAAACCCTAACAGGTAAATTTGTATGCAGGTCAGGAAGCAACAGTTAGAACTGGACATGGAACAACAGACTGGTTCCAAATAGGAAAAGGAGTTCATCAAGGCTGTATATTGTCACCCTGTTTATTTAACTTATATGCAGAGTACATCATGAGAAACGGTGGACTGGAAGAAACACAAGCTGGAATCAAGATTGCTGGGAGAAATATCAATAACCTCAGATATGCAGATGACACCGCCCTTATGGCAGAAAGTGAAGAGGAACTCAAAAGCCTCTTGATGAAAGTGAAAGTGGAGAGTGAAAAAGTTGGCTTAAAGCTCAACATTCAGAAAACAAAGATCATGGCATCTGGTCCCACCATTTCATGAGAAATAGATGGGGAAACAGTGGAAACAGTGTCAGACTTTATTTTTCTGGGCTCCAAAATCACTGCAGATGGTGACTGCCGCCATGAAATTAAAAGACGCTTACTCCTTGGAAGGAAAGTTATGACCAACCTAGAGAGCATATTCAAAAGCAGAGACATTACTTTGCCAACAAAGGTTCGTCTAGTCAAGGCTATGGTTTTTCCTGTGGTCATGTATGGATGTGAGACTTGGACTGTGAAGAAGGCTGAGTGCTGAAGAATTGATGCTTTTGAACTGTGGTGTTGGAGAAGACTCTTGAGAGTCCCTTGGACTGCAAGGAGATCCAACCAGTCCTTTCTGAAAGAGATCAGCCCTGGGATTTCTTTGGAAGGATTGATGCTCAAGCTGAAACTCCAGTACTTTGGCCACCTCATGCGAAGAGTTGACTCATTGGAAAAGACTGTGATGCTGGGAAGGATTGGGGGCAGGAGGAGAAGGGGATGACAGAGGATGAGATGGCTGGATGGCATCACTGAGTCGATGGATGTGAGTCTGAGTGAACTCTGGGAGTTGGTGATGGACAGGGAGGCCTAGCGTGCTGGGATTCATGGGGTCGCAAAGAGTCAGACACGACTGAGTGACTGATCAGATCTGATCTGATCTCTGAACAGGTAAAAGAAAGTTGAAGTATATGCACAATAATCAATGAAATTGAAAGTGGAAATAACACAAGAGTAAATGGAAACCAAATGCCTTGTGTTCTTTGCAAAGATCAATAAAAATGATGAACCTCTAGACAGACTCATCCAACAAAAATTAAAACAAAAAATGGAAGATACAAATTGGTAACATCAGAATGAAAAGGGAAACATCACAGATTCCACAGCAATAAAAAGGTAACAAATTACAAATTTGTTTACAAAAAATTTAATGCTCATAAATTACAAAAAATTTAATGCTCATAAATTCAACAGCTTAGATGCAAAAGGCAAATTCCTTGAAGTCAAAAACCGTAAATATCAAAGTTCATTCAAGAAGAAATGAGTACAGTATGACTACTCAAATAAACGCAAAGGAATGGAATTTCATAGTTAAATTTCTTCCAAGAAAGGAAATACCCAATGAATTCATTAATTAATTCTCTCCAACTTTTACGGAAGAAATAATGCCAGTTCTACAGAAATTCTTCATGAAAGTATCATTTCCCCATTTATGTTACAATGCTACGGCAGTGAGCCTGGATACGAGCCCCCCGCTATGTAGGCTGCTTTTTTTCCTTGATATCCCCGTGTAACTAATCCCATGGGAGTCTCTACCATGCTGAGCTTCACTCACTTCTACTCTTTTCTTTTGTGGTTTTGACTTATGAGTATGTTTTTCTTGTTTTTTTTTTTTTCGGTTTGAGTATAAATTTTTTATTTTAAAAACTATTTTTATATCCTTCCTATGTGGAAGAGAGCAGTTAGAAGAGATGACATGCTCTGGATCTTAAAACATGACCTTGCTGTACTGGCTTGGTTAGAAGTCTTGTATATAAAAAACTCTAAATAAACATTTGCGAGACTGACTTGCATAAAGTTGCATCTGATGTGAAACACTATAGTTATTCTACTCAGTTCTTTCCCCCCCCCCTTACTTTCAGCTTTATGTTCTGCATTGAATCAAAACACATCTCTCAGTGAGAGGAATAATTAATTTAGAGGCAGGATCTTCAGGCATCTTTCAGTAGACAAAATTTCATGGCATTTTGGAAACTGATCTTGGCACATTTCTTTTCCAGTCTTGTTATTTTGTTTACATACGTCCCTGTATCAAATACACATATTAAAGACCACAATTTATGCTATGGCCTTGTAAATATCAACTTTCTCCTGTTCTCAATTGGATCAGTTGCATTTCTTGCCTCCTGCTGCTAGGCAAGGTAAAACTCTCTTTAGACTATATGAGCCAACTCTTATTTGCACTAAATAAAGCTTTTATTCTCTGATCCTTTAAAAGATTGATGTCTCTTAAGGTAAAAAGGTGCAAAAAGCTTCAAAATATATAGCACGGAGTTTGATCTTAAAAATATAAAATCAAAGTATTTTTAAATCTTAGAAATAAGTCCTGCTTTTTATCTAATATCAGTAATTTAAAATATTACCAGCTCATGCCTCCCGGCCACTGATACTAAAAATAAGTAGCTGTGAAGTAGGACTCCCAGATGTCTTTCAAAGTACTTTTCTTGGTAAGACCCCATGAGTCCTTGATTTCTTAATGGTTTCTAAAGGTAATTTTCCACTAAAAAAAGACAGGGTTCCTTGAATAAATAGTTAACTTCAGAAATGGGGCTGGAAAGATGTAAGATGAGAGTATTTTGTTCCAGAAAGCATGGAAACACTTTTTTAAGAATCAGGATGTATAGGAATGACATATATGCCTGCCTGAAGGGGCTCCGGTTGGCAATGCTGGGACTGGGCAGCGTTGAGGGTGGTGCCAATAGATGACAACTGAAGAGAAACGCGAATCCGTGAAACCACAGCCACACAAATACATGAATAAGTAAATCAGTAAGCAAGGAGGTGGGGGAGGCTGTTCTGGAAGAATGCTGACTCATAAATGTGGTAGAAATGACAGAGGTAGAAAATCACAATTTTGCAGCCGAGTAGCTAGGCAAATAATATCAATGGATACTTAAACTAGTGGGTAAAGGTTTAAAAGGGAACAAGACATTTGCATAGTATCAAAATGTTTTCCCATAACTTAAATAATTCCTAACAGAAAGTAGTCTAGTCAAGGCTATGGTTTTTCCAGTGGTCATGTATGGATGTGAGAGTTGGACTATAAAGAAAGCTGAGCGCAGAAGACATGATGGTTTTGAACTGTGGTGTTGGAGAAGACTCTTGAGAGTCCCTTGGACTGCCAGAAGATCCAACCAGTCCATCCTAAAGGAGATCAGCCCTGGGTGTTCTTTGGAAGGACATGCTAAAGCTGAAACTCCAATACTTTGGCCACCTGACGCGAAAAGCTGACTCATTGGAAAAGACCTTGATGCTGGGAAAGATTGAGGGCAGGAGGAGAAGGGGACGATAGAGGATGAGATGGCTGGATGGCATCACCAACTCGATGGACATGGGTTTGGGTGGACTCCGGGAGTTGGTGATGGACAGGGAGGCCTGGCGTGCTGCAGCCCATGGGGTCGCAGAGAGTCAGACACTACTGAGCGACTGAACTGAACGGAACTGAACAGAATGTAGAGTAACTCTGTGGTGGAGAAATCTATTAGACACTCCCTTCACCAGCAGATGAAAATTAAAATCGCCAATAATGGAATAAACCAATATCATCCTTAACATGACACACTAAGAAGCACACGTCACGTCTGTGCTATTCTTGCCAAAGAACAAACAACCTGAAGCTGATCATGAGGAAAAAGTCAACTCAAGTTGAGTTTGGTTGTTCCACAGTGTAATTTCCTGGAGTCTGTAAAAATGTTAAGATAAAGAAACAAAGAATGGTTCCAGACTAAGTAAGACAAAAGAGACATGATAGCTAAATGCAACGTGTGAACCTGGACTGGATCTTGGATCTAGGGGGAAAATAGCTATAAAAGAAATTACCAGGACAACTGGAGAAATTTGACTATGAATTGGGAATTATAAAATAGTATTGTATCACTTTCAACTTCCTGATTTTGATCATTGTTCTATGTTTATATAAGAGAATGTTCTTGTTTGGGAGATACACTGAAGTGTTTAGGGATAAAGGGGCATGATGTCTGAAGTGGTCTGTCAAATGGTTTAGTAAAAATATATATGTATGTGTAACATATATACATCATATGAGTGTTCATTTGTGTGAGTAGATGGATGGATGGATAATAGTAGGGACTGAATGATCTGTGATCTAGAAAAAGGATACATGGCTCCTTTTGTACTACCCTTGCAAATGTTCTTATATTTGAAATTGTATCAAAACAAAAAGCTAACCCCCAAAGTATCTGCATTAGGAGGATAAACCCTTATTCCAAAATATTACAAAAAAATCATTATTTTTGCTCAAACCATTTTCTAAATATTTAAAAATTTTCTCTTTAAGGTTATTTTGCCACTTCTCACACACACACAAAGGCCACTATGCATATCATAACTGAACGTTTAGTAGACACCTTATGTTTTGTATGTCCCAAGCATATTATTTTTGCCCATTTAGCCCCATCTTTTCCCTGATCTCACTCCAAACCATTCTTATTCTGGTTAAATGACAGAATTCTTCCTGTTGCTGAGTTCAGACCCATGGGACTCATTCCAAAGCCCTCTTTCCTCCGCCTGTTCTCGTCCCCGATTCACTGGTGGACACTGTCAGTCCTGCCTTCAGAACAGCTGCACTGTCTCCTCGCAGCTCCTGGCCCACGGCTGCAGCAGCCGTGAAGAGAGGCCCCGCGTCCAAGGGGGAGAAACCCAGGTAAGACAGTAGGCACTGAGAGACGGGGTCACGGGGCAGACAGACTGAAACTACAGTCACGGACAACTAGCCAATCTGATCACATGGACCACAGCCTTGTCTAACTCAGTGAAACTAAGCCATGCCGTATGAGGCCACCCATGATGGATGGGTCATGGTGGAGAGGTCTGACAGAATGTGGTCCACTGGAGAAGGGAATGGCAAACCACTTCAGTATCCTTGCCTTGAGAACCCAATGAACAGTATGAAAAGAAAAAAGATAGGACACTGAAAGATGAACTCCCCAGGTCAATAGGTGCCCAATATGCTACTGGAGATCAGTGAGAAATAACTGCAGAAAGAATGAAGGGATGGAGCCAAAGCAAAATCAATACCCAGTTGTGAATGGGACTGGTGATAGAAGCAAAGTCCAATGGTGTAAAGAGCAATATTGCATACAAACCTGGAATATCAGGTCCATGAATCAAGGCAAATTGTAAGTGGTCAAACAGGAGATGACGAGAGTGAATATCTACATTCTAGGAATCAGTGAACCAAGATGGACTGGAATGGGTGAATTTAACTCAGATGACCATTATATCTACTACTGTGGGCAGGAATCCCTTAGAAGAAATGGAGTAGCCATCATGGTCAACAAAAGAGTCCGAAATGAAGTACTTGGATGCAATCTCAAAAACCACAGAATGATCTCTGTTCGTTTCCAAAGCAAACCATTCAATATCACGGTAATTTAAGTCTATGCCCTGACCAGTAACCCCGAAGAAGCTGAAGTTGAACAGTTCTATGAAGACCTACAAGACCTACTAGAACTAACACCCAAAAAGATGTCCTTTTCATTACAGGAGACTGGAATGCAAAAGTAGGAAGTCAAGAAACATCTGAAGTAACAGGAAAATTTGGCCTTGGAATATGGAATGAAGCAGGGCAAAGGCTAATAGAGTTTTGCCAAGACAACACACTGGTCATAGCAAACACCCTCTTCCAAAAACACGAGAGAAGATTCTACACATGGACATTACCAGATGGTCGACACCAAAATCAGATTGATTATATTCTTTGCAGCCAAAGATAGAGAAGCTCTATACAGTCAGCAAAAACAAGACTGGGAGCTGACTGTGGCTCGGATCATGAACACCTTATTGCTAAATTCAGACTGAAATTGAAGAAAGTGGAGAAAACCACTAGACCATTCAGGTATGACCTAAATCAAATCCCTTATGACTATACAGGGGAAGTGAGAAATAGATTTAAGGGACTAGATCTGATAGAGTGCCTGATGAACTATGGATGGAGGTTCGTAACATTGTACAGGAAACAGGAATTAAGACCATCCCCAAGAAAAAGAAATGCAAAAAAGAAAAGTGGTTGTCTGAGGAGACCATAGAAATAGCTGTGAAAAGACGTGAAGCAAAAAGCAAAGGAGAAAAGGAAAGATATACCCATTTGAATGCAGAGTTCCAAAGAATAGCAAGGAGAGATAAGAAAGCCTTTCTCAGCAATTAATACAAAGAAATAGAGGAAAACAATAGAATGGGAAAGACTAGAGATCTCTTTAAGAAAATTAGAGATACCAAGGGAACATTTCATGCAATGATGGGCTCGATAAAGGACAGAAATGGTAGGGACCTAACAGAAGCAGAAGATATTAAGGAAAGGTGGCAAGAATACACAGAAGAACTGTATAGAAAAGATCTTCATCACCCAGATAATCATGATGGTGTGATCACTCACCTAGACCCAGACATCCTGGAATGTGAAGTCAAGTGGGCCTTAGGAAGCATCACTACAAACAAAGCTAGTGGAGGTGATGGAATTCCAGTTGAGCTATTCCAAATCCTAAAAGATGATGCTGTGAAAGTGCTGCACTCAATATGCCAGCAAATTTGGAAAACTTAGCAGTGGCCACAGAACTGGAAAAGGTCAGTTTTCATTCCAATCCCAAAGAAAGGCAATGCCAAAGAATGCTCAAACTACCACACAATTGCACTCATCTCACACACTAGCAAAGTAATGCTCAAAATTCTCCAAGCCAGGCTTCAGCAATACGTGAACTGTGAACTTCCTGATGTTCAAGCTGGTTTTAGAAAAGGCAGAGGAACCAGAGATTAAATTGCCAACATCCAATGGATCATGGAAAAAGCAAGAGAGTTCCAGAAAAACATCTATTTCTGCTTTATTGACTATGCCAAAGCCTTTGACTGTGTGGATCACAATAAACTGTGGAAAATTCTGAAAGAGATGGGAATGCCAGACCACCTGACCTGCCTCTTGAGAAACCTGTATGCAGGTCAGGAAGCAACAGTTAGAACTGGACATGGAACAACAGACTGGTTCCAAATAGGAAAAGGAGTACGTCAAGGCTGTATATTGTCACCCTGCTTATTTAACTTATATGCAGAGTACATCATGAGAAACGCTGGGCTGGAAGAAGCACAAGGTGGAATCAAAATTGCTGGGAGAAATATCAATAACCTCAGATATGCAGATGACATCACACTTATGGCAGAAAGTGAAGAGGAACTAAAGAGTCTCTTGATGAAAGTGAAGGAGGAGAGTGAAAAAGTTGGCTTAAAGCCCAACATTCATAAAACGAATATCATGGCATCTGGTCCCATCACTTCATGGCAAATAGATGCGGAAACAGTGTCAGATGTTTTTTGGGTAGGCTCCAAAATCACTGTAGATGGCGATTGCAGCAATGAAATTAAAAGATGCTTACTTGTCAGACGGAGAAGGCAATGGCACCCCACTCCAGTACTCTTCCCTGGAAAATCCCATGGGTGGAGGAGCCTGGTGGGCTGCAGTCCATGGGGTCGCTAAGAGTCGGACACAACTGAGTGACTTCACTTTCACTTTTCACTTTCATGCATTGGAGAAGGAAATGGCAACCCACTCCAGTGTTCTTGCCTGGAGAATCCCAGGGACGGGGGAGCCTGGTGGGCTGCCGTCTGTGGGGCCTTACAGAGTCGGACACGACTGAAGCGACTTAGCAGTAGTAGTAGTAGTACTCCTCAGAAGGAAAGTTATGACCAACCTAGACAGCATATTAGAAAGCAGAGACATTACTTTTCCAACAAAAGTCCGGCTAGCCAAGGCTGGCTTTTCCAGTGGTCATGTATGGATGTGAGAGTTGGAGTATAAAGAAAGCTGAGCACTGAAGAATTAATGCTTTTGAACTGTGGTGTTGGAGAAGACTCTTGAGAGTCCCTTGGACTGCAAGGAGATCCAACCCGTCCATCCTAAAGGAGATCAGTCCTGGGTGTTCATTGGAAGGACTGATGTTGAGGCTGAAACTCCAATCCTTTGGCCACCTGATGCAAAGAGCTGACTCATTGGAAAAGACCCTGATGCTGGGGAAGATTGAGGGCAGGAGGAGAAGGGGATGACAGAGGATGAGATGGCTGGATGGCATCACCAACTCCACAGACATGAGTTTGAGTAAACTCTGGGAGTTGGTGACGGACAGGGAGGCCTGGCGTGCTGCGGTTCATGGGGTCGCAGAGAGTCAGACAGGACTGAGCGACTGAACTGAACTGAACTGTACGTGGCCCACTGTTTCCTCCTGACTCCTGTTTCCTCCCAGCCCGTTGCACTCCATCAGCCCCGCGGTTCCTTCCCTCCACCCTCCTTGCCTGCGTCTCCTCTCGTTTCGCATTCTTCAGTCACCTGGCCTTCCTTCCGCCTCTCTCACGGGCCAGGCCACCCAGACCTCACCCAGGGCCTTAGCACTTGTGCTCCGAGGCAGGCATCCTCCAGGCCTTAGCTCCATTGACACCTCTCCTGACCACGGTCCACAAGGAGGGAAGCCCCAGTCTGACCAATTTTCCAGGGCAGTATTTGAACTCTATTCGTGGAACTTAGGACTTCCTTGGTGGCTAGGACTGTTTGCAATGCAGGAGACCCAGGTTTGATCCCTGGGTCGGGAAGATCTTCTGGAGAAGGAAATGGCAGCCCACTCCAGTACTCTTGCCTGGAAAATCCCATTGACAGACGGAGCATGGTAGGCTACAGTCCATGGGGTCGTAAAGAGTCGGACATGACTGAGTGACTTCACTCACTCACTCATGGAACTTAACTACACATTGACTTAACGATAATATAGATACTTTTATCCCCCCATTAAAAGAGCCATAGAGGAGACAGTTGCCTCTTTAATCCCTCTCAACAGAGTACAGCACCTGCTGAATTGTATGTGCTCAGTAAGAATTTATTAAACAAGTGACAAATGAACAAAAAACTACACAGGAAATACAGTCTTGTAATGTCGTTTCTACTAAAGAGTGCTCTCTTACTAATTAGTGCGTGTGACGATGTTGATGCTGACTGAATTGTGAAAGAGCCAGGGAGAGGAGTGCAAGGGAAACGCTCAAGGCCGGGTGAGCCGTCACTCGACCAGACAGAGTCTGGGGTCCAGACTTGCGCTGCCAGTTTGCTCCAAATGCTGTTCACCGACAGGCGGCTGCAAACGGAAGCCTGCGGCAAATGAT
The DNA here is from genome assembly GCF_029407905.1 of Bubalus kerabau. Classification (NCBI taxonomy): domain Eukaryota; kingdom Metazoa; phylum Chordata; class Mammalia; order Artiodactyla; family Bovidae; genus Bubalus; species Bubalus kerabau. Next base: position 279,157,080 of record NC_073624.1, read on the forward strand.
TTTAAACAGACGCCTGGGAGTCCAGCCCTCCCAGCTCCCGGGATGACCCTTAAGCTTGGATGTATGCAGGTGCACCTCAAGCATCAGTCAGGATATACAGTTCTCACATTTAGGGACATCATCTTTATACAAGAGAAATCATTCCATATAAAAATAATTGAACAAAAGAAGTAACTGAGATCATACGAATCACCATAGCATTTGGAAACACCTGGGAGTTGAACCTGTGTATGCCAGGAACTAACCGAATATTATATACCATGAACCTACTCTAAAATCCCTTGCTTCCAAGAGAACTAAACTGCAAGTGTTTGCCAAGGAACTTGGCATGACACAGCAAAAGCAGAGCCTGCTGGTGCCTGTCCAGGTAATGCTCACGCAGGAAGCCAGAAAAGCCTGGGACTGGCTGGCCCAGGTCAGCACATCCTTATAAACAGACAGCTGTCCTGAAGAAAAGTGAGGCCATCCAGCAGATCACACCAAGGAAAGCAGTACCAATGCAGACGCAGGGTGAAGAGCTGTCTTCTTTTTTTCCGTGACGGCATTAGCACGCTGTCAAATAGCAGCAAAGACGGGCAGACCCGGGGCAGGATCGGCCTGCGCGGAAGCCGTCTTCATACAAGGTTATATCGGTGAGGCATCAAACTGGGAGCTCCTCGCAGCTGTGGTCTTGTCCAGCTTTCTATGTGTCACTGGGACCTCCACCCGACAGCTGTCACATTCAGCGTCTTAAGCCACTCCGTCAGGCCGTCTGCGATGGGTGGTTAACATCATATGACAAAGCGGAGTCCATGAGAGGGCGGTCTGGAGCCCAGTCCCTTTACCAGCCCTGAAGTCAGCCTGCCAAGCATTGCAGATGGGTCCAGTTTCAGTCTAGGGGTCTGCATGTACCAGAATATTATGTTATAAGCCTCCCTAGTATATCGTTTATTTAATGAAATAGACGTGGTGGTTGTGCTTTAGTCACTAAGTCGTGTCCGACTCTTGTGACCCCATGGACTGTGGCCTGCCAGGCTCCTCTGTCCATGGGATTTCCCAGCCAAGAATTTAATGAAGACTTTCATATTATTCATGTATTATTGACTAGCATCTCAGTATTCTGGCATATAAATGAATGTTTAAACTTCTGCTTCAGCAGTCTGACAATTCAAAAAATTTAACACATATACACCACCATTAACTTAGTAACTTGAACTAAATAAAAAAATAAAATGTGTCCAATCATGTATCTACAAATTCATTCATTACTGCACTATTAATAAAAGTAAAACATTTGGAAATTAACTAAATGACCAATGATAGCGAATTGATTAAATGAGCCATGATTCCTATATGCCATATGATACTCAATACTATTTATTGATTACAAAAAGAATAGTTCACTTATTGACACATTTCCCCAATATTTACTGCATCGCTTTTGCTCTAGTAATGCAATAGGCCAAACAACAGACAGAAAAATCCCTGCTCTCATGACGTTTTTATTCTTTTTTTTTTTTTTTTTTTGACGTTTTCATTCTAGAGGGGTTTGATAAGTTGGGAGAAAACTTCACATTATATAAATAACCAAAAAGAGAAGATCAAAATATATATATACAAAATAATCTCAGTTATGTAGAATAAAAATCTACTTAGTAAGTGAATACTGCTATTTGAATAGAAAGCATTTGTGGAGAGATTGGGTGTTCCCTGAGACAACACAATAGTCCCTGACAGACCGCCACAATTTTCTTACCTCAAGGCTTCCCTCATAGCTCCATTGGTAAAGAATCCACCTGCAATGCAGGAGACCCCCGTTTGATTCTTGGATCAGGAAGATCCACTGGAGAAGGGACAGGCTACCCACTCCAGTAATATTGGGCTTCCCTTGTGGCTCAGCTGGTAAAGCATCCACGTGCAATGTGAGAGTCCTGGGTTCGATCCCTGGGTTGGGAAGGTCCCCTGGAGAAGGGAAAGGCTACTCACTCCAGTACTCTGGCCTGGAGAATTCCATGGACTGTATAGTCCATGGGGTCACAAAGAGTTGGACACGACTGAGCGACTTTCACTTTCACTTTCAGTATGTCTGAGACACAGCAGGTTACATCTCCGCAGGAAAGTTGATCACTCTCTCATATAAACTCATACAAGCCAAATTTTTAAAAAATAGATGTACAAAACAGAACGCCAAGATGTTGATTTAAAAAGAAAATTAATTTAGCAACATAATCCCTCTTTTTTGGCAAATCCACACATAAAATCAGTTTTTTTAAGTGTGTATATGAGCAAAAGATCAGAGGAAAGGAAAATAGAAGACAGTTGATTTCTTTAGTGCTAAGTTTTATCTACTTCCACTGGGGATGATTGGCCTCCTAAATTTATATCTTTATTCAGTTGAAGTATAGTTGATGTATAACAAGTGTACAATATAGTGATTCACAATTTTTAAACATTACACTCCATTTATAGCTATAAAATACGGGCTGTAACCCCATGTTGAGCTTAACCCCATGTTAAGCTTGTAGCTTATTTTATCCCTAATAGTGTGCACCACTCAGTATAGGGATGGGGATTAAGAGGTACACGCTTTTTTCTTTTTTTGATTTTATTATTTTTTAAAATGTAAATTTATTTATTTTAATTGGAGGTTAATTACTTTACAATATTGTATTGGTTTTGCCATATATCAACATGAATCCGCCACAGGTATACACATGTTCCGCATCCTAACATGTTTTTTCTTTAGATGAGTTTATTCACTCAGAGTTAAATAACTTGATTGAACGAGGATCTTTTGGTATGTATAGTGTCTCTCCGTATCCATTAACGTGGACTTATTTCTGGTTTTGAAGCCTGTGGACAATGGTGACATCTGAGTGTTGGTTAAGGTGTGGTGTACGTGTCGCTACTGGATAAACTGCACCCAGAAAACAGATCTGACGGGAACATACTAAAGAAGTGATAATGATTACCTAAGGTTGATAGGAAAAGCGGTAACTGAGGGCTTACTTCTTTTTCCCAATTTTTATGCAAAATATATATTATGTTTATAACTAGAGTAACAGTTAAAGAAGGTAAGTGACAGAACAATATTCTCAGCATGAAGTTGGGGCAAACAAGCTTAAATCGTTCACCTAGTGCTGCTAAAACAATGAAGACTGGGTAAGAAAGAGTAGGACCATAGGGAGGTGGGCTGACTCTATGCATATACTATTTTTCCAGGTAATTTGTCAATTCTGAGCACAGATGTAGAGACTAAAAATCTAGGTTTTGCCTGGGTAGAGGCCTACTGGTGAGGTGGGGGGAGGTAGGCAGGGGCAGAAAAATGAGGAGAACTTTTGGTGGTCTTCTAAGACTGGAGAGAGAAAACAGAATAACTGATGGGCTTCGAAGTCCAGCCTGTTTTTCTCTAGAGGTGTGGCCAAATGCCGGAGCTTTGCAGCAGGCGACGCTCGCACACCAGCAGAAAGCCCGCCAAGTCGGAGCAGCATTTGTAGCCTGGTTTCAAAACTATGAAAGCCCTCAGTTCCACACCTCATGAGATATTTCAAAAAGCTTGCAAACAAAAAGTAAGGTAAATACAAGGAAAATAATACACAGGCATATCATGTTAAACCTGGTGAAAACAAAAGATGAAAATCTCCACTTAAGATCTGTATTTGTTTGCTGGGGTTGCTATAAAAACATCATTGCCTCTTAGTGGCTTGAACAATCTGAGTTTATTGTCTCACAGTTTGGGAGGTTAAAGACAAATCAAGGTGTCAGTGGGATTGTTTTCTTCTGAGAGCCACGAGGGAAGCGTGTGCTCTATGGCGCTTGCCGAGCTTCGGTGGCGTTCTGGGCATCTCCGGCGCTCCTTGGATTCGGCTGCATCATGTGATAGCTGCCTTTATCTTCACATGGCATTCTCCCCGTGTGTGCGTATGTGACCACATTCTCCCTTTTTATAAAACCATTAGCTATACTGGATTACAGGCCCACTCTACTTCAGTATGAACTTATCCTATCTGATTCTGTCTGCAATATCCCCATTTTAAAATAAAATACTTAATATGCACATTCTGAGTACTAAGGGATAGGGCTTTACCACATTAACCTGGGGGAGAAACAAGTGAACTCGCACTTCACAGGTGGTGCAAGTGGTAAAGAATGCATAAGCCAATGCAGGAAACGTAGAGACATAAGAGACTCGGGTTCAATCCCTAGGTTGGGAAGATTTCCTGGAGGAGGACACAGCAACCCATTTCAGCATCCTTGCCTGGAGAGTCCCACGGACAGAGGAGTCTGGTGAGCTCTAGTCCATAGGACCACAAAGAGCTGGCCACAACTGCGGCAACTCAGCACTCACGCACAAACGAACTCATAGCAGATGATGCCTGGCCACTAAGTCACTGCTGCTAAGTCACTGCTGCTAAGCGCTTCAGTCGTGTCCGACTCTGTGCGACCCCATAGACAGCAGCCCACCAGGCTCCCCCGTCCCTGGGATTCTCCAGGCAAGGACACTGGAGTGGGTTGCCATTTCCTTCTCCAGTGCATGAAAGTGAAAAGTGAAAGTCAAGTCGCTCAGTCGTATCTGACTCCTAGCGACCCCATGGACTGCAGCCTACCAGGCTTCTCCGTCCATAGGATTTTCCAGGCAAAAGCACTGGAGTGGGGTGCCACTGCCTTCTCTGTAATGATGCCTTAAATAAATTTATATCTTTAAACATTAATGTAGCAAACAAAGACTAATAATAACAACAGTCCTTATGAACAAGGATATAATAATGCTAGTGAAACATTAGCAAATCTATTTGAGTGATATATAAGAACCAAAATATATCGTGGTCATATGGGTGTAATATCAGAAATATACAAGTTTAACTGATTAGAAGTCAAAAGTCAGTTTAACTCAATTCAACGGAAAAGAGGAAACTATATGATTCTTTTGATACATGCATTACATGTTTGAGAAAGCCCAAGATCTTTTCATAATGAAAAAAAGAAGTCTTAGCAAATTAGGAATAAGAGTTACTTCTTAACTTGATAAAGATGATTTTCTAAAACCTGCAGCGAGCCCTACACTTAATGGTGATTTACTGACACCTTTATCCATGGAACTGGGAAAGATTCAGGAAATGCATACTATCATCACTTCTATTCAGCGATAAATTGGAGGTCCTAGCCAATGTAATGAGAAGAGACAAGTGCATAAAAACCATAAGAGCTGGGATGGAGGAAAGAAGAAAAGCGGTATTATCCTTAGTAACTTTTTTTTGGCCGCACCGCATGACTTGCTTAGTTGCCTGACCAGGGATTGAACCCAGACCCACAGCAATGAAAGTGCCAGGTCTAACCACTGGACCACCAGGGACTCCCTCTCGGTGACTTTTATGCATGGAAGATAAAGATATCCACAGATAAGTTTTAGATTTAATATCTATATTTAACCAGCCAGCTGTATACACAGCCAATGTACAAAAGCATTGTCATTTATTTAGAACAAATAGCAAATGAAATTTTGAAAAGATACCATTTAAAATATAAAAAAATCAAATGTCTAGACATGATGCTAAGAAAAAATATTTCAGACTTCTATACTGAATATTATCGGAAATTAGGGAACATCTCAATAAATTCAGGAACATACTATGCTCATTCTCTAGTTAATTCCTACGTTCAGCATTCATAAACTGATGCTAAGACTTGTGCAGAAATTAAAAGGACCCGAAGAGACTTCAGGCAATCCTGAAGTAGAAGAATAAATCTTTTAATCAAGATGTTACAGAAATTAAAAAGTTATAGAATTTAAAAAGATATTAGTTAAAGATATTAAGGTAGACCAATGGAATGAAACATAGTATGAAGATGACCACTATCCACAGTTATTTGATTTATCACAAAAGTGGCCCCACAGGGCAATGAGCAAAGGCTGTCATTTTTCTCCTTTTTTCAATCACTGGCTGGATTCATTCATGTACAAAGAAACATTTCGATGCTTATGACACATTCCCAGCACTCACAATTCCTCTCCTGATAGATTGTAGCTTTAAGAAGAATGACAGCCTCCAGGCAAGATGAAGTAACAGCCCTTCATTTACACTCTTACCTAAAAATTGTTTTTTTAAGGCAGGAGAAAAGTATACCTATAGCTATACATAGATAGATATTTTTAAAACATGAACGTCAAACTACGATGGACAGTCATACCCAACGACAGGAAGGGACGAGGCCAAGTCATCTAACTTACTGCCCAGCGAAAGTCAGCAAACGGTGGTGTCGGAGAGGAGAACCCAGACAGGACTCGGCGGCTTGCGGAATTGAGGAGATGGACCGGGGTATCGTGAGGACCAAAACTGTTCGAGTTCACAGGGCAAGACACCAGAGAGGAGAGAGCGAACAGAGACAGAGCTCTGGAGACCTCCCGAGGACCCCTCAGGCGAAGGTTGATCAGCACGTGCATTTGAGGGCACCATCAGGGACTGGAAACGAATTAGAGAAACCAATCCTTGGTGCTCACACTGGGTCAGAGATAGAAAAAAAGTCGTATTTCATGAGCTTCACATCAAGTCCTTTTGCCTCAGTAGTGGGAAAAAATTAGCCCCAGTTTAAAAGCAGGTTAAATGTCTTCCCTGACAAGGCTTAAAAGTGAGACACAAGGGCTTCCCTGGGGGCTCAGTGGTAAAGAATCTGCCTGCCAGTGCAGGAGACTTGCGTTCTCGCCCTGAGCCTGGAAGACCGCACGTGCCACAGAACAGCCGAGGCCAAGCACCACAACTGAGCCTGTGCCCTAGCGCCGGAGCCCCGACCACTGCAGGCCACACGCCCAGGGCCCGGGCGCTGCGACAGGAGCGGCCACCGTGAGAATCCATGCACCACCGCGGAGGGCAGCCTCCACTGCCGCACCTAGAGGAGACCGTGCGGCAGCAAGGGCCCAGCACAGCCCCCAGTAAATAATTTAAAAAATAAAATGAGGCTGAGACCCCAGAGGATCAAACTCCAAGTAACTTCACTATGTACCAGAATAAAACTTAACAATAAAATAAAATTTACAATTTCTGGCATCAAATAAAAAAAAATTATGAGGCATGTAAACAAGCAGGAAACTGTATCCCATTATAAGGAGAAAAATCAATCAAAACTGATCCAATAATGAGTAGGTTATAGACTTAGTAGACAAGGGCATTAAACACTATTGTGAGTGTATCCCACACATTCAAGTTGCTGAAGGGAAGGATGGACATGCTACAGAGAAACCTGGAAGACAAAAAATGACCGAAATCAAGCTTCTGGAAATAAAAAGTCCAGTGATTTGAAAAGCCATTTTCTGGGATTAATGGGATAATAAACACTCCAAAAGAGAAGATCTAGTAAATTCAAAGATTTATCAATAGAAACTTAACACAGAAACACAAAGGGGAAAACAGACAAGATGAGCATAGCTTCATTTCAGTACACTGTGGAAAATTTTCAAATGGCTGAACATGGAGAAAAGGAGAAATAGAGGGGAAATAAAAATAAATAAATAATGGCCAGATTTTTTTTCAAATTGTTGAAAACTACTAATCCAGAAATCCAATAAGCTCAAGAAAGCCTAAGCAAAGAAATATAAAATTCACCAAGGCATAGCGAAATTATGCCAAGGCGTAACACCTTTGCAAATCCCCTTGCAAATACGATACGCAGGATACCAAATACCTAACGCACCCGGCGATACGCCTTGCAAATCACCAAGCGTAACAACATTACTGAGAAGCAAGTGATACAGAGAAAGATATGAAAGCGCAGAAAAAAATATAGAGTATGTACAGAGAAACAAAGATAATGACGACAGCGGGCTTTACCGAAGTTACACAGCTCGAGAAAACAGAAACAAATGAAAGATGGAAGTCAGGGGAACATTTTTAAAGTCCTGAAACAAAAAACCAACACAAAACAAAGCCCTATCAGCAAAGACTTCTTTACCCACAGAAAATATCTTTCGAAGTTTAAGACAGAATAAATAATTTTCCAGACTTAAGAAACGTTAAAGAATTCATCACCAGAAGGCTTGCCTATTTTGCATCAGAAGAGATATAAAAAGAACTTCTTCAGGTAAAAGGAAAAGGGCGCCAGACAGAACCCTGGCTTTCACGAAGGAATTCAGAGCACCAGAAACGGCAGCAGCACGGGAGATGCGAAACCTGGCTGTCCTCGGCGGGAGAGACCCCCAGCCTGTGGCTGGGCACCGCGGTCGCCAGGAAGCCTAACGTCCAGATGAAGGTCAGTGGGAGCAGGGCGCCAGATGCGAGCGCATCACCACTTCTTCCTCTCCTCCTTTTCATTACTCCGCTTTCATGGTCGGAACTGCAGCAAGCAGGGATCGTGTGTTCATCTTTTGTTACAACCTACATTATATTTCAGCTACCGTGTAGGAAGCGCTTTCACCACTGATGGGGCAGGATGCTCAGAACCGAGGTTCAGGAGACCACTGTCTCCACAGAAGCATCTAGTCTGTCCGCACCCAACCCACTCTACGTCAAACGGTGGTCCAAATAGAACAAGACGCTGGCGTTTTACCAGGTCAGTCCCTGTCTGTGAACTATAACGTGCACTCTTTCAGTAGTGAAGAGTCCGCCTGCCGATGCAGGAGCCTCAGGAGACCCGGATTCCATCCCTGGTCAGTAAGCTCCCCTGGAGGAGGGAATGGCAACCCACTCCAGTGTTCTTGCCTGGATAATCTGATGGACAGAGGAGCCTGGCGGGCTACAGTCCATAGGGCTGCAGACAGCTGAACACCACTGAAGCCGCTGAGCATGCATGCAGGCATTACCTGGGAGCGAAAGAGGCTATTGTTACAGTTTTTGTTGTAATTAAATTCCTTTATCTTGATGATTGTCACAAGGCCTAGTCAGCACATCAAAGGATGCTTGAAAGCAAGTTTCTCAGAAGAAAGGTGGTTTTATTTAGAAAATACATTTCAGGACTTGATCTTTTATTTTCAAATAAGAATTTGAAATTATTAAAATGAAATTGGCTCTTGAGATAAAGAATTATTTTTCTCTAGTAATGCTATTGAGTGTATAAATGCCTTAATGATAGGCACTATTTCACGAAACTCTTATGTGGAATACATAAGGCAGACAGGATTATTCCGATTTCATATTAAGAAATTGAGGCTCTGAGGTAACAGGTCTGCTGCTTAAACATACATAGCTAAGAAGTGATTGAACTAAAACTGGAACTAAAGTTTTTCAATAATAATTAAAGTATCATTAATGCTATTTTGCAGCTACTCCATGACATATACTGCTCATGAATTTAACCGGAACAATTGACCCTTATGTGAAAATCATTTTAAAAATTATAATCCTTTAAATTTAAAGGGGAGTAACAGAGAAAAATGTTGGCTTATTCAGTATTGATTTTAATGTCAGAATCACGGTCTCTATTTAACTATCAAACTATTTCAGTTTTCCAGACATGTTAACCTAATTGAGTTGCCATCCATTAAATTTAATCAAAAGCACTGGGGAAAACATTTTTCATTCTTGTAAAGACTGAAATCATGATTCAGTGGCTCACTCTTTCAAACAAATTTGCTCCAGTATGATATGTCTCCTACTTTTTCAAAATAATATAAAGTACTTCAAATTATAATTACTTGTATCCTTAAAGGAATCATTTTTCCCAGGAGTCCCAATTTAGCCCTATTAATAAATCAATTAGAATGCTTGTTGAACATTTATTTCCAGATTAATGCATAAAACATAGGAATAAAATATATTATCCAAGGTTTCAACAGACTGACAATCTAAAGTTGGATATAACACAAGGGAAATATTGGCTTAAAAGGATAAGGCGATGATAAAGAAAAATTAACTTTGAACAATAAGGAGTAATAATAAATAAAAGGTAATAAAATTATCAGCATACAAGCCATATTAAAACATTCTAGGTCTAAACTAGAGAACATGCACGGACATGAATTTGAGCAAACTCCTGGAGATCGTGGAGGCCAGAGGAGGCTGGCGTGCTGCAGTGCATGGGATCACAGAGTCAGAGAAGACTAGCAACTGAACAGTAGCAACAGAACTACAGAACTACAGCTAAACGCAAGTGCTGTGAGGCTCCTGAGTTGGGAAAATGACGGGGGCTAGGACGTGAAGCAGCCATCATGGACTCCAGGAATTACTGTTCAAATGGACATTACCTGGGTGACGGATAAATTAGGGCTTTTTTAACCCTTGGATAGAGATATTCTTATTATCATTGTAGAGATCCGTAATATGTCAAGATCCCCTCTACTTCTCTACTCAGGAAGAAAGGGTCTCCTCATTCGTAAATCATTCATTCAGTGAGGTAAAATATTAGGTTAACAGTAAAGCATAGTCTGGATTGATTACCAGGGTGAAAGATGATGATGACTTGGGAATAACAGTAGGGATGGACATATATGGATGTACGCTAGTGTATTTTGTATAGAAGTCTGCTACTGAATTGAATATACTGCTAAGGAGAAAACTTGAAGAGGAAAATCAACATATACTATGTAGCTATATTGTTCATTTGAGTAATTCAAGTTTCATAGCTTCAAATAGCAAAGACCTTCCTTTGTATATTTCTTCATTTTTCCCCTTCCATTTGATTTATAAGTAAAGAAGACTGTTAATTATTAGCAGTTTGGACCAGAGACAAAGTTTTAAATATCTTTTCGTTAAGGAAGCTACAGAATACCAAAGTCAGGATTTGGAATGTACTCAAAAAGAGGAGAATAAAAAAGGGGGAAAGACTCAGGATCAATAATCGATCAAATAAAATTCATAAAACCTAAAGTTAATTTTAAATAATTTTAAGGTACTTATTGGAGAAGGAAATGGCAGTCCACTCCAGTATTCTTGGCTGGAAAATCCCATGGACAGAGGAGCCTGGCGGGCTATAGTCCGTGGGGTCGCAAGCGTTGAACGCAACTTAGCGACTAAACCACCGCCAAGATACTTATAAAAATCAATATAGAAACGTTAAGATAATTATTACAGCTCAGTTCAGTCACTCGGTCGGGTCACTCTCTGTGACCCCATGGACTGCAGCATGCCAGGCCTCCCCATCCATCACCAACTCCTGGAGTTTACTCAAACTCATGTCCCTTGAGTCGGTGATGCCATCCAACCATCTCATCCTCTGTCGCCCCCTTCTCTTGCCCTCCATCTTTCCCAGCATCAGCGTCTTTTCAAATGAGTCAGCTAGCTATTCACATCAAGTGGCCAAAGTATTGGAGTTTCAGCTTCAACATCCGTCCTTCCAATGAATATTCAGGATGGATTTTCTTTAGGATGGATCTTTAGGTTGGATCCTTCTTTAGTTTGGATCTCCTTCCAGTCCAAGGGACTGTCAAGAGTCTTCTCCAACACCACAGTTCAAAAGCATCAACTCTTTGGCACTCAGCTTTCTTTATAGTTCAACTCTCACATCCATACATGACACTGGAGAAACCATAGCTTTGTCTAGACGGACCTTTGTTGGCAAAAAAAGTAATGTCTCTGCTTTTTAATATGCTGTCTAGGTTGGCCATAGCTTTTCTTCCAAGAAGCAAGCATCTTTTAATTTCATGGCTGCAGTCACCATCTGCAGTGATTTGGGAGCCCAAGAAAAAAAGTCTGTCACTGTTTCCATTGTTTCCCCGTCTATTTGCCATGAAGTGATAGAATTGGATGCCATGATCTTAGTTTTCTGAATGTTGAGCTGTAAGCCAACTTTTTCACTCTCCAAGTCTTTCACTTTCAGCAAGAGGCTCTTTAGCTCTTCTTTGCTTTCTGCCTTAAGGGTGGTGTCATCTGCATATCTAAGGTTATTCTAAAATAATTATTTAGAAAAACTAAAATTATGTGGAAATTATACAATCTATGATCAATTTTGCTGTGAATCTAAAACTTCTCTAAAAATGTATTATTAAAAAAATTAATAGCATGACCCAGAATCTAAATAATCAGTTTACTCCTAACAAAAATATGGGAGGAGTGTTTGGAGAGGAAAAAAATTAAAATAATTTAATTTTTAAGTTATATTAAGTTACAAATAAGATAGGTAATAGGTATTTAAAACAGCTATCATTTATTGAGCATTTATTATATAGCAGGAACTATTTTAAATACTTAAACTTCTTAAGTAGTAACCAGTTTTAAATGTTCTTCAAAAAAATTTAAGGAAAAGGTTTTAAATACTATAAAACTAAAAAATCACTTAAATAATTTGGCTTAAAAAATTAAGAAACTAATAAGTAAAAGATCATATTTGATTCTCCTAAAGAAAAAAAATATGCAGGTTACTAAGTTTTTCTGTCTCTCTCATGTATAAATATTATTATATTTTTTGTGTTATTTTCTCCTATTAATCTGTCTAATGTCATTTAATCCTTAGGCCAGCCAGAAGAACCTGGAATGGAAGAGGAAAATTTTTTTCTTTCCCCAACTGGTGATGAGGATGGGATCAAGTTTACTGCTTGGACAGCACCTGCCCCAAGCCTGCTGCTGTTAAAAGATCCTGGGACATCTGACAAAAGCAGAAGGTGAGAATTCTTATCAAATCCATCTCCAGGACCTCTGCCTGCAGGGTATGTTGAAAACAAGATGGCAAGAGTTCTTTTTCCCTTTTCTCAGTTTAGGTTGGCAGGAGAAAAGATCTGTGGGGCTAGCTCCTAGAGTAAGCAACTTGGGAAATTTGGTGGAGCACTCTCGGTCTGTCGCTCTTTTACTTCTTAGAAATGGTTCTTATTTTTCCTTGTCTCTGTCTATTGTGTCATTTGTTGTAGAAGGAAATTCCACAGGGTAAGATGCAGACACAGGTTTAAAAGCCTGTTGTCTGTGCCAACCCCACAGACTGGTGAGTTTGTGGGGTCAGATACCAGTTTGCTGTGGTTAACATAGCATGAGGTAAAAAGTTTTTCCTAAGGGATATGTTGGAAGCCACAGTCACACCATCAGTGGGCACAGATGAAGGATTTAACAGTCACTGGAGCACGTGCCACCTTAAAAAGGCACCCATGAAAGGACAGAGTGGTCACAGAACACGTTAGATCACACTAGGTCACGCACCAACCTCAAAATTCCATGCCATGAGGTGCTCTATAAAACAACACACAAGCGTCAACCTCACAGCACAACCCTCTTAGGTATTCATTTAGCTGAAAGGAACCCCGAGTCAGGGTAGTTTGTCATAAGGGAATAAATCCTTAAGGGGGCTTTTCTGTCTTAGTCTTCATTGCTTCTGCCCATTCACTGACAACCTTTCTTTCCGAGACCATCACTGGGAGTGAACTCTCTGGATCTGGTGAGGGCTGCACCCTTTGCCTTCTCTTGCAGGGATGCCTTTGGCATCTTATTCATTAGAGTGCTATTAAGGTCCTAGTTGTCAATACCCAGATGATGGATCCTTTGAAGTGGAAAAACTTCTAACTTATTGAGGCAAATTTTGAGAGAACTCTCATCCTCAACAATTGTAACCACTTTAACTGGTAGGCAGAAGCCCCAGACAGCTTTAAATTCCAAAACAGCTTCATTGAAGAATGTCAGGAAAGCCTATGAAAAATTAAAGATATGAAATATACCTAAGCACTGCAACATAAGGCTGATGTATCTCCTATTGCTCTACTCTATCCTCCTTCATTTGGGTGCTCATTCTAGTAACCTGTTTGGATTTCCTTTAAATTCTGAAGCGACAATTAAACTATTGACTTTGGAAATGGGATCACCTGAGGTTATGTCCTATTCTCTTCAGGCTGAAGGCCCAACCAAGGTGATAATTTTAAAATTTCCTGGATTTAGCTGGCAATATGATGGAGTAGAAAGCTGTGAGCTCACCTCTTCTTACAAAAACACCAAAAACACAAAAGTGGAAGTGAAAGTCACTCAGTTGTGTCCAACTCTTTGCAACAGCTCACCTCTTCTTACAAAAACACCAAAAACACAAAAGTAGAAGTGAAAGTCGCTCAGTTGTGTCCAACTCTTTGCAACTGCATGGCCTTTCCCTTCTCCAGAGGATCTGCCCAACCCAGGGATTGAACCCAAGTCTCCTGCATTGCAGGTGGATTCTTCACCAGCTGAGCCACCAGGGAAGTCCAAGGACACTGGAGTGGGTAGCCTATCTCTTCTTCAGTGGATTTCCCAACCCAGGAATCGAACCGGGGTCTCCTGCATTGCAGGAGGATTCTTTACCAACTGCACTATCAGGGGAGCCCTCCAAAAACCCAACTTACTGCTAAACAACCATCGAGAGCAGGAGCAGCAAAAAACCATGCTGGAACCTACCAGAAAGAGACCCTACATCCAAAGACAAAGAAGAAGCCAAATGAGACAGTCAGAAGGGCACAATCGTGATAAATCAAATCCTGTACATGTCAGGAGGGCAATGCACAGACTGGAAAATAATTACACCACAGAAGTTCTCCCAGTCTGGAGCCCCACATCAGGTTTCCCAGATCGGGGTTTGGAAATGGAGGAGGAGCCCCCAGAGGATCTGGCTTTGAAGACCAGCAGGGTGTGATTACAGGAATTCCATAGGACTGGGAGAAACGGAAACTCTACTCTTGGAGGGTGCACACAGGGTCTTGTGCACACCAGAAGCCAAGGAAAAAAGCAGGGACCTCATAGGAGCCGAGGGTGGCATTAGAGGGTCTCCTGTGGAGACAACACGCAGCTGCGGCTCGCTGCAGGGACAGACTGGCAGCAGCAGTTCCGGTGATTACTCACTGGTGTGAGCCCTGCTGGAGATCAGTATTTCCTTGCCGAGACCTAGGCCCATCCAACAGCCTGAAGGCTCCAGTGCTACGGCTGCTCCTAAGTCACTTCACTCATGTCTGACTCTGTGCGACCCCATAGACGGCAGCCCACCAAGCTCCACCGTCCCTGGGATTCTCCAGGCAAGAATGCTGGAGTGGGTTGCCATTTCCTTCTCCAATGCATGAAAGTGAAAAGAGAAAGTGAAGTCGCTCAGTCGTGTCAGACTCTTCGCAACCCCATGGACTGTAGCCCACCAGGCTCCTCCGTCCATAGGATTTTCCAGGCAAGAGTACTGGAGGGGGTGCCATTGCCTTCTCCGAAGCTCCAGCGCTAGGACACTTCAGACCAAACATCCGACAGGGCGGGAACACAGCCCTGCCATCAGCAGGCAGACTCCGTAAAGTCTTCTTGAGCATGGCCCTGCCCCCTTAGGGACAAGACCAGCTCCACCCACCCCTGGGCAGAAACTCCCGTCAGGAAGCCCGCACAAGCCTCTTAGACAGCCTCAACCACCAGAAGGCAGATAGCGGAAGCAGGAACTACAAGTTGGCAGCCTGTAGAATAGAAAACATGCTCTCAGAAAGCTAAGACAAAATAAGATGGCAGAGGAATATGTCTGCGATAAAGGAACAAGATAAAACCCCAGAAGAAAAACTAAGTGAAGTGGAGACTGGTGATCTACTTGAAAACGAATTCAGAGTAATGATGGTAAGGATGATTCTGAGTCTTGGAAAATAGAGGCAAGGATCAAGAAGAGGCAAGAAATGTTTAACAAAGGACTGGAAGAAATAAAGAACAGAGATGAAAAATACAGTAACTGAAATGAAAAATACATTAGACGGAATCAGTAGCATAGTAACTGAGGCAGAAAAACAGATAAGTTAACTGAAAGACAGAACAGTGAAAATCACTGCTGTGGAACAGAATAAAGAATCAAAAGAAATGAAGACAGTCTAAGATACTTCTGGGACAACATTAAGTATACCAACATTCCAATAACAGGAATCCCAGAAGGAGAAGAGAGAGAGAGAGAGGAGAGAGAGAGAGAGAAAGGACCTGAAAAAATACTTGAAAAGGTAATAGCTAAAAACTTCCCTAACATGAGGAAGGACATGGTCACTCAACTCCTGCAGGTGCTGGATATAAATCAACCCACGGAGGAACACATCCAAATACACAGGAATCAAACTGACAAAGACAAAAAAAAAAAAAAACAAAAAACAAAAAACAACAACATTAAAAGCAGCAAGGGAAAAGAAACAAATAATATACAAGGGAACTCCCATAAGGTTATCAGTTGATTTTTTCAGCATAAATTCTGCAGGCCAGAAGGGAGTGGCACAATATACTTCAAGTGATGAAAGGGAAGAACCTACAGCCAGCAATAGTCTACCCAGCAAGATTCTCATTGAAATTTGACAGAAATCAAAAGCTCAACAGAAAATCAAAAGCTAACAGAATTCAGCATCACCAGACCAGCTTTCAACAAATGCTAAAGGAACATCTCTAGGCAGAAAAGGCCACTACTAGAAAAAAGGAAAATTATGAATGGAAAAGCTTACCTATAAAGACAAACATAAAGGAAATGTAGGAAATCACCTGCATACAAATATGATACCAAAACCAGCAATTGTGAGGAGAGCACAAATGCAGGATATTGGAAATGCATTTGAAATTAAAGGGCCAGCAATTAAACTATTTTTTTATATAGACTAATACAGAGCTTGTTCTTTAACTCAGGAAACTGTCAGTCCAAAATGGCATCAAAAAAATAAACATAATAGTGAGACTTTAGAAGAAATCTCCTTCTGTTTTTGAGAAAAAGGTAAGATCTCATTATCCTAACTTTTTTCCAAGATAACCTAGACATCCTAGTCTAGACATAGGTAAAGAAATAGGTATATATATAATATTATTTATAGGTTATATGATGTATACCTAGACGTAACAAGAGAATCTACCATCTATCAAGACTATTAAGAGAGTTTAAATATTTTATGGGAAACAATATTAATACAGAGGGATCAATAGTTTGATGCAGTATCTAGCAAGAAGTGCTTTAAGAAATTTATATAATTTCATTGAAGAATGAAAGATCTAAATAAAATAGAGACTTATCATGGAGATCAAAAATATTCTTAATTGATTGACAAACCCATTACAAGTCAAATAAAATTTCCAACAAGACTATTTGTAACCTAAACAGACATTTCTCCAAAGAAGACATACAGATACCCAACAAACACATAAAAAGATGGTCAACATCACTCAATATTAGAGAAATGCAAATCAAAACTACAATGAGGTATTCTCTCACGCTGGTCAGAATGGCCATCATCAATAAGTCTACAAAATAATAAATGCTGGAGAGGATGTGGAGAAAAGGGAACCCTCTTATACTGTTGGTGGAAATGTAAATTAACATAGCCACTATGGATAACAATATGGAGGTTCCTTAAAAAACTAGGAATAAAACTACCATATGATCCAGCAATCCTACCACCAGACATACACCCTAAGAAAACCAAAATTCAGAGACACACGTACCTCATTGGTCACTGCAG
Source organism: Bubalus kerabau (assembly GCF_029407905.1). NCBI lineage: Eukaryota > Metazoa > Chordata > Mammalia > Artiodactyla > Bovidae > Bubalus > Bubalus kerabau. The sequence continues at coordinate 279,174,355 of NC_073624.1, forward strand.
CACTATGTACAAATAGCCAGGACGTGGAAACAACCTAGATGTCCATCAACAGATGAACGGATAAAGAAGATGTCCTATGTGTATGCAATGGGATATTACTCAGCCATAACAAGGAACAAATTTGAGTGAGTTGAACTGAGGTGGGTGAGCTAGAGCCTGTGATACAGAGTGAAGTAAGTCAGAAAGAGAAAAATACATACCGCATATCAACACCTATATATGGAATCTAGAAAAATGCTGCTGATGAATGTATTTGCAGGGCAGGACTAGAGATGGAAATGGAGGCAACAGACCTGTAGACACAGGGGTGGCAGGAGAAGGCAGGGTGGATCGAGGGAGCAGCATCGGCATACACACACTGCTACGTGTAAAGCAGTGGCCAGCAGGAAGGGAAGCCTCTGCACAACGCAGGGAGCCCAGCCTGGCGCTCTGTGAGGTGGGAGTGGGGAGGGGTGGGGGGGAGGCTCGAGAGGGAGGCGGTGCGTATACTCATGGCTGACTCATGTTTGTGTACAGCAGGGACCAGCACAGCATTGTAAAGCAATTATCCTCCAGTTTCAAAAACAGACTCTTAGTAGGACTGGACAAATTGATCCTAAGATCCATGAAAGAAGTGAAGAATCAAGAAAAGATAAAATGTTCTACAAGAAAAACTAGAGAAGAGGATTTGTCCTATATACTCAAAGACTCATTACTAAGCTATTAATATGATCGTTAAAGCAGTGAGTATTTCGGAAAGAAACAGAAAAACAAAGCATGAAATAGATAAACAAGCATATGTGTATGGTATATGACAGACACAAATCTGTTGCAAAAGAATAGACTATTCAATAAAACGAGGCCAAGACGATTTGCATTCCATAAGGAAAAATGATGAAAATAGATCCCTTATACTGTGCACAAAAATAAAATATTCCAGATGGGTTAAAGACCAAAATGTGAAAAACAAAACTGTGAACATTTCTCAAGATATGGGAGAATATTCTTAGGATATCAAGATAGGGAGGGATTTTTTGAATAAGATACAAAAATGCAGAATTATAAATTGAATTGAATTATAAATTATAAGCTGAATACACTAAACTTAGAAAATTTAATACATGAAAAGATATTCTAAAAACATTACCAAAAAATGTATATTTTTGTGAACTATCCGAGCAACATTTACATTTAAATTTAAAAATTGCATTAATGAAAAAAATTTCAAACAACAGTAGAAAAATGACACAGGCTATGGTCATGTTTTTCACTGAAGAAGATTCAAAGTAGCTAATCAACCTATTAAGAGCTGCACAACTGAAGGAATAGCAGGAGAATGCAAAGCAGAGCAACACTGGGACACCATTCATCACATTGGTGCTGAAATTTAAATCTCTTTTACTTAGGTTTCGGCAAAAATTTGGATTAGCGTGAGTTCTTACACACCATTCTGTAAATTATACAATCACTTTGGAGAATAATTTGGCAATAGCTGGCAAAGCTTAATAAAGCACGCTTGTGAAAGCGTTGGTTGCTTGGTCATGCCCAATTCCTTGTGACCCCATGGACTGTAGCCCACCAGGCTACCATGTCCATGGAATTCTCCAGGCATGAATATGGGAGTGGGTAGCCTTTCCTTCTCCAGGGGACCTTCCCAACCCAGCGATCGAACCCTGGTCTCTTGCATTGCAGGCAGATTCTTTACCATCTGGGCCTCCAGGGAAGCTTCCTTACCCAGGTGGTCAGAAGACAAAGGAGCCTGGTGGGCTCTAATCCATGGGGTCACAAAGAGTCGGACACAACTGAAAAAGCCACACTTGTATGACTCAACAATTCCTCTTCTACCTATGCTCTTACTCAGCGAAGCTCTGACTCACGTTCCCAAGAAAGCGTGAGCTAGAAAATTCATCCTAACTTTAGTTGGAGTTGAAAAATAAAAAAGTTGGAATTACCTAAATATTCATTTTTAACAGAAGAGATGATCTAAGGTTTAGTCACACATCTGTATGCTAGACAGCAGTTAAAATGAAGAACTAGATCTGTGAACAACAGCATGCTGCTGCTGCTGCTGCTAAGTCGCTTCAGTCATGTCCGACTCTGTGCGACCCCATAGACGGCAGCCCACCAGGCTCTGCTGTCCCTGGGATTCTCCAGGCAAGAACACTGGAGTGGGTTGCCATTTGCTTCTCCAATGCATGAAAGTGAAAAGTGAAAGTGAAGTTGCTCAGTCGTGTCCAACTCTTAGCGACACCATGGACTGCTGCCTACCAGGCTCCTCCGTCCATGGGAGTTTCCAGGCAAGAGTGCTGGAGTGGGGTGCCATTGCCTTCTCCAACAGCACAGGTAGTTCTAAAGTTTATAATGTTAGGGGAAAAAAATTCCCATGTTAGTGAATTTCAAAAACACAATAATGAGTAAAAAAGCATATTGAAAATACATAGACATATTAGAAAAATTTTAATAAAAATTTAAAGCCCTACAGAAAGGAAGTAGATTGCTTATTGACATCTAGGATAAGTAATAGACACTTAGACATGAATAATGCCCTGAAATAGAATAGTATTAGTTCGGAAGAAAAACGGAAGACAAATAGATGGAGAATGTATTTGCAACTATACACTTTGTTAAAGAGAAAGAAATAATATGAACAAGGAGAATAAAATGCAGAAAGAGCTCTGGTGTCCTCAAGCTGGGTACACTCGTGCGCATGTTCTATTATCTTTGATATTTAGTTCATGTTTGGCAATTTTTTATACATATATATTTTTTACTCTTTCAATAGGCTACTTTATTTCATTAAATCAATTTTATTTTTCTTTTTTTAAATTGAAGTTGGTTTATAATGTTAATTTCTGCTATACAGCAAAATGATTCAGTTATACGTATATATACTTTTTAATATTCTTTTCCATTCTGGCTTATCTCAGGATATTGAATATAGTTCCTTGTGCTATACAGTAGGGCCTTGTTGCAATGCTTTCATTACATTTAGATTTAAGATTTAAATATATTAATAAATATAATTGTATAAAGGTAAAAAGAGCCTTCTAATTTTGATACCAAAGACAGAGAAAAATGCAGGGTAATGATGACTCATTTGACTAGAGAAGAACTGAAAATTAACTGTCTGTATGGCTAATACAACAAGAAAGACATTTAAATATACAGTTGATCCTTGAACAGCCCAGGTTTGAACTGCACGCACCCACTTATACACGGGCTTCTTTCAGCAGTAAATCCTACGGTGCTGCATGGTGACACAGGGACTTGGATCCTTGCATGTGGGCCGAGCATATGGGGAAGTCACGGACAGGGAAGGCTGACTGTAAGTTGCACAGAATGTTTGACTTCAAGGGAGGTCAGTGTTCCTACCCCCCTCATTGTTCAAGGGTCAGATGTAAACGATTATCAGAGGAATATAATATACATATGGGACAGTTTAAAATTTTTAACATATCAAAAGAATTGTGAATCATTAGAAAAAGATATATAAATAGACTATCTTTTTAAAAAAATGGCCAAAAGACAGGAGGCTGTGGCCAGTAAAATTAGAAAATGAAAATATCATCATGCAAATCAATTAGCAAAAACGTCGAGCTTGCAGCTCCATAGTAATCAGAGATACGCAAATTTTAGCAATCATTATGCCATACTTTGTACTTTAATTTTGGAAAATAATAACACTGTGCATTAAAAGTTAATAATGCAGACAGTGTGGGGAATGGCACATGATTTACTACTGGTGGGAAGGACAAATTGGTTAAAGATTTCTGAATGGTGGTTTGGAAGTACTTAACAACTATTAGAATACATGCCCTCTGGGAACCCTCCTACACTGTTGGCAGGAATGTAAACTGATGCAACCACTATGGAGGTTCCTTAAAATAATAAAAATAGAGTTACCATATAATCCAGCAATTCCACTCCTGGGCATATATTGGAAAAAGATAAAAACTCTAATTTCAAAAGATGCATACATCCCAATGTTCACAGCAGCACTGTTTGCAATAGCTAAGATATGAAAGCAACCTAATGTCCATCGATGGATGAATGGATAAAAAGATTTGGCTTATATATACAATTATACAATATGCGTATATTACCCAGACATAAGGTGGAAGGAAATAATGCCATTTGCAGCAACATGGATTCATACCAAGTGAAGGGAGTCAGATGAAGACAAATATCATATAATCTATATGTGGAATCGAAGATCATGGCATCCGGTCCCATCACTTCATGGGAAATAGATGGGGAAACAGTGGAAACAGTGGCAGACTTTATTTTTCTGGGCTCCAAAATCACTGCAGATGGTGACTGCAGCCATGAAATTAAAAGACACTTACTCCTTGGAAGGAAAGTTATGACCAACCTAGATAGCATATTGAAAAGCAGAGACATTACTTTGCCAACAAAGGTCCGTCTAGTCAAGGCTATGATTTTTCCTGTGGTCGTGTATGGATGTGCGAGTTGGACTGTGAAGAAGGCTGAGCGCCGAAGAATTGATGCTTTTGAACTGTGGTGTTGGAGAAGACTCTTGAGAGTCCCTTGGACTGCGAGGAGGTCCAACCAGTCCATCCTAAAGGAGATCAGCCCTGGGATTTCTTTGGAAGGAATGATGCTAAAGCTGAAACTCCAGTACTTTGGCCACCTCATGCGAAGAGTTGACTCATTGGAAAAGACTCTGATGCTGGGAGGGATTGGGAGCAAGAGGAGAAGGGGATGACAGAGGATGAGATGGCTGGATGGCATCACTGACTCGATGGACATGAGTCTGGGTGAACTCCGGGAGTTGGTGATGGACAGGGAGGCCTGGCGTGCTGCGATTCATGGAGTCGCAACGAGTTGGACACGACTGAGCGACTGATCTGATCTGATCTGATATGTGGAATCTAAAATATGATACAAATGAACTTATTTACAAGACAGAGAAAGACTCACAGGCAGAAAAAACAAGATTATGGTTACCAAAGGAGAAAGGAGGGAGGGGAAATTGGGAGCTTGAGATGAACAGATGCACTCTACTGATAAACAAGAATCTGACTGTACAGCACAGAACTCTATATTCAGTATCTTGTAATAACCTATAATGGGAAAGAATCTGAAAAAGAATATATATAAAATGGATTCACTTGGCAATAAACCTGAAACACTGTAAATCAACTATACTTCATTAAATTCTTCTTAACTGTGCATCTCTGTGACCACAAGTCCATGCTTATTACTCTCTTGTTCTAATTAATAAAGAAAAATGTTCACTACTTATTCATTATAAGGATATTAACTTCAGCAAACACTAATTTAAACATGTATGAATTTAACAAAATATAAATGGCCAGCCACAGGGAAATAGTCAAATGAAATGAGTAATCAGGGTTTTTTGAAGTAATTACAAATAATGCTGCAGAAAAAAAAATACTTGATCATGATATATAGATAAATGAAAAATGCACATATACATGCTCAGACATGTCTGACTCTGCGACCCCATAGACTGTATGTAGCCCACCAGGCTCCTCTGTCCATGGTATTTTCCAGGCAAGAATACTGGAATAGGTTGCCACTTCCTACTCCAGGGGATCTTCCCCACTCAGGGATGGAACCTGCATCTCTTGCATGTCCTGCATTGGCAGGCTGATTCTTTACCACTGCACCACCAAGAAGGCTAGCTGTAAAACTCTAAAACAGTGTGTTAAATACAGCCACTTTATATATGTACAGATTTATGGTGAGTGTAATTCATTGTGTATATTTAATAGTGTGCTATATTTGGTTCGTGTGTGGGTATTTGTATACATAATGTTGAAAGAACAGAATTCTGCAGTGTATAAAAAATATATCACTTTAATTCCCTCCAGGCTCTCCTTTCCAACTGGTTTTTAGCTGGATCTAGATCTCTCCGATATCTTAGATCAGGCCAGATCTAGTGCTTTATGATCACTTTAGAAAAAATATTTCTTCAGTCACTTTAGTTTTCGCTTCAATTATTAAAATAGTCAAATTTAATGGGCAAACTTCATTAGATCACTATTGCTTAGCTTGGAAACAGTGCTAAGAAGGGTGGGCACAGATGACTTCTTTCTCTCCAGAAGCCTTGCTTGCTGACCCTGGCCCCCTCCCAGGGTGGGCGGGACGGAAGTAGCGGAAGTGGGGAGAGGAGGGGACGGTCAGAACGATTGCTGTTGCCCGCGCTACCCTGCCGCGGCACAGCTGCCCTCGGAGCCTGTCCGACTCTGCAACCCCGTGGACTGTAGCCCGCCAGGCTCCTCCGTCCATGGGATTCTCCAGGCAGGAACCCTGGACTGGGGAGCCATGCCCTCCTCCAGGGGATCTTCCTGACCCAAGGATCGAACCCCGGACTCCTGCGTGCAGGCGGGTGCTTTCACTGTCTGAGCCGGCAGGGACGCTCCCTCGCAGCCACAGGCCTTAAACGTGCTTCCTGGAGGTCCTCAAAGGGCAGGACCTCCACGAGAAGCGTGGCTCCTCTCGCTCCCCGAGACCATCGCTGCTCCGCTCAGCCGCTGCCTCCCTGCAGGCCTCGGCGCTGAACGCCTCTCACTCCTGGACGGCCCTTCTCTCGACCCTGAAGAACACCGTGTGTCCTTCCGGCCTGACGCCTCTCACAAAGTGCCGAGGACGCTAAATGAGCCGCCTGCCCTGCCCTCGCGATGACGCCAGAGCGGACTCGCCCGAGAGGGCGGACTCAGACCGCAGCCTCCTCCAAAGGCGACGCGCCCCCTGAACCCCTCAGGAGCGCTCAGGAGCGCCGCCCTGCTCACTGCCTCGTGGCTGCTGTTCAGTCGCTGCGTCGGTCCGACTCTGTGCGACCCCGCGGACGGGAGCCCTCCAGGCTCCTCTGCCCATGGGACTTCCCGGGGAAGAACACTGAGTGGGTTGCCATGCCCTGCTCCAGGGGGCCTTCCTGACCCCCCGGGACTGAACTGGCATCTCCTGCACTGCGGGCGGATCTTGACCGCTGAGCCACCGGGGAAGTCCAGTCGTTGGCGACTGGTAATCAAACCTTCCCTTTCGCTAGTTCTCAAGAAGCCCTGCATAGTAGTTCATTTCAGCATGTACATCCTTTTGGAGCCTTGCTGAATCTGAGATAGACTTACCTTCATATTTATATGGATTTAATATACACACATATTTAAATATACCTAAATGTTAGCAGGCTTATTTTACAAATGTTGTTGGCAGTTATCACCAGGAAGCAAAATTATGACTGTTGCTTGGATATTTAAAATTTTTCTTGTTAAGCTGAAGATATAGGTATTTCTTGGTGATGGGTAAAACAATCCTAAAGAAGGAGAAATTTATGTTCAGAGAACTACAGTGCAGAAAGTGAATAATATAAACAGACCTCCTGGCTTGCACACCCAACTACTGAGAATTTACAGTCTATTTGGAACTAAGTATACGTCAAATGTTCATAGCTCTTCCTTTGCCTCTGAAACTCAGATAGGAAACAAGATAGATGTTTAATGAGAAAGAATGTGCAAAACTCCACCTGGATTTCAAGACAGTATAATTTTATTTCCTTTCTATTTTCTGCTCAATGGTTTTGGCTGGTCGCCATGTAATAAAATCTTTCTTAAATCTGTTTGGCAGTCATATTTTAAGATCTAGTTTTATGTACACTAAAGAATAATATTCCTAAGGTGTCTCTTGTCATAATCGAGAGTATTTCTCATTAGCAATAATCTCAGGTATAAAATATCTAAATCACAGCTCTAAATGTACACGTGACTTGCAAATTATTTCATCCGTCCATCCATCCAACTATCACTTCCTTAATATTTATCGAGTGCCTAGGCCCTGCGGTAGGTTTGAGGTGTAATACATACTTATATGAAACATGGTATCTTTTCTCGAGAAACTTATTCCTCGTAGGAAAGATAAGAACTAGTATAGAAGGCATTCAGTTCTCACAGAAATACTTTGTCAACGTACTATTACACCACGATGATGCACTTGGGGCTGTGGACAAAGCTTCCAAAGAATAAAGATGACAGAGTCCTCTCGACACAAACTCTTTTTTTCCACGCTTTTTAAAAGATCATATATTATTACGGGTTTCTAGCTTCAGTTTTCTTGTTATGTGTAATACTAAAATTCAAAAGAAATCTTATTAGTATGTGTTATGAACCAAACTGTGTCCCCCACATTCATATACTGCAGCCCTAAGCCACAGCAACTCACAATGTGACTATATTTGGAGACAGAGCCTTGAAGAGGTAAATAAGATGAAAAAGAGGCCACATAAAGTGAAAGCCACTCAGTCGTGTCCGACTCTTTGTGACCCCGTGGACTATACAGCCCATGGAATTCTCCAGGTCAGAATACTGGAGTGGGTAGCCTATCTGCTTCTCCAGGGGATCTTCCCAACCCAGGGATCAAACCCAGGTCTCCTGCATTGCAGGCGGATTCTTTATCAGCTGAGCTACCAGGGAAGCCCAGAGGTCACATAGATGAGCCCTAATCCAATCTGAAAAAATTCCAACACACTAAGAGACATCAGACATAGAAGCCCACATGAGGTCATAGTAAGAAGGCAGCAGCCTACAAGCCACGGAGAAGACATGCCTTGCTGAGCTCTTCATCTTGGCCCTGTAGCCTCTGGAACTGCCCTCAAGTCTGTGGTCTTTTGTGATAGCAGCCCTACGTGGTATGTGATCATAAAAAATAAACTTCATAATAAAATGACCATAAAAAACAAATTTGTGATTAACATAGAAGAAATATGGTTGTGATGATTCCAGATCTTTTCACACAAAGAACTGAGAGTCGATGGCCTGTGATGCAGTGAGCAGCCTAATGACAAGGGTATGACAAGGGTCATGAAAGAGTATCTTGGGCTTCCCTGGTGGCTCAGGGGGAAGAATCCGCCTGCCAATGCAGGAGACACAGACAGGTTCCATCCCGGATCTGGGAAGATCCCGCATGCCACAAAGCAGCTAAGCCTGCGCACAACGACTGAGCCAGTGTTCCAGAGCCCAGGAGCTCAGCTACGGAAGGCCCTGCACCTGGGGCCCGTGCTCTGCAAAAGAGAAGCCGCACTGTGAGAAGCCTGAGCACTGCAGCTAGAGAGGAGCCCCTGCTCACCGCAGCTGGAGAAAGCCCGCACACAAAACCGAAGACCTGGGGCAACCAAATGCAAATAAGTAAATAAATGAATAAATTTTTGAAATGCTAAAAAAAAAAGAGAGTATCTCAACTCCGTGAGCATTTTCCAGATGTCACTCTTATCCCACTTTAGCCACGTTGATATTTTTCCTTAATGGCCTTTCCTTCTATGGGCTAGATGATTTGCATTTTTATGAAAAAGAATAGCTTTTAGCTTTTTAAGTTACCTTGCTTGCTGTATTTTGAAGATGAAGCTTTTAATTTTCAGATTTGTGGGCCTTATACCACCAAGAGACAGACAATGGTAACATAGATGGCCTTCAGTTCAGTTCAGTTCATTTGCTCAGTTGTGTCCGACTCTTTATGACCCCATGGACTGTAGCACCGGAGAAGGCGATGACACCCACTCCAGTGCTCTTGCCTGGAAAATCCCATGGACGGAGGAGCCTGGTGGGCTGCAGTCCTGGGGTCGCTAAGAGTCAGACACAACTGAGCGACTTCACTTTGACTTTTCACTTTCATGTGTTGAAGAAGGAAATGGCAACCCACTCCAGTGTTCTTGCCTGGAGAATCCCAGGGACGGGGAAGCCTGGTGAGATGCCGTCTATGGGGTCGCACAGAGTCGGACACGACTGAAGTGACTTAGCACTGTAGCACGCCAGGACTCCCTGTCCATCACCAACTCCAGGAGCTTACTCAGACTCATGTCCTTTGAGTCGGTGATGCCATCCAACCACCTCATCCTCTGTCATCCCCTTCTCTTCCTGCCTTCAATCTTTCCCAGCATCAGGGCCTTTTCAAATGACTCAGTTTTTCCCATCAGGTGACCAAAGTATTGGAGTTTCAGCTTCAGCATCAGTCCTTCCAATGAATATTCAGGACTGATTTCCTTTAGGATGGACTGCTTGGATCTCCTCAAGAGTATTCTCCAACACCACAGTTCAAAAGCATCAATTCTTCTGCACTCAGCTTTCTTTATAGTCCAACTCTCACATTTATACACGACTACTGGAAAAACCATAGTCTTGACTAGATGGACCTTAGATGGCAAAATAATGTCTCTTTGTAATATGCTGTCTAGGTTGGTCATAGTTTTTCTTCCAAGAAGCAAGTGTTTTTTAATTTCATGGCTGCAGTCACCATCTGCAGTGATTTTGGAGTCCAAAAAAATAAAGTCTCTCACTGTTTCTGCTGTTTACCATTTATTCGCCACAGTCTTGTCTGAGTCTGTTCAACCCTAAGGACTGTAGCCTGCCAGGCTTCTCTGTCCATGGGATTCTCCAGCCAAAAATACTATAGCAGGTTGCCATGCCTTCCTCCATGGGCTCTTCCTTACCCAGGGATTGAATCTGGGTCTCCTGCATTGCAGGCAGATTCTTTACCACTGAACCACCAGAGAAGTCCCATAGATGGCCTCAGAAATACAAAATGGACTTATTTTAAGATAGTCAATAAACAGAAAAAGGTAAGTGAAATCAGATCTACCTTTGAGAATAGTAAATTAACTGCAGTGGTTTGGGTTCATTTAAAAAACTGGAAAAGGTTCTCAAAGCAAACTTGAGGCCTCTTTCAGATATAAGGAACAAATATTTCTATATAGAATATAATATTCTAAACACAGTCAATAGAATATATCCAACTATTTTGTCACTATGTATTTTCAAAGAGAAGAAACAAGAAATTAGTTTTCATTTTCCATTGGGAATAATGCTTGGTTTGGCTTAGATGGTTAAGCTTCCATAAGAACCTTTAACCTATCCTGCACAATGGGCCTTTGTTGTATTATATAACAGTACTTAGAAATATGGAATGGTGCTGTTATCTAAAGACGTCAGCTGTTTTGCAGTAATCATTATTCAAAGTAACAAAGCTAGTTTTGTAAATGACTAATAAAGCATTCTGAGCAGAAATTCAAATTTTGATGTGTCATTGTGATTTTTTTGCTCAAATAATTTTATTTAATTACTATGTTTTACTTGTCAGCAAATTGAAATGTGGAACTATGCTATTAACATGATTATTACACAAACCTTTTTTGAGTATGTCAATCATACTGTCCCTCTTTTGTTATATTAACTATTACTTTCTTAAGGAAAACCAATCTCCAGCTAGTCAGAAATTTCTATTACCCCTGAACCTGAAAGTTGTTCCCTAAAACATTTATATTTTCTTTGATAAATTGCCTTCAAGAGTACAACAGTTTCATAATGATGATAAACCACTGTCAATTTACTGCATCAACATACATCAAGTGCACTGATTAAATCTACATGCTCATTTAATATAATAGAAATACAATCACTGCAATAAAACACTGTCATGGGATTAATGTCTTCTACTCTGAAAATGTAAGTCCTGCCTTTGGCTTGGTATTTTATGAAGCAGCAGGAGACCATTATCCTGTGACAACATTTTATTTCATTGACATCTCAAATATATTCTTAATATCCTTTATATTTATGTTCAGTTTAAAATGAGAGGATTAGACTAGGTATTATTATCCTGGAAAGGCATTCATTATTATATTCTGAATAGCATTACCATGTGACAAGTCTCAGCCATAAGATTCTCTTGGCAAGCATTGCATCTTTTATCCTTACGTATTCAAAGCAAAGCTGACTATATTCCATGCTATGAATTTTTCCTGTGTTAATCATCAGTATTCACCCACCTTTGCTGCTATATGGTACTCAAATTATGGAAATCAATCTGATCAATAAAATGTTCAGTTCAGTATCTCAGTCATGTCCAGTTCTTTGTGGCCCCATGGACTGCAGCACGCCAGGCCTCCCTGTCCATCACCAGCTCCGAGAGTTTACCCAAACTCATATCCATTAAGTCAGTGATGACATCCAACCATCTCATCATCTGCCGTCTCCTTCTCCTCCCGCCTTCTATCTTTCCCAGCATCAGGGTCTTTTCAAATGAGACAGTTCTTCCCCTCAGGTGGCCAAAGGATTGGAGTTTCAGCTTCAGCATCAGCCCTTCCTTCAGCATCAGCCCTTCCAATGAATATTCAGGACTGATTTCCTTTATGATGGACTGGTTGGATCTCCTTGCATTTCAAGGGACTCTCAAAAGTCTTCTCCAACACCACAGTTCAAAAGCATCAATTCTTTGGTGCTCAGCTTTCTTTATAGTCCAACTCTCACATCCATACATGACTACTGGGAAAACCATAGGTTTGACTAGATGGACTTTGTTGGCAAAGTAATGTCTCTGCCTTTTAATATGCTGTCTAGGTTGGGCATAGCTTTTCTTCCAGGGGTTAAGTGTCTTTAATTTCACATCTGTATTCACCATCTGCAGTAATTTTGGAGCCCAGAAAAATAAAGTCTGTCACTCTTTCCATTTTTTCCCCATCTATTTGCCATGAAGTGATGGGATTGGATGCCATGATCTTAGTTTTCTGAATGTTGAGTTTTAAGACAACTTTTTCACTCTCCTCTTTCACCTTCATCAAGAGGCTTTTTAGTTCTTCTTCACTTTCTGCCATAAGGGTGGTGTAATCTGCATATCTGAGGTTATTGATATTTCTCCCGGCAATCTTGATTCCAGCTTGTGCTTCTTCCAGCCCAGAGTTTCTCATGATGTACTCTGCATATAAGTTAAATAAGCAGGGTGATGATATACAACCTCGATGTACTCCTTTCCTGATTTGGAACCAGTCCGTTGTTCCATGTTCAGTTCTGACTGTTGCTTCCTGACCTGCATACAGATTTTTCAGGAGGCAGGTCAAGTGGTCTGGTATGCCCATCTCTTGAAGAATTTTCCACAGTTTGTTGTGATCTACACAGTCAAAGGCTTTGGCATAATCAATAAGGCAGAAGTAAATATTTTTCTGAACTCTCTTGCTTTTTTGATGATCCAATGGATGTTGGCAATTTGATCTCTGGTTCCTCTGCCTTTTCTAAAACCAGCTTGAACACCTGGAAGTTCATGGTTCATGTTCTGTTGAAGCCTAGCTTGGAGAATTTTGAGCATTATTTTGCTAGCGTGTGAGATGAGTGCGATTGTGCAGTCGTTTGAACATTCTTTGCATTGCCTTTCTTTGGGCTTGGAATGAAAACTGACCTTTTCCAGTCCCATGGCCACGGCTAAATTTTCCAAATTTGCTGGCATATTGAGTGCAGCACTTTCACAGCATCACCTTTTAGTATTTGAAATAGTTCAACTGGAATTCCATCACCTCCACTATCTTTGTTCATAGTGATGCTTCCTAAGGCCCACTTGCCTTCTGTTCCAGGATGTCTGGCTCAAGGTTAGTGATCACACCATCATGATTATTTGGGTCATGATGATCTTTTTTGTATAGTTCTTCTGTGTATTCTTGCCACCTCTTCTTAATATCTTCTGCTTCTGTTGCTGCTGCTAAGTCGCTTCAGTCGTGTCTGACTCTGTATGACCCCAGAGACAGCAGCCTACCAGGCTCCCCCGTCCCTGGGATTCTCCAGGCAAGAACACTGGAGTGGGTTGCCATTTCCTTCTCCACTGCATGAAAGTGAAAAGTGAAAGTGAGTTGTTCAGTCGTGCCCGACTCTTAGGGACCCCATGGACTGCAGTCTTCCAGGCTCCTCAGTCCATGGGATTTTCCAGGCAAGAGTACTGGAGTGGGGTGCCATTGCCTTCTGCTTCTGTTAGGTCCATACAATTTCTTTCCTTTATCGTGCCCATCTTTAGATGAAAAAATCTGAGTTAAATTCCCACATTCCAGTCCATTTTAGTTCACTGATTCCTAAAATGTCAACATTCACTCTTGCCATCTCCTGTTTGACCACTTCCAATTTGCCTTGATTCATGGACCTAACATTCCAGGTTCCTATGCAATATTGCTCTTTACAGCATCGGACCTTGCTTCTATCACCAGTCACATCCACAACTGGGTGTTGTTTTTATTTTGGCTCCATCTCTTCCTTCTTTCTGGAGTTATTTCTCCACTGAGCTCCAGTAGCATATTGGGCACTTGCTGACCTGGGGAGTTCATCTTTCACTGTTCTACCTTTTTGCCTTTTCGTACTGTTCATGGGGTTCTCAAGGCAAGAATACTGCAGTGGTTTGCCATTCCCTTCTCCAGTGGACCACATTCTGTCAGACCTCTCCACCATGACCCATCTGTCTTGAGTTCCATCTTGGGTTCCAAATAGGAAAAGGAGTATGTCAAGGCTGTATATTGTCACCCTGCTTATTTGACTTTTATGCAAAGTACATCATGAGAAACTCTGGGCTGGATGAATCACAAGCTGGAATCAAGATTGCCGGGAGAAATATCAATAACCTCAGATATGCAGATGACACCACCTTTATGGCAGAAAGTGAAGAAGAACTAAAGAGCCTTGATGAAAGTGAAAAAGGAGAGTGAAAAAGTTGGCTTAAAGCTCAACATTCAGAAAACTAAGGTCATGTCATCCAATCCCATCACTTCATGGCAAATAGATGGGGGAACAGTGGAAATAGTGGCTGACTTTATTTTTCTGGGCTCCAAAATAACTGCAGATGGTGACGGCAGCCATGAAATTAAAAGATGCTTACTCCTTGGCAGAAAAGTTATGACCAACCTAGACAGCATATTAAAAAGCAAAGATATTACTTTGTCAACAAAGGTCCATCTAGTCAAGGCTATGGTTTTTCCATAGTCATGTATGGATGTGAGATTTGGACTTTAAAGAAAGCTTAGCACCAAAGAATTGATGCTTTTGAACTGTGGTGTTGGAGAAGACTCTTGAGAGTCCCTTGTATAGCAAGGAGATCCAACTTGTCCATCCTAAAGGAAATCAGTCCTGAGCATTCATTGCAGGGACTGATGTTGAAGCTGAAACTTCAGTACTTTGGCCATCTGTTGCAAAGAGCTGACTCATTTGAAAAGACCCTGATGCTGGGAAAGATTGAAGGCAGGAGGAGAAGGGGACGACAGAGGATGAGATGGTTGGATGGCATCACCAACTCAATAGACATGAGTTTAGGTAAACTCTGGGAGTTGGTGATTTACAGGGAGGCCTGGCATGCTGCAGTCCATGGGATCACGAAGAGCTGGACGTGACTGAGTGACTGAACTAAACTGAACTGAACCTGATGAAATGTTCCCTGGTATCACTAATTTTCTTGAAGAGATCTTTAGATCTCTAGATCACTAAAATGTTAATGAAATATTAAAAAGAGAAAGTTTTCTGACTTTAAGCCAAAATTATAACCATAAATTCAAATTCTTACTGCACTTTAAAATAGATTCCTTCCTTTCATTTTGAAATCACTGCCCTCAGCACTTTCTCACACTCTGAATTCTAAGGATTTGCCTGTGCACATCAAATACAGAACTATAATAATTATCCTAAAACTCAAACTAAGAGAAATACAACTTCATCTGAAATATGTAGGAACTGAGGCCACTAATTTGGTTTGGATTATCCAGAAAAATGACTTCAATTCTCTACCATGTTTTGCATGTGTAAATATGGAAGCAGATTCAGGTAATAAAATTCAGAGCAATAAATGCAAAGTGCAGGACAGATAAGACCTACTGAAAATTCATGTGGGGGCCTCAGTGTTGAAAGTCTGTAAGCAGAACACAGCAAGTTAACACAATTTTCAAGATGTTAATATCACACGACAATGGTTTGGATTTATTGAGCTTTAAAGGTGCCAAAGTTGCCTTGTTTGTGTTAGACCACTCCTGTAACTGTATTTCATCTAGCTAATGGTATTCTAAACACTGTTTTGTCCATGTATTTTATAGACATAGAAGTGTTTTGATTAAGAGCAGATGAAGATGTTGATTTTGTTTTCTCTTTGCGGTTTAAGAATAAGATAGTAAAAACCCATAGATGATATCCTTAGTTCAGACTCTAACTACCAATAAGTCTATGGTTAGGGCTATAAAACTGTTCTAGAACTAGAAATTCTGAAAAACATTAACTGACTCTAATACACCATGGCCAAACTGCATGGCTCTGTGGCTTCCCTTTTCCCCTAAAATATACAAGAATTCATGAGTCACAGCAATTTCTTTAAAGCCTAAGGTATTAATTTAACTGATTTATTTTTTAATTTAAAAAATCATCATTTTCTTTAGCTCAACATTATTTTGCATGCAATAATATTCCTTTCATTTTTATCATTATATAACATTTGATTATTAATGACTACACCACAGCTTACTTGTCTAATCTCCTAGCAATGAGTATTTTGGATTTTTTTATATTCAGTTTTTATTGGAATAGTCTACCAGTATATTTTGTCATCCTTTATTTAGCTCCAAATGCAAGCCTCTGAGCAACTCACCCTACTAATGTGAATAATTTAGAGATATTTCTTCTCCAAAGAAAGTAGAGTGTGATAATGAAAATGAAAAGTTACAGAATTCATATTAAGCTACTGACCACACCTAAGTAGAAGATATGAGTTATGTTTTGTTCACTTGTTTTTTAAGAGAGTACATGGGAAGCGCTTCTCCCAGTTCCCACATTTTCCGAAGGAGTATAACGCTTTTAATGCAATGGGAGTTGTCGCTCACTCATTTTGTTTGGTATTTATAAACTCGCCTTTAACTGGTTCTCTGAAATATGGTGCAACATGCAAAAAATAATCAACCTATTTCACAGTAGCATATACACCGTGAGTGAAGTGAAAGTCTCTCAGTAGTGTCCTATTCTTCGAGATCCCCTGAACTGTAAGCCTACCAGGCTCCTCTGTCCATGGAATTCTCCAGGCAAGAATACTGGAGTGGGTAGCCTTTCACTTCTCCAGCAGATCTTCCCAACCCAGGGATGGAACCCAGGTCTCCCGCATTGCAAGTGGATTCTTTGCATCTGAGCCCCCAGGGAAGCCACTGTGCTTGCAGGCAAAGTCCCTTCAGTCCTGTCTGACTCTGTGCCCATGGGCTGTAGCCCGCCAGGCTCCTCTGTCCAGGGAATTCTCCAGGCAAGAATACTGGAGTGGGTTGCCATGCCCTCCTCCAGGGAATCTTTTTCTGACCCAGGGATCGAACCCAGGCCTCTTAGGTCTCCAGCATTGACAGGCAGGTTCTTGACCACTAGCGCCACCTGGAAAGCCCAGCATATATACTAAGAGGTGTCTTTTCTCTAGCACTGAAGATTGGTCAGTATGGCAAGGTAATTAACAGTTTATTATTCATTCAAACACCTTTGATTTATACTTGTTTTATACTTGAAATTAAAAGGTTACTATATGCCATTTTGTCTTACGTAACTAACTAATATGCACTTAGTAGCTGTTATCTTTTAATTACTAATAAATAACTCATAATTATTTAGTAAATACATACATCTATTCTAAGTTGGCACATGGGACTTAATTAATAGTGAATCTTAGACCTTGTATTTGTATGCAAAATTATATCCTTCATGTGATTTCAACTGTGGATTTAAAGTGTTTATAGAAATTCATTAGAACTTCCTATTTTGCTTATAATATAAGCCTTCCAATGTTAAATTTCATTGTTCTATATATGAATGGAAAAAAAAAACACCTTTCCAGATTATTGTTTCATTGGAAAGACCAACATATACCTGGGGGAAAGCAACAGAAGTCAAGAAAAAACGCAGGTGACTCAGGAGACACAGATTTAATCCCTGGGTTGGGAAGATCCCCTGGAGGTGGAAATAGCAACCCACTCCAGTATTCTTGCCTGGAGAATCCTATGCACGAAGGAGCCTTGCCAGCTACTGTCCACAGGGTCCCAAAGAGGCAGATACGACGGATCACAGCACAGAACACAGAAGTCAGAAAAATCAAATTTCCCTACTTAGACCTCTTACCAAAAAGCTAAACATTCTTATATAAAAAACTTTTCTTTCAGCTATAGATTTTATATTTATAATGAAGACATTGACCACTGGTCTATGGTGATAAGATAAGGTACAGTCTTTCTCTTCCCTCTTTCTTGCCAAACCCATGAAAATATATAATAGCCCCCACTACACACACATGCACACAATAAATATGTAATTTTACAATTTTGAAAACAAAACGGGATGCATTTTGATCAGTCTATGAACTGTGAAAAGTAGACACTGACAGACTGAAGCAGAAAGCCAGGCAGAGTCCTACGTCATTGGAGTGCACTTTCCTCAGAAGATGGGACTAGCACCTGGTGTGACTGCATATGAGAGTGAGCGAGAGACGGTCCCCTGAACAACGCCTGCCAACGGCACCCCACTCCAGCACTCTTGCCTGGAGAATCCCACGGACGGAGGAGCCTGGTGGGCTGCAGTCCATGGGGTCGCGAAGAGTCGGACACGACTGAGCGACTTCACTTTAACTTTTCACTTTCATGCATTGTAGGAGGAAATGGCAACCCACTCCAGTGTTCTTGCCTGGAGAATCCCAGGGATGGCGGAGCCTGGTGGGCTGCCGTCTATGGGGTTGCACCGAGTCGGACACGACTGAAGCGACTTAGCAGCAGACATACTTTTCCTTAAAATACTGTAAAGTCATTATTCATCAATTATAAATGAAATAATATGATGTTAGGATTTTGCCTCAAAATAGTCTGGGGTTGGCGGGAGAGAATGTGCAGTAGGATACATAAAGCAAGATTACCATAATTAACAGCTACTGAGGCTAGAGGTTGTGTAAAAGGGGACTAATTATACTATTCTCTCTACTTTTCTATATGTTTTAAATTTTTCATAATGATAGTTTGTAAAACTATATCCATAATAGTAAAACAAAAGTCTAGAATTAAAGCCAACAGAAGGTGAAGCAATATTTATGCTAGAAATTTCAAGACTTTTTGAAAATTATTTTGAAATCCCTGATTAAATGAAAATCTATACTATATTCATAAAGGGTATACTTAGTATCATAAAGGAGTAAAATTCCCCAAATTGATTGATAAACAGAAAAATCTAAAGCAAAATCCCTAGAAACTTTTCCAAGAAACATAGCAACTTAATTCTAAAATTTACACAGAAGACTACAGCAAAAGCAAAAACATTGCTGAAGAAGGAAGTAGGAGGAACTGGCTCAAAAAATGTAAACACGGACTGAATTTGTAGTAAGTAACTAAAATGACATATTAACAAAGGGATAAATTCACAAATGGAATAGATCAAAAGGCCCACATAAATTTATTGTCTACATGGAAAACTGATATCTGTTTAACATGCATTGGAGAAGGCACTGGCACCCCACTCCAGTACTCTTGCCTGGAAAATCCCATGGATGGAGGAGCCTGGTGGGCTGCAGTCCATGGGGTCGTGAAGAGTCGGACACGACTGAGTGACTTCACTAACATACAGCAGCTGATAGTGTGAACAGAACAGCGTTTTTGATAAATGGTGTATGAATATTGGCTATCCAAATGGGAAAAAATCTCTAGATTCCTACCCCACACCATAACCACAAATTCTTTAATGACTTAAATACAAGACTTTTTAAACCTTTGGTAGAAAATACAGCAGCATAATTTTTATGATATAGGTGTGGGGAAGCATGCTTTATTATAAGGAATAAATTCAAGCTCAATAAAATTAAGAATTTATGTTAATTACTAAATAACATAACAAGTATGAAAAAGCAAACTACAATTCAGCCAACAAAATGTATACACCAAACGAAAAATGGGCAAATGATAAGAATAGCCATTTCAGAAGTTATCCAATAGATAAATACACAAAAATAAGTTAAAATTAAACCCATTAACAATGACTATAGTGAACTTCTGTTCATCTATTGGTGATGGTGCTAGTTTGGTCACTAAGTCGTGTTCAACTCGTGGACTGCAGCCCATCGGGCTCCTCTGTCCATAGGACTTCCCAGGCAAGAACACTGGAGTGGGTTGCCATTCCCTTCTCCAGGGGCTCTTCCAGATCCAGAGACTGAACCCAGGTCTCCTGCATTGCAGGCGGATTCTTTTCCAACTGAGTCACCAGGGAAGTTCATTTACTAGACTGCCCAAAATAAAGAAGTCTGAGAGTAGTAAGTGTTGGTGAGAGTGTAAAGCAGGGGGGAGTCTTACAACTGAGTACAAATCAGCACAACCATTGGGGAGCAGGGAGGCAAACAGCAGTATCCTTAAAATCAGACATACACATTATCCCATGACCTACTCCTAGGCACACCCTAGAAAACAAGCCCATGTGTGCAGCAGGAGATGGTGAAGTGTGCTCAGGGCTTTGTTTGCAACAGGAAGAATTAAAAAGAAGGAATCCTGAATGTCTACTGACAGAGGCATTGAAAAATGCGCACTGCCATATTCTATCATTCCATGAAATATACTGCTGGGAGCTCCAGGAAATCAGTACAGACACTGCTGAGCTACTACGGGGATACACAAATGAACATCATTCACTGAATGCCAGATTTGCAACCATTATATTTACTTTGTTGCTGCTCAGTAATGTCCGACTCTTTCACAAACCCATGAACTGTAGCTCACCAGGTTCCTCTGTCAATGGGATTTCCCAGGCAAGAAACATTACAATGGGTTGCCATTTCCTTCTCCAGGAAATCTTCCTGACCCAGGGATCAAACCCACGTCTCCTGCATTGCAGGCAGATTCTTTACAATCCGAGCCACCGGGGAAGCCCATCATATTTATTAGCACCAAAATAAAAGTAGGCTGGTTTTTTTCAAAGAGTGATGACTCTGTTATTAAGTATCAATTGAATGAAATAAGTAGTTGGTCAATTTTTTAAAAGGACAAACATATGTTCCCTTGCTAGTAAAGAAATAGCAAATTATAATGCCAACAAAGATATAAGGGAATTAAACATTTCAAGCACAGAGGGAACTATCCTTTTGGCATTATTTTTGAAGTCAGATATAATTATTTGCAATATAACGCTGTGATTTCTTAATAACACTGCACTGAAAACACAAAGATACAACGAAATATTTTTATTTACCAATTGCTATTGGAAATTTAAGAGGTTTTATTAAAAAATAATTTAATCACCTTGATAATTTTGTTTTGTAGTTCAATTTCATTCTTTTCTTTTTTTGGCCATGCCATGTGGCTTGTGGGATCTTAGCTGCCCAACCAAGGGTCAAATCCAAGGCCCCAGCAGTAAGAAGGCAGAGTCCTAACCACTGGACCACCAGGGAATCCTCCAAGATTTTCATTTTTAATATACTAAAAATTAGGTGAATACATTTCATTTACTTGCAGTGTAAATATTTAAGCTCTTTAACCATTTAAATTGATGATGAGTACAGTTTTATCTCATAAAAACAATTGCTACCTTTTTCATATCAGGTACTGAAGAAAGAAGGTACAAATAATTTTCATGAATTGAAGTTATCATAATGTAATTCATCTAGGTCTTTGGATTAGACATGCTTAGGCTTTATATATGCAGAGCCTTATGCTTTTACTTCAGCACAGACTCACAGAAATTGATTTAGGATGCCATCCTGTGGTATAATGACTATGTTCAAAAGGCAACTGCATACTAGAGTGTAATATTTATCTATTATAGCATTGCTACAAGAGTCTTAATAAAATTCAATTCTGCTTAAGAATTTAAGACAGAACAGATAGCTCAGATTATAGGAAAATTCTATTCTTTCACAACCAGGATACTTCCCTGTCTTTCAGGCTCATAAGAGGAAAAAGGTACTTTAAAATATAAGCTGACTAATAATATTCCTCTTTTCCAAATTTAAGTAATTGGATGAGGCTATCAGATACTCCCAATCTCAGGGGAAAGATATTTTTATCTCTTTGGAGCTAAAGAATCTGATTCTATGTCACTCTGCCAGTATAAGGAGAAGAACATAGAGGAAGAAACAAACAAACAAAAAATCCATCTTTGAGAGTAAACGGGAAAGTACCTTTTCCTAAATCTATGAATGTAGTGTCTTTGGCGGAAAGAGAAACATACAGGTGGTTTAGACTCCTGAGACTTGGCCATAAGCTTACACACTCCATCACTTTTAACTAACTGAGCTTTAGTCTCCTCATCTGTCAACTAAAGGGCTTGGATTGAATATATCTACAATCTCCTCCAAATCAATAATTCTCCTAAGTTTCACCTTCCCTTACAGTTTTTAAAAATGAATTAATTTATATATTTGGCCACAGGGCATGTGGGATCTTAGTCTTCAACCAGGGATCGAACCCACGACCCACTCTCATACTGGAAGCACAGAGTCTTAACCACTGGACAAATGGGGAAGTCCCGCCCTCACACTTCTAAAAATCTCATGGCCCACTGTTAATCAACTATGAAAGTGAAAGTGTTAGTCACTCAGTCGTGTCTGACTCTGCGACCCCAGGGACTGTGGCCCAGAGGCTCCTCTGTCCATGGAATTCTCCAGGCAAGAAGACTGGAGTGGGCTGCATTCCCTTCTCCAGGGGATCTTCCCAACCCAGGGATCAAACCAGGTCTCCTGCATTGCAGGCAGATTCTTTACCATCTGAGCCACCAATCAACTATGCTGTGCTATGTGCTATGCTTAGTTGCTCAGTCGTGTCCGACTCATTGCGACCCCATGGACTATATAGCTCGCCAGGCTCCTCTGTCCATGGGGATTCTCCAGGCAAGAATACTGCAGTGGGTTGCCATGCCCTTCTCCAGGGGATCTTCCCAACCCAGGGATCAAAGCCAGGTCTCCTGCATTGCAGGCGGATTCGTTACTGTCTGAGCCACCAGGGAAGCCCAAGAATACTGGAGTGGGTGGCCTATCCCTTTCTCCAGGGGAATCTTCCCAACCGAAGAATAGAACCAGGGTCTCCTGCATTGCCAGTGGATTCATTACCAGCTGAGCTGCCAGGGAGCCCCTGGTAAATTGGTACCAGGGAAGCCCAATAAACTATACTCCAATAAAAAATGAAAAGTTCCATCGATAGATGAATGAATAAAGATGTGGTTGTATATTGTATAAATAATGGGATACTACTCAGCCATAAAAATAACAATATTTTGCCATTTTCAGCAACATGGATGGACTTGGAGGATATTATGCTAAGGGAAATAAGTCAGAGAAAGAAAAGTAATGTATGATATCACTTGTATATGAAGTCTGAAAAATACAACATATTTGTGAATATAGCAAAAAAGAAGCAGACTCACAGATACAGAGAACAAACTAGTGGTTGCCTGTGTGGAGGGGCAATTTAGGGCTTGGGGAGTGGGAGATACAAATTGCTGGGTATAAGACAGGCTCAAGGATGTGCTGTACAACACAGTGAAGATAGCCAATATTTTGTAATGCCTGTAAGTTGAAAGTAACCTTTTAAAAGTGTACAAAAAAAAAGAGTAAAGAACAAGAAAAAAGCATGTGCATCAACACCAACCATAAATTATAAAATTAAATTGAAAAACTATGGGAGAAATAAAAGACATTGGGAATTGAAGCACAACTCCTAGGGTACAAAGACAGCAAAATTAAGTCGTAAAATGTTTTCTAAGACTGTAAATACGCAGACTTCTCATTAGGGGAAGATGAACAAGAAAGACTGGAAGACTCGCAGCTCTATGAGGAGAGGGAGCTTGAACTGAGCGTAGACAAACGGGTCTGGGTAGGTGGGCCTGGGGCAGCATTCCGAGGGCACGAGGCGGAGGGTGCCAGTGCAAGAAAAGCCAGCCTTGGAAACGAACAAGCAGGGAGAGACACACCCCTGCCCAGGCATCGCTGTGGACTGAACGTCTGCGCCCTCCCCTAATCCACACGGTGGCATCCGCGGTGGGGTGACATTTGGGGACGGGACCTCTGGGGGGCGGTTAGGTCATACGGCCAGAGCCCGCGTGAATGGGATCTCTTCTCTTGCATAAGAAACCACACAGGGAACCTTGCCCTTTCTGCCACGTAAGGACACAGTGAGGACCTCGCTGGCTATGAACCAGGAAGCAGGCTCTCACTAGACTCTGAATTTGCCGGCATCTTGATCCTGGACATCTTAGCTTCCAGAATCATAAGAAATAAATGTTTGTTGTTTAAGCCACTCAGTCCCTATGGCACAATTACAGCAGTCCAAGTTAAGGCACCAATCAAACATGTTTGATTTGACCTGAAGGGTATGTTAATAACCAGGAAATTTCACATAGAAATTCATACTTACAGTTTCTCTTAAAAGTGGAAGTTCTGGCAATGCTGCTCCATAGACTTCCTACATCACAAAAGCTGGTAAGTCTGACCTTTCAGATAATGCATGCCTTCTTCAATTTGCCTCATTCTCTAGAATTCTCTAATGTTTCCCCATGTTGGCCTAATTCACACATCTATTTTATTTTTCTAGGCCTGCAGGCATTAATTTGTTGACTATGCAACTCCTGGATATAGAGTCATATAAGCCACCATGGAGGGAAAAAGAACAAAGAATAATCAGAAAATAAGTGAAGAGTGGGTACTTTTGGTGTTTAATAACAATTTAAATGTAACAATTTTATGAAACCTAAGTTAAAGAATCTTGAAATGAGCATGGGAAATTATGTAGAATAGATATAAAATAAGATATCCCCAAATCTGGAAACTTTTAAACTCCCTAATCTGATAAAATAGATTTCATATTAAAGCAAGAAGAAAACAATCATGTCTGCTTTACTCAATAAGCTATGTCTGTATAGCCACATCATTTGATTCATCATAAGAATAAGGAAGCTAAGGATGGAACTGATTTAAAAAGACAGGCTGATCATCTCAGTGTACAGAATTTGTGTATATCTAAATCATATGACTTGCCAAGCCATGTGTGGCTTAGAATCTACCTGGACTATTTTTATAAGGAAGCCAAAAAAGAATCATTTTTCTGATTCCAGTTCTGGGAATAATGGAGTAGTTTAATCTGAATTCCTCTCCCAAAGTGACAATCATAATAAACTCTGGATAAAATTTAAAATCCTATTTAAAGCCCTAGAGACCAATCAAAAGCAGGCAACTGAAGGAGTTCAACTTTCAAAGGAAAGGGAATAAAACTAGGTGGTAGAAACACCGTGTTTCTTCTCTTGAGGGCACATTCCAGTTTTCTCAGAGTCAGAATGACTAATGCTCAAGCAGAAACCTTTACTAGCATTGCTGAAGGTGTCAGAGGATGGTGTCTGAGGCTCCAGAGCGGCTGGGAGGTAACAGAGGAAATCTCAGGAAGCAGGGGACCATAAAGTACAAAGCAGAAAATCGTTGCACAAACCTCCCTGCACTCCTTGGGCTTCCCTGGCTCAGCTGGTAAAGAATCCACCTGCAATGCGGGAGACCTGGGTTCCACCCTGGGTTGGGAGGGATTGACCCTGGAGGAGGGAATGACTACCCACTCCAGTATCCTGGCCTGGAGAATTCCATGGGTTGTATAATCCATGGGTCGCAGAGAGTCAGACACGACTGAGCGACTTTCACTTTCACTTTGGATGACCTGTATGCATGTGGAAGAGATTCTGTAGAACAGAATGAGAAGCAGCAGCTGGCAGGCTAGCGGGCTAAGCAGAAAGGCGTGCTGGTGAGCACCGCAGGAAAGAGAGTCTGGGATTTACAGCCTGCTAAATCTGAGGAGCTTGGTGCAAACTGTTAAACTCCATTAAATTCCAAAAAACACACTTTAGAAGTGAAGAATACGTCTCAGGACTAAAGAATTTTTCTTAAGACTAAAGCCAAAATGAAACAGTCCCTCCTAATAGTAAAAACCAAACCTTCTCAAGTTCAAGGTGATCAGTCAACAACTAAATTGCTAACAATAACAGAAATAAAAACTCTTTGCAGGAAGTTTCCAGAATGCTCTTCCATTTTACACTAAGTGATACAATACTAAGGAGACTTTGATATATTGAAAAGGCATATTAAAGTACCTTAAACAACTAACAAATCATATAAAATAAAACTGTGACCCCCAAATGGCCAATAGATGATATTAAATTAAATAATACAACATATTTCATTAACCCAAAATAAGACAGGAAGGGACAAACAGAGGGGGAGAGCAGCATGCAGCATGTGGGAAAAACAAACAAAATTAGTAGCTCTAAGTGCAACAATAAAATTTTTACATTAAATTAAAGTGGATGAAAGATTTCAATTAAAAGACAAAGGATGCTGAACCAGAAGTTTTTAAATGACCAAATTATACTCTGTATGCATAGGATTATTTAAGTGAAAAAACATGAAGATGAAAGGAAAAGAGTAGGAAAAATACAGAAATATATATATGAAAAAGCCAAGCATTAGAAAATGTTGTGGAAATATTACTATTAATATTTGAATTAGACAATTCAAATTTTCCAGATAAGAATGATTAACCAGAAGTAAAGAGGAATATTTCATAATATTAAAAGGGTCAATTCCTCAGGAAAACTTTAAAATGATAAATGTATGTGTGCTTAATAGGAAAAAGTCTATCAAAATAAAGCAAAATTTGGCAATGAAAAGGTGATACAGTCACACATACAAGTATACTTGGAGGCTTTTACACTCCTCTCTCACTACAGGTAGAAAAAAAAAAAACAGTGAAAAAAATTTGTAAAGATGAAAAAGATTTTAATTATATCAAAACCATGTTGAGCTAATTTTTCATTTACAGAACACAACACTACAACTCCGGAATTCATACTATTTTCAAGTGCTCTGGAGTGTTTAATAATATAGACCAAGTACTCAATCAAGTCTTAGTAATTTTTAAAAATTCAAAATATAAATTACCTTCTGTAAAATAGACAGTCAGTGAGAACTTGCTGTATGACACAGGGAGGTCAAAGCCTGAGCTCTGTGACAGCTTTCAGGGCAGGGTGTGCCGGGAGGTGCGAGGGAGGGTCGAGACGGAGGGGACGTGTGTATACCCACGGCTGGTTCATGCTGACGTGTGGCAGAAACCAACACTGCTTTGTAAAGCAATTGTCCTCCAATTAAAAATATAATAGAAAAAATTTTGAAAAAATCAAATTTTACAAAGTACAACCTCTGTTAATAGAGTTAAATTCTATATGAATAAAATGATGGTTATAAATTCTTCCACATATTTGGAAATTAAAATCATAGTTCTAAATAACCATGATTCAAAGAAGAGATTACAAAAACAAGAAGGAAACATTTTATACTGAGTCAGAATAAAAACACAACTTGTCCTCTCAATGCACTGTATAAAGGAAATTTGTAGTTTTTAAGACATATTTTGTAAAAGAAGAAGAGTTTTAAAATCAATGATTGAAGTCTCCACTTACAAAAAGCTTTTAAAAAAGGAAACAAAATAAATACAGAGAGAAAAAATAAAATTGACAATAATCTAAGAAAAACAAACCAAAAAACCCAACAGTAAAAGGATTATGACACCAGATCATCATAGGAAGTACTCTGAAAGAGAAAGGACAGGCTAGAGTAGAATCTCTATTTAATTTGAGCATAGCAGGGTCACCGCCCCATCCTGGCGCTGAAAAGGCCACCTGGGGAGCTGAAACCTCCAGATAAACGGTGTTGTGAAAATGCAAGGGTTTCTAGACATATGAGTAGTTCTTATATGTGCAAACAACGTTTGACCACTTTCCTAAATCCTCATGAACTGGTCAAAACACAGTGGTGTCATTTATTTACAAATCTTCCTCACCTGTTTTACAGGAATATGCATTTTATTTCTGAAATAAATCTACTTATTATGCACAAATTGGTGTAATAAGTGATTCCAAACACCTTTTACTTGGTCACTGTGGAACAGAAGAGAAAAATATCCGCCTTCTTTTGTACTCTGCTGTCTCAAATTAAAATGCTAAAGAAGCAACAGAGCTAAAAATAAATCATAATCTAAAGCATTAAACTCTTTGAAGACAAAATATTGACATCTAATCTATTAATTAGCTTCTGTTTGTAAAGGTATTGTGAGAGAAAAGTGGAATGTAAATACCAATTTGCCTTATAATTAATCACCATACTGCTTTATCCTTGTGGTAATGTTATATAACCCTTAAGTGGGAATTATGATGACATTTGAAGGATACCAAGGATAAAAAACTTTTTGAGTGCCTACATTACAAAGTTATAGGATAACTTTTCATGAGAGAAATTTATTTCAGGCAGGTGTAGCCTTAGGATGAATGCAGCATAAGAGTTCTCATGGCGGGTGTAATTTAAGGAAAGAAAGATTTTCCAGATCCCAAGTAGCTCCACATGACTTGGCTATGTTCCTGGAATTTCCCCCATTAAAAATTCATTCTGTAGGGTCAATAGCTCTGGGGCCTAAAGGGACCTCCATGAAATTTTCAGCAACTGTTGGAAGAAAACCCCATAAGACATTGTAAACTAACATCTCAAAAATCGCTGGTTGGAACCAGCCATGTATACAAGAGGCAGCTGTGAAAAATGAGTGCCATTGGAGGTGGAAAAGAGCATGACCAATTTGCTCAGGTCTAACATGCATGGAGACTGCCACAGGGAACTTCTGTTTTGTGTCTAAAGGAGCTGGACTGAGACTTAGAGAACAAACTTGTGGCATGCACGCTGCTATGTTTAAAATGGATAACCAACAAGGACCTACGGTACAGCACAGGGAACTCTGCTCAATGTTATGTGGCAGCCTGGACGGGAGGGGAGCTTGGGGTAAACAGATACAGGCATAAGCATGACTGAGTCCCTTTGGTGTTCACCTGAAATGATCACATTGTCACCTGACTATACCCTAACACAAAATTAAAGTTAGAAAACAAAACAAACAACAACAAAAAAGCTGCACTGGATTATTCTACAGCCAGTAGAATAGCCTGGGAGCCTGAAGTGTGACAAGTATGTGTGATATGAAGTGAAATCTAGAACAGAAACTGTTATCAAAATGGGAATTTTCCTTGCTTATTGCTTGAAACGTTGTTATAATAGAAAAAAGGTGAGTACCACAGAAATGCACAATGCTATCCTCATTGTTGGGATGGCAACCATCATAGGTATACACATAAATAGGTGCCAGGGTGTAAATTATTTCCTACATTTTGTGTGTGTATGTGTCTTTATTTTGTTTATGCTATAAACTCCCTATGGAGTGTGTAAATGTATGATTTTTAAACAAATTAAATACATGCAAATATCTACATTAAAGCAAAATACCTAAAATTAAAGACCAATTTAAAGAGTCTGACCTTTTGGGACCATAATAATTCAAAAATATCTAATTGTTTCATAAATACTATTCTATTCTTATTCTCATGCCAATCCCGCTGAATGAATTGTTCAAATGTTGCCCTCATCAGGCCAGAAGTGGTTTACTAGTGAATTTCTACAATGCCATGGGCTGAACTATGGCCAAAGAATACAGTTGCAGATGCAAACTCAAATCCCAGTAAGTGATTGGGAAGGGTCGGTCCCAACAATGAAATTTTCAACAGGCACTGGATATAAACCAACCTACCTATTATTTTCAAGACCAGTTTTAAATCTCGAAAAGGAGATAAAAGGAGTAGGAGAAATGTCAATTCAATTCAGTGTTCACCTTCAGATCATAATTTGTTCTCTTTAAAAAGTAAATTGGCTTTATTATCCCTCTGGTTAAAACCTCCCGATGACTTCCTTTTCTGATAGAATAAAACCGGAATCCCTGATCTGGACATTCAGCCCAGTAAAGTCTGGCTTAAGAGACAGCTTCCCCTCCTCTCACTGTGCCCCATCAGAGCAGCCGCACCAACCGCCCTGAGTAACCACACCCCGAGTCCTTCCTTTCCTGGTTTGGCTCCCTGCGCCCCACCTCTCCTCCCCCCAGCCCCCACCCCCACCCCCATCCCCCATCTCCACCCCCCCACCCCCCCCCACCCCCACCCCCCACCCCCACACACGCTCTTTCCAGGCAGGGTCCTTTCCCAGGAGGTCTCCGCCCAAAACCACCCCCTCAAAGGGATCCTGCCTGCCTATCTAAAGTGGAACCCTCCAATTCCTTTCAGTTTTATCACCCAGTTAATTTCACTCACGGGATTAAAGTAAAGTTGCTCAGTTGTGTCCGACTCTTTGCGACTCCATGGACTACAGCCTACCAGGCTCCTCTGTCCATGGGATTTTCCAGGCTAGAGTACTGGAGTGGGTTGCCATTTCCTTCTCCAGGGGATCTTCCTGACCCAGGGATCGAACCCGGGTCTCCAGCATTGCAGACAGACGCTTTACCGCCTGAGCCATGGGATTAAAAGCAGCCTGCAGTTAGCTCCTTGGCTTCCTGATTTATCTATTCTCTGTTTTGGATGATCCCGTCTATGAAGGTGGGCAGCGTATCTGTCTGGTTCCCTAAGTCGCCACGACTTAGCAGAGAGCTTGGCCTACAGAGAGATTTCAGATGTCTAGCTTCCTACTGTTTTCACCATTATTGCAGAGCTTCACCAAAGCCTCTTCCACAGCTAGACTGGCCTTGCCCCTAGTGCCAATTTGTTTTCTTCTCTTTTGAATCAGGTGGAAACAGCAGTGAAAGATTTTAGAAATATTTTGAAGGTAAACACAATCTTGTCTAATAGATTAAGCAGGGAATGTCAGTGAAATAGAGACAAAGATGATTTCAAGGTCTGATTCAATGGAAGGATGAATTTTCTATTTACTGAGAAAATAATGGAAAGGGTAGTTTGGGGTCAGAGTGAGATTAGTTCAATTTTGGATATGCTAAATTTGAGGCGATTATGAGACCATCTAAATGAAAACACTAAGGGGGTGGTTGTTTACTTGAGTACAGAATTCAAGGGAAAAATCAAGCTCCTTAGGGGCCAAGGGACATAGAATAATGGATTGGTTCCAAATTGGGAAAGGAGTATGCCAAGACTGTATATTGCCATCCTCCTTATTTAATTTCTATGCAGAGTACATCATGTGAAATGCAGGCTGGATAAAGCACAAGCTGGAATCAAGATTGCCGGGGGAAACATCAATAATCTCAGATATGCATATGACACCACACTTATGGAAGAAAGTGAAAAGGAATTAAAGAACCTCTTGTTGAAGGTGAAAGAGGAGACTTAAAAAATCTGGCCTAAAACTCAACATTCATAAAACTAAGATCATGGCATCTGGTCCCGTCAGTTCAGTTCAGGCGCTCACTCATGTCCGACTCTGTGACCCCATGAATCGCAGCACGCCAGGCCTCCCTGTTCAACACCAACTCCCGGAGTTCACTCAAACTCATGTCCATTGAGTCAGTGATGCCATCCAGCCATCTCATCCTCTGTTGACCCTTCTCCTCCTGCCCCCAATCCCTCCCAGCATCAGAGTCTTTTCCAATGAGTCAACTCTTCACATGAGGTGGCCAAAGTACTGGAGTTTCAGCTTTAGCATCAGTCCTTCCAAAGAAAACCCATGACTGATCTCCTTTAGAATGGACTGGTTGGATCTCCTTGCAGTCCAAGGGACTCTCAAAAGTCTTCTCCAACACCACAGTGCAAAAGCATCAATTCTTTGGTGCTCAGCTTTCTTCACAGTCCAACTCTCACATCCATACATGACAGGAAAAACTATAGCCTTGACTAGACGGACCTTTGTTGGCAAAGTAATGTCTCTGCTTTTCAATATGCTATCTAGGTTGGTCATACCTTTCCTTCCAAGGACTAAGCATCTTTTAATTTCATGGCTGCAATCACCATCTGCAGTGATTTTGGAGCCAAAAAAAAAATAAAGTCTGACACTGTTTGCACTGTTTCCCCATCTATTTCCCATCAAGTGATGGGACCAGATGCCATGATCTTTGTTTTCTGAATGTTGAGCTTTAAGCCAACTTTTTCACTCTCCTCTTTCACTTTCATCAAGAGGCTTTTTAGTTCCTCTTCACTTTTTGCCATAAGGGTGGTGTCATCTGCATATCTGAGGTGATTGACATTTCTCCCGGCAATCTCGATTCCAGCTTGTGCTTCAACCAGCCCAGCGTTTCTCATGATGTACTCTGCATATAAGTTAAATAAGCAGGGTGACAATATACAGCCTTGACATACTCCTTTTCCTATTTGGAACCAGTCTGTTGCTCCATATCCAGTTCTAACTGTTGCTTCCTGACCTGCATACAGGTTTCTCAAGAGGCAGGTCAGGTGGTCTGGTATTCCCATCTCTTTTAGAATTTTCCACAGTTTATTGTGATCCACACAGTCAAAGGCTTTGGCATAGTCAATAAGGCAGAAATAGATGTTTTTCTGGAACTCTCTTGCTTTTCCCATGATCCAGCGGATGTTGGCAATTTGATCTCTGGTTCCTCTGCCTTTTCTAAAACCAGCTTGAACATCTGGAAGCTCGCGGTTCATGTATCGCTGAAGCCTGGCTTGGAGAATTTTGAGCATGACTTTCCTAGCGTGTGAGATGAGTGCAATTGTGTGGTAGTTTGAGCATTCTTTGGCATTGCCTTTCTTTGGGATTGGAATGAAAACTGACCTTTTCCAGTCCTGTGGCCACTGCTGAGTTTTCCAAATTTGCTGGCATATTGAGTGCAGCACTTTCACAGCATTATCTTCCAGGATTTGAAATAGCTCAACTGGAATTCCATCACCTCCACTAGCTTTGTTTGTATGATGCTTTCTAAGGCCCACTTGACTTCACATTCCAGGATGTCTGGCTCTAGGTGAGTGGTGATACCATCGTGATTATCTGGGTCATGAAGATCTTTTTTGTACAGTTCTTCTGTGTATTCTTGCCATCTCTTCTTAATATCTTCTGCTTCTGTTAGGTCCATACCATTTCTGTCCTTTATCGAGCCCATCTTTGCATGAAATGTTCCCTTGGTATGTCTAATTTTCTTGAAGTGATCTCTAGTCTTTCCCATTCTGTTGTTTTCCTCTATTTCTTTGCATTGATCGCTGAGGAAGGCTTTCTTATCTCTCCTTGCTATTCTTTGGAACTTTGCATTCAGATGCTTATATCTTTCCTTTTCTCCTTTGCTTTTCACTTCTCTTCTTTTCACAGCTATTTGTAAGGCCTCCCCAGACAGCCGTTTTGCTTTTTTGTATTTCTTTCCCATGGGGATGGTCTTGATCCCTGTCTCCTGTACAATGTCACAAACCTCCGTCCATAGTTTATCAGGCACTCTATCAGATCTAGTCCCTTAAATCTATTTCTCACTTCCACTGTATAATCATAAGGAATTTGATATATATCATTCCTGGTCTAGTGGTTTTCCCTACTTTCTTCAATTTAAGTATGAATTTGGCAATAAGGAGTTCATGGTCTGAGCCACAGTCAGCTCCTGGTCTTGTTTTTGCTGACTGTATAGAGCTTCTCCATCTTTGGCTGCAAAGAATATAATCAGTCTGATTTCGGTGTTGACCATCTGGTGATGTCCATGTGTAGAGTCTTCTCTTGTGTTGTTGGAAGAGGTGTTTGCTATGACCAGTGCATTCTCTTGGCAAAACTCTATTAGACTCTGCCCTGCTTCATTCCATATTCCAAGACCAAATTTGCCTGTTACCCCAGGTGTTTCTTGACTTCCTACTTTTGCATTCCAGTCCCCTATAATGAAAAGGATATCTTTTTTGGGTGTTAGTTCTAAAAGGTCTTGTAGGTCCTCATAGAACCGTTCAACTTCAGCTTCTTCAGCATTACTGGTTGGGGCATAGACTTGGATTACTGTGATATTGAATGGTTTGCCTTGGAAATGAACACAGATCATTCTGTCGTTTTTGAGATTGCATCCAAGTACTGCATTTCAGACTCTTTTGTTGACCATGATGGCCACTCCATTTCTTCTGAGGGATTCCTGCCCGCAGTAGTAGATATAATGGTCATCTGAGTTAAATTCACCCATTTCAGTCCATTTTAATTTGCTGATTCCTAGAATGTCGTCATTCAGTCTTGCCATCTCCTGTTTGACCACTTCCAATTTGCCTTGATTCATGGACCTGACATTCCAGGTTCCTATGCAATATTGCTCTTTACAGCATCGGATCTTGCTTCTATCACCAGTCACATCCACAGCTGGGTATTGTTTTTGCTTTGCCTCCATCCCTTCATTCTTTCTGGAGTTATTTCTCCACTGATCTCCTGTAGCCTATTTGGCACCTACTGACCTGGGGAGTTCCCCTTTCAGTATCTTATCATTTTGCCTTTTCATACTGTTCATTGGGTTCTCAAGGCAAGAATACTGAAGTGGTTTGCCATTCCCTTCTCCAGTGGACCACATTCTGTCAGACTTCTCCACCATAACCTGCCCATCTTGGGTGGCCCCACAGGGCATGGCTTAGTTTCATTGAATTAGACAAGGCTCTGGTACGTGTGATTAGATTGACTAGCTTTCCATGATTATGGTTTCAGTGTGTCTGCCCTCTGATGCCTCTCGCAACACCTACCGTCTTACTTGGGTTTCTCTTACCTTAGACATGGGGTATCTCTTCACGGCTGCTTCAGCAAAGCGTAGCCATTGCTCCTTACTGGTCCCATCACTTCATGGCAAATAGATGGGGAAACAATAGAAACAGTGACAGACTTTATTTTCTTGGGCTCCAAAATCACTGTGGACATTGACTGCAGCCATGAAATTAAAAGACATTGCTCCTTGGAAGAAAAGCAATGACAAACCTAGACAGTGTATTAAAAAGCAGTATAAAAGAGTTGGACACAACTGAATGACTGAACAACAAAGGAACCAAGTCAGTCAGTTCAGTCGCTTAGACGTGTCTGACTCTTTGCGACCCCATGAACTACAGCACGCCAGGCCTCCCTGTCCATCACCAACTCCTGGAGTTTACCCAAACTCATGTCCATTGAGTCAGTGATGCCATCCAACCATCTCATCCTCTGTCATCCCCTTCTCCTCCTGCCTTCAGTCTTTCCCAGCATTAGGGTCTTTTCCAATGTGTCGGCTCTTCACATCAGATGGCCAAAGGATTGGAGTTTCAGCTTCAGCAACAGTCCTTCCAATGAACGCCCAGGACTGATCTCCTTTAGGATGTACTGGTTGGATCTCCTTGATGTCCAAGGGACTCTTGAGAGTCTTCTCCAACACCACAGTTCAAAAGCCTCAAAGGACCAAGAGATCAACATAAAAATGGCTATAAGTTATGAACCTCACTAACAAATTAATTGTATGAGTTATTTCACTTTTCACCCAGCTGCTTCAGCTATATGTGTAGATTGCTCCGGTTTTCCTAGGCTGAAAATCTACAGGATAAAATCAGTCAAGATATTTGTTCTTTTCCATAAGCCCATTATTCTAGCCCTGCAATTCAAAACTACACAGCAGGGGGGAGGGAGAGGGGTTTAGGATGGGGGGCACGGGTGTACCTGTGGCGGATTCATTTCGATGTTTGGCAGAGCTAATACAATATTGTATAGTTTAAAAATAAAATAAAACTAAAAAAAAAAAAAAACTACACAGCAGGACCCAATCTTTCCTGCTGAATGCACAGCGACTGTTTCTCTTTCACGTTATCTTCTGCTTAAAAATACTAATCTTTGTGGCTGTCAAATTAAGTATTGAGTATTAAGTGGAGCCATGCAACTTTTTAAAGAGGAAAATTATACTCAGGGTTAAGGAATCAAGTATGCAAGGGATCGACTCTTAAATAAGAGTCATGTTCTTATACTCTTGTATAAGAACGTGGGATAACCAATCCTTTATACGTGTCTATTTTTTCCTTCGTTCTCCCTATTTCTTATTTCTAAGTCATACACTCCATTCCTTAGACTATCTTGGCAGTTTATAAGCCTAAATCAATCAGGCAATTTATAAGCATGAAGCAGGGTGCATGTGTTCAACTATAAATGAAAATAGCTATTTATCTATCTTTAGATATAATAGTTATTTTAGGTAGCATCATTTCAATTATGTAGTGTAGATTTTTGCACTACTTTTCATCTTATGATGCGGACGTTTTACTGTCTGTGCTGCACATGCTCAGTCCTGTCCGACTCTGCGTCCCCGAGAACTGTAGCCCACCAGGCTCCTCTGTCCGTGGGATTCTCCAGGAAAGGACACTAGAGTGGGTTGCCATGCCCTCCTCCAGGGGGTCTTCCCAACCCAGGGATCGAACCTGCATCTCTCGCATCTCCTGCATTGGGAAGTGGGTTCTTTACCACTGTGCCACCTGGAACATTTTACTATTAAAATTCTCCTTTGAGATGCAAAGCTATAGAAGACCAATCAGAAAAAATAAGTACAGAGGACACATTTTAGTACAGCTTCTTGAACAGAGGAAAGCAGTTCCTTCTAAACTTAAAATGCTGGACTTTCAAAGAGAGATGCTGGTGCTGGGGTAGGGGAAAGGCTAGGTGTATCATCACAGATAACTGAAAAATTGCCACATAAATATGATGAGGCATTTATTTTCATTCAAGAATTCCTAAAGATTTTAGGTCCAGAAATTTAACAAATTTTAGTCAAATCCTGTTCATGTGCCCTTAAAAGAGTATTTCAACTATAGAGTGTTGCCACCTTGATATGAAGGGCTTCCCTAGTGGTTCAGTGGTAAAGAACGTCCCTGCCAAGCAGGAGACACGGTTCGATCCCTGGGTCAGGAAAGTTCCCTGGGGAGGAAATGGAAACCCACTCCAGTATTCTTGCCTGGGAAACCCCATGGACAGAGAGGAGTTTTTCACATATGGAAGAGACAAGAGGCCTTCAATACCCCCAGAGAGTCTCAAACGGGTATTCTGAGATTCACATAATTGCAGAAAATAAAACCATTCTCCTTTTGTTACTCTGTTCAAATGCCTACCAGAATTTAAGCAGGGGAGGGGAGTGATGAAGACCAAAGGAAATACGGGAGGTGGAGGGATCTGCCTGGTCCGACAATGCTACCTACGTCTGTGACCAAATCAGACTGAATTTCTTGATCATTAGAATACAGAGAACATTCATTGTTCTGGGCTAGTTTCACCCTCAATGACTGCCTAACAGTAACCTGTTTTCTACCAAGGCAGTGCCAACCATAGTCATCTTTTGCGGTCCCAGCTGCACAAAACAACAAGAAGTGCACTTTCTATCACACCTTATAGGGTCCAGTTCATGTTAAACTGACCTATTTTTTCTACCCATCTTACATTGTTGTTCTGATGGCGATGATGATCTTTGGTTTTGTGTTTGGTGCCTGTCTGCTTTCCCTGAGATTGCTGTCTAGTTATTTTGAAAATCTACTTGAACTTGAAAGTAGCAATATATTTTAGCCTCAATTTTACGTCTCATCATTTTAGCCTCCCACATAATCTAAATGCAAGTGGGCTGAGAAACGTATTGGAGGTGGCTGTCCACGCACTGGAGCGAAAATACGCCTACGATCCCATTGCTGTGAGTCACTGAGACAGCCCAATAGGATCATTCAGGTCCTAAAGGGAATTTCAAGGGTCTGAACTGCCACCTTTGAATGTCCACATCAATCAAATGAACTGTCCAGTTCCCATTCACGTGGTACCATAGACCCACAATTGAAGTGGAACAGCTTTCTGACAGTGAGGCTTGCTCAGTCACACAGCATATGAAGGGGAATAATTTCCATTTCTGATGACTGGAAATCCCATTGACTCATGATTAGATTAGATGCATCCCTGCCTACGCAAAGAGAAGAAAGAAAATGCCTTCTTGGGAACTCTTAGAGTTTCTGCTTCAGTATCTTCTTTCCCAGAGTGTCCTGTCTGTAGATTCTCCCCACAAACGATTATGTGCTTCTTTTTCATATCTTGTAGCCAAATCACCATGACTTGCGGCTTATCACTTTATCATACTCCTGAACCCATCTGAATGTATCTGGCCTCATGGCAACACAACTCTGAAATACAATGCTAAAGTGACTGCTTCTTGAGCTAGGAGTGAAAAGAATTTATAGTACTAGTACTTATTCGCCAGTCCTATCTGGGACCATGCATAAAATCGATGGACATTCTAGCATCAAGAATTTAGAGGTTTTCATACACTGGAATCACTAAGAGAGGAGTACACGGAATGGAACAGGAGAAGGGGTCAAGGAAACCTGTGAATTGCTTTATCTGACATCTGTTGTATGCATGCACTTGTCACCTCCTCTGTCTCTGACATCAGGATGCTCACCATGGGGGTGATCCTCTGGCCAGCTGTGTTTAGAGCTCTGTGTGACAGCAAAGTGCTCGGCGATGACTGAGGACAGCAGATGAATATAGAAATGTGGGTAGCTTTTCCAAAGTGAAGCAGAGGGTCTTGCTGATTTAAGAAGCCTGGGCCTGTCCAGTTGGTTTTGGTTTTACTGCTGCTTCTGCTGCCACTTCCGCTGGTCCCTTAGCTCCTCCACCACTGCTGCTGTGATATGCTAACGTGCTGACGCCGGGGAAGACTCGCGAGAGGCCCTGGACCGCAAGGAGATCCAGCCAGTCCCTCCTAAAGGAGATCAGTCCTGAATGCTCATTGGAAGGACTGATGCTGAAGCTGGAAGCTCCAATACTTTGGCCACCTGATGGGAAGAGCTGACTCATTTGAAAAGACCCTGATGCTGGGAAAGATTGAAGGCTGGAGGAGAAGAGGATGAGATGGCTGGATGGCATCACCGACTCAATGGACATGGGTTTGAGTGATCTCCGGGAGTTGGTGAAGGACAGGGAGGCCTGGCCTGCTGCAGTCCATGGAGTCACAGAGTCAGACACGACTGAGCAACTGAACAGTAACAACTTGACTAAAATGCCTTAGAAGTCAACAGGCAGATGTTGACAGAGGGGTGCTGCCCAGATCCCAGCTAACAACCTGCCCAAAGGCCATGGGCCGGGTCACTCCCCAAGCTCCTCTCCCGACCAGATGCCGTTGTGTCAGGGAAGTCTTCCGAGTGCCAGATGGAATTCACTCTTCATTGTCCTTCTTCCTATATTTTATCCATGGACAGAAGGTGAGCATTACAGGAATAGAACCCACAGGTTTTTGGGAAATGTGAGGATGAGTATGTCTTTTTTTTTTTTTTAATTTAATGCTTGTCCTTTAGACAGGGACTCCTGAACAATCATACTAGCTGTAACATATGCTATTTATAGCCCAGCAAGAAAAGACACTACAGAAAGCATTACATGTGGCTTTTTTTTGTTGCTATAATTCACCTATCACAAGGTTTCCCTGCCAGATATCAGTATGCTAATCGGCAGTTGATTTGTCAACCAGCTGTGCTTAGACTTCCGTGTGGCAGAGCTGGTTTGCTTGGATAAATGGTCTAGTAAAATTTTAATTAAAGATAGGCTTTTTCCTTGGAATAGCTTGATGCAGGAAAAGATAAAACAGAAAGGGGACCAGTCGACATTAGTTCTAACTCGACGAGACTTGGGTTAGTGAACTATTGTGAACAGCCAAGAATTTAATGACATATCACTTCAGACATGACGGATGCTTAGCAATTACCGACCTTATAGTGCAGTGACAGAGGTGGTGGTGGAGTTGGAAGCTGTTCAGAATGATAAATGGATACGACAATTTATTAAAGACATAAAGCATGCTTAGGATTGAATATGGATGCACTCCTTTAAGAAGGAGGCAGAAGATGAAAGAAAAAAACACGAACAGAGGAATTTACAATGTGAAAGTTAAGTTTTGGTATGAAAAACACACACAACACACACCAAATGTCTGAACAAATGCGGAAAGTCTAGAGATGTAGCACCACTGTAGTTTCGGGATAACGAAGACACGTACGAAACAGATGTGTTACCCACTTTCACACATTCACAGTCCGTCCCTCACTCTCCTGACTGGTGCCTTCCGACAGAACATCCGGGACCTGTGTGGAGGGCCTTTCGAACCTGCTCTGAGACCTCGATTTCCCCGCAGTCCTTAGCATGAACTGCACACCTTCTGCTTAGCTCGTTTGGTCTGAGTTTTACTTTCCCAGTTGAAAATGGAGGACCTGAAGTCCTGGACCTAAAAGCATGATAAGGAGAAATTAATCTCTTAAATATGTATCTTTGCTTTGGTTGTTGGATAAACTGGTGGAAGAGACACACTGTGCCATTGTTCATGATATAGAGCGTTAACGAATCTAAATTTTTTTTTAAATGGAAAGAGTGGCAAAATTTTTAAAAGTCCTTATAAGCCCATGAAATAACTAGAAAGAGCATTAAGATTTGTTTCTAAGTGATAATCTCACTTTGTTATTTCTTGGAATTTTGATACATGTAATTATTTCTTTAGAGGTTAGAAATCCATTTCTGTCAAAGATATACATATATACAGTTGAAGGTATTACTGCCCTTCCTGAACAACAGATCTTGTCTACAAACTTGAAGAGTTTCATGCACTGGTTTGGCACTTACCTTTTTTCCTCACTAAGTAGATACTGCAAGGTCCTTGGAAGTATGAGTCATCAACTTTGCAATTCTTTTGTCATCTATCTGCATTTGTATTTTTTGTGTAGTGAGCAGAAAGCAATGCTCAGGGATACTCAGAGAGAGAGATTCTATCACTGTCTAAGTAGATAATTTTGAAAATTCTCCTCTATCTTTGAAATCAACATCTGCACACACTTAACTTTTTAAAGCATTGTTACATGCTAATTGGGTTCCCCAGGTGGGTCAGTGGTAAAGAATGCATCTGCCAGTGAAGCAGCCACAGGAGACGTGGACTCTGTCTCCGGGTCGGGAAGATCCCCGGAGAAGGAAATGGCCACGCACTCCAGTATCCTTGCCGGGATAATCCCAAGGGCAGAGGAGCCTGGTGGGCTACAGTCCAAGGGTCGCAAAGAACCTGCCGCGACTAAGCGACTGCGCATGCGCACGCGTACTAGTCAGCGGAACCTTCCGTAAATTTTTCTCAAGTTGTTACAAGTCATCCACGCTCTCTGGCTATATCTAAGGTTTGGTTTGCTGTGACTTTTGCTGTCACCCTCTTCCTTCCGGATGTTAACAGGTGGCATTCCTCAAAATTCCACCCCAGGTCCTCCTGTTCCTTCATGACGCGCTTTACCGCGGTGGTCGCTTGTGCCCGTGACATTAGTCTTCACCTTCACCCAATGACTCAGCCCAGACTTCGTCCCTGAATCACACACAGAACTGTGAAACTCACGGCCTGTGTGACTTCTCCACTTGAAGACGCCAAGAGCATGGCTTCCAGCTCAGCATCTTCCCTTACCCCAAGCACACCTTGCCTCACCCATCGCTGCTCGCTTCAGTGAGCGGCTCCGCTAGTGCACTTGGTGTTCAGCCTGCAAAAGACATTTTCCTCCCCACACCTCCCGCCACTCTGTTCTTTCTAATCATCATCAAATGCTACTGCTTTTTCTACCAAATGCCATGCAAATCCATCTTCCTCCTTTCCATTTGAATTGCCACCAACCTAGTGTGTGCTATATTGCAAAAGTGACCTGTGCACTTTTCCAACATAACAGAGCCAACAATGGAAATAGTGAAATTGGTTACGCTACATAATCAAATTAATATACTTAGGGATTTCCCTGGTGGTCCCATGGGTAAGTGCATGCTCATGATGCGAGGGGCCCAGGTTCAGTCCCTGATCAGGGAACTAGATCCAGCATGCATGCGACAACTATTAATAAGAAGCTCTCGTGCTACTGTGAAGATCCCGTGAGCCACAGCTAAGACGCAGCACAGACAAAATAATAAATTTTTTTGAAAAATTATGGACGTGAGTCTGAGTGAACTCCAGGAGTTGGTGATGGACAGGGAGGCCTGGCATGCTGTGATTCATGGGGTCGCAAAGAGTCGGACACAACTGACTGACTGAACTGAACTGAATATATTGATCAACAATGTATCAGCATATTTATTATATTTATAATTATGCCACTATATATTTGTTGCTGCTGCTAAGTCACTTCAGTCATGTCCGAATCTGTG
Organism: Bubalus kerabau; assembly: GCF_029407905.1. Classification (NCBI taxonomy): domain Eukaryota; kingdom Metazoa; phylum Chordata; class Mammalia; order Artiodactyla; family Bovidae; genus Bubalus; species Bubalus kerabau. The sequence continues at coordinate 279,216,046 of NC_073624.1, forward strand.
AGACCCCATAGACGGCAGCCCACCAGGCTCCCCCGTCCCTGGGATTTTCCAGGCAAGAACACTGGAGTGGGTTGCCATTTCCTTCTCCAATGCATGAAAGTGAAAAGTGAAAGTGAGGTCGGTCGGTCACGTCCGACTCTTAGCGACCCCATGGACTGCAGCCTACCAGGCTCCTCTGTCCATGGGATTTTCCAGGCAAGAGTACTGGAGTGGGGTGCCAGTGCCTTCTCCATTCCTATAGTACTTGACCACAAAATGTTCATTATAATATACAAATAATATACAAATATAATATACAAATAATGAACATTTTGTGGTCAAGTACTATAGGAAGCACTTTTAATTGACTACCTCATTAATTTCTCATCAGCACCAACAAGAAAGATGCTATAATTACCCTCATTTTCTAGACAAAGACACTCAGATTCAGAGATGTCGAGCAACTTGCCCAGGGCACACCACACCTATGATCATGTCACAACCTCAAACACATACGCACCCAAACTCCACCCCTCACTCCCTGCTCTGCCACATAACACACATTCAGTGCCTTCTTGTGGCTCCTTAGCTAACGTTGAAAACCCTGAGCAACTCTCCAGTTTCACTCTCCTGGTCTCAGTGACCCAGCTGCACCAGTGTTCTAGTTCCTCAAACGCTCTGCGGTCTATTTCACCGGCGGAGGCTCGGCATGTCCTGTGCCCTTCTGCTAGCATTAGTCAGTCAATAATTATTTATTAAAGTCTAATATAAGTCAGGTATACTGAATTGTATTGAATAACTGAAGATACAGAAAATAGCAAACTGTGAGTGCAAAGCTCCACATGTCTTTATGGTGGAAATCCAATATGGTAGGAACACAGTCGTCATTCTGAACAGGAAACCATCGATCACGCTTTTCAGCAGAGTTTGTCTCTGTCTCCCTAGTGCCTAGTGGTGGCTGCAGGCAGAGGTGCCCAGCTGATGCTTCCTGAGGGCTATACCACCTGTGTTAGGAGTTCTGCATCCTCCCAACCGTTTAAATCCATACCTAGAGACAGCCTAGGGAAAAACGGGCTAGTTGGGGAGGAACACTTGCTCTGACAGGTAGACAGAAAGCACCTGTCCTGGGCACTAAGATTTTCAGAGTCGTGTGCCTGATCAAGTACTTGATCCTATCAAGGAGACATTTAGAAACTGGGGAAGATTAAACCCTTTAACTGATTGACTTCATATCTTCTGAGAATCTAAAAAGTGGGAAGACTACCCCAATTCAGTTAATGTCAAATCCAAGTTTACATTCTGATTAAAGCAGGTAATACACACCTGCCAACCACTGCAAAGGAAGTTCATCATAAGCTAAACAATATCACCCTTTTCTTTGAAAACAGCAAAATGCACATGTAAAACAAAACACACAAAAATTCCCGTAGATTTTGTTTTTGTTTCCTGTTGTACAACTTTTGTTTTCCCACTGGGTTGCCATTTTTAATTCTAGTTGATCTGTATTTGAAACACAGAATGTTTTACATCTCACCCAGGTCATTTGAATAACTGTGCCACTTTTTAAGACTCTGCATCATTTCATGTTCCTGTGAATGGAGAACTCTTGAGCTGATGATCACATTAAAGCTAGACACCTGTCTTTTAAGCACAAAGCCACTGCAGTGAAAGTGACTGGTAAAGCTATGGCCCCATTGATAATACCTAGAATTCCTGTTCAGACCAAGGCTCCACTGGAAAGGCAAAAAAGAAGAGGAAATAACCTAAGATAGATGGGGACTGACCTATCTCCCAGGAAAGACCAGAGGTAAACCAAGTCGTATGGGCAACAGATAACACTAAGCATAGTCCTGTCACTGGCGATTGGACCTCACTTCCAATAGGGTACTGGAATCATAAAAAATCATAAAATAATAAAAGCACTTTCAATGAGCTACCTGAGGGCTTCCCTGGTAGTCCAGTGCTTAAGAACCCACCTTCCCATGCAAGGGTCATGGGTTCCACCTCCGGTTGGGGAATTAAGACCCACAGGCCTTGGGGCAACAAGGCGTGCACGCCCACACCCAGAGTAAAGCCTGCATGCCAAAAGGAAGGGCCTCACGCCAGTCCAGTGCAGGGGGAGAGAGATTAAGGTGAGCTGATCATCCAGCCAATATTTTAATAATAAAATGTGCCACAGAAGTTCAGAATATAGGTGCCCATCTCTGAAGACCTACCCGTGCTCTCTATTTCTCTCCAGCTGAAAACTGTCAGCAGCCAAGGGAACCATCGAGGTTCCATCCATAATGGGTCTTGGCACTGGACCCTCAAAATGCAGCCGGATCTGAATTGTGTTTGAATTCAAAAAGTAGACACAAGAAGGGAACCAAAACATAGCCAAAAGCTAAAAATTAAGGAAAGTGGATGTTCTCTTTGAAAAGTTGCTATCAATAATTTATAGTTTTCTGTAAAATTTTCATTTATTATTTATTACAATTACATTAATGAATATCATATTAGGATGAAAACAAATGTTTTTAAAAATCTACTAAATGAAAGAACAGTAGGATAAGGAGCTATAACACGTCCAGGCTCATTACGCACATTCTCTCCTTCTCTCCCAAGGACAAGGCCGAGAAGAACGTACAACTTTCACATTTTTAACGATTAGCAGCTTTAGGCTCAAAGAAGTTAAATAACTTACTCTAAATCAATCAGGGAAAAAAAGGCTGTAAGATAAACATCCTTGATATTCTATAAAGGAGGCACGGACATTTTTCCCCTGCATGAAGCAGAACTAGACAGATGTGTTTAAGGTATTTCATTTAAGAATCCTTTGGAGCTTCCCTTTCTAAAATATCTCCCTCTCTCAAAAAAAAAATATATATAATATATATTTATTTATATAATAATATATTGAGAAGGGGACGACAGAGGATGAGATGGCTGGATGGCATCACTGACTCGATGGACGTGAGTCTCAGTGAACTCCGGGAGTTGGTGACGGACAGGGAGGCCTGGCGTGCTGCGATTCATGGGGTCGCAAAGAGTAGGACATGACTGAGCGACTGATCTGATCTGATCTGATATTGAATTATATTTATATAATATATAAATCAATAAAATAAATTAATATATAAAACAAACATATATTTATTTAATAAAATAAGTTAATGTATAAATATATTGATAATATATTTAATTAATTTTATAATATATTTTTATATATATTTTTTCCTCCATCGGCTTTAGCCAAAAATCGTACTAGTTAATAGAAAACGCCTCCTCTTTGAGACAGATTTCCTAACTTTAAGCTAGAGAGATGCTGCTGCTGCTGCTGCTGCTGCTGCTGCTAAGTCGCTTCAGTTGTGTCCGACTCTGTGCGACCCCATAGAAGGCAGCCCATCAGGCTCCCCCGTTCCAGGGATTCTCCAGGCAAGAACAGGGCACAGGAAAAAGCAAATGGTCCTTAGGGCCTCCCTGGTGGCCCAGTGGTTAAGAATCTGCCTTGCAATGCAGGGGGCACAGGTATGATCCCTTGTCTTGCAAAACCTCACAAGCCGCAGTGCAGCTAAGCTCGGCACAACTACCGAGCCAGCACTCTGGAGCCTCCAGCCGCAGCTGTCGAAGCCCACAGCCGCGAGCCCAGCTCTGCAGCGGGAGAAGCCGCGGCAGAGAGGCCCGCGCCCACCCAAAGCGCAGCCGCCCGCCCCGGCTAAAGACAGCCCGGTGCAGAGACAGTGACCCCACACAGCTAAGGAATGATAATTCAAAAACGCTGCTCATTCAAAGTCAAGTGCTGAAAACCAAGTACAGAAATTGAAAAACATATTTATAAGAAGTCTTTTCTTATGATTTACGACTTTTCTTATGATTTATAAGTCTTATGACAAGATAAGTTTTTTGTTTCTGTTGCTGTTTTAACAACAGCTCAAGGGTTTGCCATCAGACGAAATAAGTCCACGAGGGGACGAAATCCGCACAATACACTCAGGAGTCTGAATGCATTCGTTTAAGTTCAGACTTGAGCACTTAACGGTTATATGTATATGGGCAAATTTCTTAATCTCTCAGTAATCATGTCTCCAAAATGGAGATTTTAATGATATATAAAATGGATATAACAATCCTGTCTACATCTAAGGGTACTGCTTAGCACGGTGCCTTGTTTAAAAGATGCACTCATCTAGGGAGGCAAACAGAACTGCCTGACTTTCACACTGGAGATTCATCCTAAATAGTCTGGCAACTTGTCTACTAGAACTAGGGATTCTAAGAGTCTCCCACCTTGTACATCCAACTCCTGAGGAGCCAAATGGCCTCCTATCACAATGATTAAGAGCACTTCCCAAGGGCCCAAGTCCTAAGCATCTGACATCCAGCTGATGCCCACTGCAGGGGCTTCCCAGGTGATGCCAGCGGTAAAGACTCCACCTGCCAAGGCAGGTGATGTAAGAGACCCAGGTTCAATCCCTGGGTCGGGAAGATCCCGTGGAGGAGGGCATGGTAATCCACTCCAGTGTTCTTGCCTGGAGAATCCCATGGACAGAGGAGCCTGGGGGGCTACAGTCCATGGGGTCGCACAGATTCAAACACAACTGAAGTGGCTTAGCATGCACTCATGCACGGCCACCTCAGAGACTTGGCAACTGAACCCAAATGTTTATCTCTTCCTTGAGAAGCTAATTTTCACTCTTTTATTAAAAGGTAGAGTAGCAGTCACACAGTGTCTCTCCCCGCAAAATGCAAATCCAGTCGAATGTCCAGTTGCTTCCCAGACTTGGCATCCCTCCCAGGGACAGTGAGAGATGGGGACCAGGTGCCCCTTTGCGCTGCTCACTGCTGGTCTCTCCAGTTCAGTCAGTCCAGTCGCTCAGTTGTGTCCAACTCTTCATGACGCCACGGACCGCAGAATGCCAGGCCTCCCTGTCCATCACCAATCCCCAGAGCTTACTCAAACTAACTCATGTCCATTGAGTTGGTGATGCCATCCAACCATCTCATCCTCTTTCATCCCCTTCTCCTCTCGCCTTCAATCTTTCCCAGAATCAGGGTCTTTTCCAATAAGTCAGTTCTTCACATCAGGTGGCCAAAGTATTGGGGTTTCAGCTTCAACATCAGTCCTTCCAATGAACACTCAGGACTGATTTCCTTTAGGGTGGACTGGTTGGATCTCCTTGAAGTCCAAGGGACTCTCAAGAGTCTTTACTGGTCTCTCCAGTAAAGCCTCTCCAATGTGACATTGCAGTACCCTTCTTTTCCCACCTTGTCTCCATTCAGTAAATGTTAGCTCCTCTGAGTTCCCCTACCTTGGAATTGCTCCTCTAATAAAGGAGGCTGCAGAGGAAATGCAGTAGCCTTTGGAAGGACTGCTCTGTTGAGGAAGTCAGCTATGTAAAATGTCCTGCCTGTATACTTATGGATGTTCTCGGCACATTCTTGTGAGTTTCACCTGGGCTGTCTTCCAGGTGCAGGTCTTATGAATGAAGTCTTCTGATATATAACTGGTGAGCAAACTAAGCCTAATCAGAGATAAAGTTTTAAGTTAATATTCTCCTAGTCTTTCAGTTCAGTTCAGTCGCTCAGTCATGTCCGACTCTTTGCGACCCCATGAATCACAGCACGCCAGGCCTCCCTGTCCATCACCAACTCCCGGAGTTCACTCAGACTCACATTCATCGAGTCAGTGATGCCATCCAGCCATCTCATCCTCTGTCGTCCCCTTCTCCTCCTGCCCCCAATCCCTCCCAGCATCAGAGTCTTTTCCAATGAGTCAACTCTTCTCATGAGGTGGCCAAAGTACTGGATTTTCAGCTTTAGCATCATTCCTTCCAAAGAAATCCCAGGGCTGATCTCCTTCAGAATGGACTGGTTGGATCTCCTTGCAGTCCAAGGGACACTCAAAAGTCTTCTCCTAGTCTTTACATGAGTGCAAATACTTACTTGCTTGTGAATTTTTAGGGACTCAAGGCAGAAGCTTAGAAAACATACCTCCAAGAAAACTCAGAAGCCAAAAAGTATAAATGTAGAGACTGGTTTTTGAAAATTTGATCTTCAGAGTTCTGAATTCTCAGCCTTAAGGTAGATTGAAGATAGTTTTACTGACAAAGAAAGAAAAGGAAACAACAACAGCAACAACTATGTTTTGAAGTCAAAGCCTCTATGCCTCGGTTTGGGGCTACTGTTTTTATAGTAAAGAAACATAATGATTTTCTCATTTTTTAAACAATGCTGAGGGGAAGAACAGCATGTACCATGAAAAAGCAAAAACCCCCAAATTTAATGGACAGAAGCAAAACAATGAATTTTCTTTTGAAAAATTTTATAAAGGAAAGAAGTTAAATCTGTATCATTCAAAGCAATATATATAGCTTTATAAACGTGTAAACAAAGAATTCCCATTTAGAGAGAATTTTACAGGCTAAGAACACAAGTGAGGAAAAATATTTTAGGAAATAAATTATAGGTCGTCAGATATACTGGACGCTTATAAGCAATAAGGAAACTCCTATTTTCTTCTTACTAGTAAACATTCACACTGAAATAAGTATACTTTAGGACTCCAAAGCAATAAAGAAACATATGCTTTTTAATTTCCCAACTTCCTACCTCTTCCATGTGCCCCATCTTCTATAGGAGTCCTGAAATGTTGGCCTTCTTATACATTGCTATTTGATGAAAACACAAAACGGAGATTTCTAGGAATACTTGGTGAGGAACGGATGATATGACTCTATACAAGAAGACCTTTCAAAAGCTGAAAAAGAGCTAAGGATACAGTGGGCTTCAAATCGTGTCTTTGTGATTGACCTACAGGATTCCAGCATGCTCGGATAGTGATTGCATTCATTCCGGTCTGCGGACCTGAACGCGGGAGGAGGCGGGGAAACAGGAGGAGCGATTGCCACCTAACTGCTGACTCAACGGAGAAGCAAGCAAACGGAAGAAACGCCATTGCCCGCGGTTAATGTCTAGTGGGCCAGAGGCATTTTTTCAACGCACAGCTAAGAGTTAAACTTGTTTTTCAGCCACTTCTTTAAAAGCAGGTCTATCCATACCCCTAATAGACAGTAAAGACTATTCAACCAGGCCTGACCTAGCCTTCGTCTTGCAGTCACTGAGCTACAGTCCTGTTCCGCTCCCATCTGCTGCACCCCGGGCTGAGCTCACCCCTAACTGGAGCTGGGAATACGCACAGCTCCTGGGGCGCTGTGCCGTGCTCTATCGCAAGAGGGGTGCGACGTGAGGGGCGCCCTGTGCCACCCTGAGGGGCCTCTGCTAGAGGGCAGCTCGGCCCTCATTCTAGTCAGAGACTCTGATTTTTAGAGGCTGTAATCAGCTGTGGAAAAATAAAAATGCATAAAGGAGATGGTTTTTTCACAGGTCAGTGATGAATGAGTCTCACTTATGTAATGAACCATGGGCTCTGAGAACAGCGCACGCCCCAGTCCTGCGGTACCCACGGGCTCTGGGGTCCTAACCCGGCCCCCCGTCTCTCGTCTCTGTCTCTGACCCGGCGGAGCCTCCTCCCGGTCCCAGCCCGCCGCATCTCTCCCCGCTGTGCTTTCCATCCTCAGCGCAGCTCGCTCCTTACTTGCATCTTCTCCCTTTGCTTTCGACCTCTTTCGCCTTCCTTCCTGCTCCTACTTTTCATTTCTCGGTTCTGCCCTTTTAAGCATCCGCAACATGCTTCCCTGTCTCTCTCTAGCCCCTTCCTTACTGTGTCCCAGCGGGTGCACCCCATCCTCCTTTTCACTGTCTCTTTACCTTTCCCCTCACTGTTCTTTACTATTCTTTAAAGTAATTTTAAAATTACTTTAGAACATAGAAAAAGAAAATAAATGGGCATTTCATATTTTATAGACATTTAACATCAGGAAAAATGTTGACAGCAGATAGATTACTCAAAAAACATTGTTGGAACATTAAATAATCACACGGATCAACACTTCACATCACATACAAAAAAAAAAAAAATTCACATGATTAAAGTGTCCAAAATAAATCCTTAAAAGTTCTAGAAGATTCCATATCCCACTCCTAAAATTGAGAGGAAGAAACTCCAAGAGTTCAATTTCTATTAAACTATTGAAAAGATATGCTATTTTAATATTATCTCTGCTACATCACCACCACTTTGACTTACCTTCGCATCATTAAAACATGTCTGAAAATATAGAAAATATAGACCAGTGGAAGGAAACTAGAACTGTTAACAAAAATGTGAGAGTCTAAATCAGGGAGCACAAACCATAATCCATGTTTAAATGTCAGACCACTCTCAAACACTATTTGTATGTGTAGCTTAACGGGAATTAATATCAAGACACCAATTTTCTTAAAATGATAACACTAGAAACTCCGGTATCACACAAAGTGCCATCATCACCCAGTCCATTTTTACTCAGATGCTGATTTATCAAAATAAGGCAGGGCTCCCTGTAGTGTTTCCACAAGTTTATCTGCAGCTGAAACCATGGTTAGGACATGGTGACCACAAGGAATGTTACTTGAAATGTTAGAAAAAGATTTTCTTAAAACAAAAATTTCTAACTAAAATTCAAATGCACCTTGAAAATAATTATTTTTAAGAATAACAAAAAGAATAGAAGAAAACTTTTGAGGCAATGAATAGACTTATGGCATAAGTGCTATAATGGTTTCCCAACTGCATACTTATCAATTTGTAGGCATTAAATATGTACAGCTTTGCACGTCAGTCATACCTCGGTAAGGCATTTTTTTTAAAGGGAAAAATAAACACTAGGAGAAATGTGACAATATTTTAATCTCAAAATGGAAAGAATTTTCCTAAACAGACTTAAGAAATCCATAAACCACAATCAAAAATGGAGAGAAAATTTAAAATGTACTCAACATTTCTTGTATTAACATTTTACAGACCTTGGAAGGACACACAGTGGTTACAATAGGGAGAAATAGAGTAAACGAGGCAAATGTAGGTCACTACGGAAGAGAAGCTTTCACTTCAATAAAACAGGGATTTATAGTACACAATAATACCTATTTTAAGCACGAGGAAACACTTTCTGAGAAAGGAATACTTGCTTATGATAAAATATCTAGATAAAATATCTGCAAGGTGATGAAGCCAAGATTTGAATCAAAAAAGGAAAACTGAGTTCAAGTGGCACATGATTATGGGTAATTCATAGGATTCCAAAACGTTGTGTTAGAAAAACAGAAATATTTTGAATAGCGCGTCACCTTACCTTACAGTAAAACGCAGGACTCTCTTTTTCGTGGAACCCTGTGTTTTGTTCACATCTCTCCTTTGATACCGTTTCATCAGTGGTCTTTTCAGAGGAAGAACACAGGCATCGACGGAAGGGAAGAACAGTTTGGAAAGCACGCTGGCAATTCTCCAGCCTATATATTTGGAGAAACTTTCATCCCCTATATTTGATGAAACTTTTGTACTATTACTTGTGAAAGGATCAGTTGGGTCATTTATCTCCGCCTGTTTAAAGAAAAAAAAAAAAGTAACAAAGAATTAAATGAGAGAAAAGATAATATGTTATTAAATAAAAGGTAAAATATACATTTATTTTCTTTGACTAGGAAAGAAATAGTCTTCCTATTAAATACAAATAAACTTTAAAGGAGAAAAATGCATTTTCTCAAAAGATTTTAAAAATCGTAGCGAGAATTTTCAACCAAAAAAACTATTAAGCATAAAGGAAATTAGTCTTGAAATTTTTTAAATGTAATAATATAATTTCTATTTTAAATCTATATACTTCCCATATAAGAATTTCATAAGCATTTATAATACTTACTTAACAAGAAAGTAAGCAATCAGTTGAAGCATTGATAATATAAATGTTTTATTAGGTCAGACTTTCATTTCTCTCTGTGTAATCTAAACTTTCCTTGAAGTCAACAGAAAATTTCTATAGCATGAAATCTGAGTTAAGTAAAATACAAAAAGGGCTTTATAGTTAGCTTGTATTGGAAATGTTACAGGGTTTAGATTTATATTGAATTATGTCCTAATACAGAAACACACGCACACACACACAAAACTCAAGAATATAATTTTTATTCAGGTAAGAGCAATTTTCTGAATTTTCTTATTTATGTCCAATAATATCCATGACTGATTTTTAATTATACCTTCTTCTGAAACAGCTAAAGGTACATTTTCTTCAAATAAATGAAGATGTAAGTTTCACAATGTCATGTATTATGTTTTTAGTGTTCACAATAAGTTAATATTAAAAACTTTCATAACTAAGTTAGGTACTACCTCCTTTTATTTGTTTTTACAGTTTTATTTAATATTATCCATCTTCGGGCAGCTCACTACTAATCACACAGGATTCATTTTAAATATCTGTAGATCCTACGGTAGAAAATGAAGAATGAAAAAAACAAAACAAAACAAAACAAAAAAGAAAATGAAGAATGAAAAATGTTTTTCTTCATATGAACATCTAAATAATCTCTTTAGGATTCCAAGATTAGGGCCAGCACAGTGAAATTACTATTTAAAGACTAACTATTGCATTATCTCAGCTTCCCTGATGGCTCAGTGCGTAAAGAATCTGCCTGCAATGCAGGAGACACAGGAGACACAGGTTTAATCCCTAGGTCAGGAAGATCCCCTGGGGGAGGAAATGACAACCCACTCCAGTATTTTCTCGCCCGAATAATCCCATGGACAGAGAAGCCTGGTGGGTTACAGTCCAAAGGGTCGCAAAGAGTCAGACATGACTGAATGATTTCATTATCTAGACAAAATTACAGTGGAAAAAATGAGAACAATCTTATGATAAAGACTGAAAAAGTAAAGGTTTAAAGCAATGAGGAAAACAGAAAAAGGCAAAGTAAATAATACAGAAGACTGAAAGGATAAGAAAGAATAACAGGCAAACACATGTAAAAAGGGTGTGGTGAAAATCACGCGAGTATGTAAGCATCAAAATAATGAAATGAAGACTCAAAGTAGCCTCAGTGCTAGAAAATTACACTGACCCTTAAAAAAGAGGGCTATATTTTCACTATTTCAGAAAAAGAACATTATCGCCAGCCTTTATTGATATATACCTACTCTAAAATATCTTTGATTTCCATTATCTCTGGATATTGAAATCAGTATACAATTCCGTTTATTCTATTCCCAGTTGTGTATCTTGCTTATTAACCAGGTCAAGCTCATGGAAAGAGCATTCAATTTGAAACAAGAAGTTAAATGTGCCTAGGCCACTCAATAGCTGTTATGATTTTTAGGACATTAAGGTCTCAAAGTCTGCATGTCCCATTGATAAAATGGTAATCACAATATCTGGGCTATTTATTCGGCTCCATTTATGTGGATTAATTTTTTCATAAGAAAAGGTAGTTCAAAATCAATAACACCGTATAGTTGTACAAACATGTTACTAAGAGCTCTTCCATTGCTAAGAGAATATGAATGAATACATGTCTGAGTGAATGAATAAACCAACAAAAACAGTGTCTTCTCACCACATAATTTCTGGTAACTACCTCGTTTCCAGGGGAGCACTGCTGAGCATCACAGAATCTGCACGCCCTCCTCACTCCGTCTCGCTTGGCTGCGCTTTGCCTTCTCCCCTCCTGGACGGGTCATAGACCCAGAGGCCAGCTCCCTCCAGAGCAGCATGAAGACAGTGCCGCACCCTCCACCGTGGTTCCCTACTTGAAAGCTCAGGTCAGTTTTCCTTCCTCAGTGATTCCCAAGGCATTCAACTTATGGAAAAGTAGTTTCAAATACTGGTCAAATGCATATTGGCCTTATCTATAAAAGGTTTTGTTTGTTTTCCTGCAGGAAGAAGTCAGGAAAGAAGATGGACTTTGCAGTTAGAAAGATCTGAAATCAGGTCTAGCTATTAAGGATGCAACTTGCAGAATTTAGTTAACCTCTCCCGGTCTATGCTTTGGGTTCAGTTTGGTTCCACTGTGTTTTTCATTTGTGATGTAGAGATAATAATAGCCACTGCTTAGAGCTTGGTGAGGGTTCACGTAGACAACAGAGATGACCCGTGTCGCCAACAGTGAGACGCTCAACAGGCACCAGTGCTTTCGGGGGTGCCCCAAGACGGACGCGATGCTCGAGCTTTCATGAGCTGCTCCCACCACCGACCTAGAGAAGCCTTGATCCACCCTCTTCAGCCAAAGACAAGTTTGTTACATAGTCACTTTTATATTAGCAAATTTATCAAATAAGATTATAATTATATTTCCAGAGTAATCTCTATTCTAAAGAATCATCTTTCTTCATGAGCTATTATCCCGTTTTTTTTGTTTGTTTGTTTGTTTTGTTTTTACCACAGTGCAGGGCATGTGGGATCTTAGTTCCCAGACCAGGGATTGAAACCATGCCCCTAGCATTGGAAGGGCAGAGTCTTAACCACGAGGCCACCAGGGAAGACCTATTATTCTCATTTTAGAATTCAGAGACTGAATTTATTTATGCCAATGATACATTAGTATGAATCTATACATCTTAGAAGTAAATTTACCAAAACTATTAATGACCACTTTTAAAAGTAGACTCTAAAATCAAGAAATTACTATTTAGTCTGCCAGTGAGTATTACCCCAAATTCCATCTTCATACATTAATATTCTTATCACGTGTCCCTATTTTTTAACAATGCCATGTAGGCTTTAAAATTCAGGATTCTTCTTATTGGCTTGTTGAAACTTGATACTTTTTATTAAGAAACATGGCAATTTTTGATTACCTATGCTAATTTTACTGATTTAGTATTAAAATTGGAAAAGTGGTACTCCTGAAGAATATTTCTCTCACACACAGATTGCAGCCACATGCAAGGTCAGATTTTCATTCTTCTGTCTTTATTTTGGGCATAATGATGGTAAAAATCATGATTCATTTAGGCTGGCAAGAAGATGGATAACTCAGAGCAGGTGAAATTACCCAAAGAATTGTGATGTAGTAGCAACAAAAAAGAAAATAAAACTCTGTCCAGAGTTCTGCATTTTCCATCAGTATTTAGGGAACTGTAGTAAACACACTAAAATTCAAGCTAACTCACAGTAGCCTTGACATGGGAGAATAAAAGGGAAGAAATAGGGTGTTCAGGCACTGCCGCACAGTCTGCACCAAGTGTTGTCTCCATCTCTTTGTCTCTGTTTTTGGCCTCCACTTATCCTTAAGCAGACTCAGAGCTGAGAACATTTAACTTATTTGTGAAAAAATATATAATTTTTCTTCAAAATTAAAAATTTAATTGAAAGTGACTCGCTGGTGGTCTTGAAAGATTATTTCCTCCAGGAGTTATAAAATCTCACAAAGGAGGACAGCAGTTACTAAAATCGTGGTCCTCAGACCGTGATTATTGTCATCGCCTAGGGGCATGTTATAAATAGAGAATTTCAGGCCACACTCCTAAATGTATTAAAGTTTAAAACCCACTATTACAGTAGACTAAGAAAAGGACTAGATGGGAATATCCATTTTCCCACTTTACAAATTGAGTGACCTTGCACAGGTTACTTAGCTGCTCTGAGCATGCTTCTTCGTTCCTAAGATGGAATGATAACACTACTCTTCTCCCTGGGCTCCTGTAAAAGTTAAAGACAAGAATTGAATGTATTTTCTAGCATAGCGTCTGACACACAGAAGTTCTTCAATAAATGCGAGTTTCTTGTTTATATCTAGTTTTAGAGGCAGGATGGCACGGAACCTTTGGGTTCAGCTCACTCACAGGTGCCTCCACCGCTGCTCACTCATTTTAATCTTGCTTAGACTCAGGTCCTCACCTGTATGAGTGCTGATGGCGGTGGGAATTATGAGGTTTAGATGAGTTGCGTTAGGTAAGATACTTAGCACAGTGGGTGGTGCATTGTAAAATCTCTACAAATATTTTTGTTTTCTTAAAACAATGTGTCTGTTACACTAGAATTCTATTGATAAGTATTTAAGGAAACTATACGCTGCCAAAAATGCATCTCCCTTTCCCCACTCAAGAGTTTCCATTTATGTCAGAAGAATAACCACATGTGGGGGAAGAGAAAGAGGGGTACTGAGAGGACAGGGACAAATAGTGCTGCTGTTCTGCTTTGCTGCTCTACAGAGCGCATTAGGAGTATGGAAATGTCATGAAGAATAACAACAAATTTTATTTTAAAGATCTCACCAGGAAATGTTAACCACCAAGTGCTTACCTAATGAGTCAAAGGTACTCTGAATAAAATCGCGTATTCATTTTAGCTGTACATATTTCCTTTTGATATTTTAGGTCATGTAACAGATGGCAGAGAGCATTTACACATGATGACTTTTCCTAGACGTGCCAGCATATGCTGCTGAATTGCCTATACAGCGGAGCCTTGCTCATTGCAAGTCTCCCTGGAAGTATTTCAAACAAAGCACATCAATTAACATTTGTTTATTATGCCGCTGTGAGTATATGACAGTTTTTGATTTCTTTCCCAAATACTCAGGCAACAGTTGGGTTTATATTGAATTTGTCAGATAAAGGGCTCATGTTTAGGGATCTATTTAGAAATGTTTTTCACTTCAAATATACTACTAAATATCTCACTTCTCATCTAACCTCCATTAAGCATCAAATTTTGTGAACAGATATAAAAAGAATTACAGACGATAGAATGTTACTATGGATTTAAAAAAAATACAAGCCATGAAAGTACACAACACAGTGAAGGATTTACCAGTGATGTAGATAAATTCAGGTATTAAATATAAACCTTAAATTATCGAATTCAGTAGATTATCATATGAATTGCATATATATATTTAAAGTATAAAAAGATAGAATCTCTCTTAATTCCATTATTATATGGATTATCATATGAATTGCATATATATTTTTAAAGTATAAAAAGATAAAATCTCTCTTAATTCCATAAATATACAAGTATCATAAATCCTTCTGAAATAAATCCTTCCCACTCTAATGTAGCCTATAATTAATGTGATTCACCCTGTGTAGGTAATATGATGAATACCTTACATGAAGCAAATATCTGGGAGCAAGGGAGTAGGAAGGAAAGAATAAACAAAGGTTTTCTATAATCACACTTGTTTGCATTAACTGAAGTAAGAGTGGGATAAACATTTTAGATCAAAGCATCTGAGGTGCAAGGCTTCACTGTATAGTTTTGTTTTTGGGGTTTTTTGATATGTCCTCTGTTCACGTTGAGCAGTGAGGAAAGGTCTGAAGACTAACAGAAGTTTCGCCACTTGTACGAGCAAGTCCCTATTTGATGCTATAGAATTTGTTCCCCAAAGTGAAGGTGAAGTGAAAGTGACAGTGTTGGTCACTCAGTCGTGTCCAGCGCTTTGTGGCCTGTGGACTGTCCACTCTTCGGGACCCCATGGACAGTAGCCCGCCAGGCTCCTCTGTCCATGGGATTCTTCACGCAAGAACACTGCAGTGGGTTGCCATTCTGTTCTCCAGGGGATCATCACAACCCAGAGATCGAACTGGGGTCTCCCTCATTATGGGCAGATTCTTTACTGTCTGAGTCACCAGGGAGGCCCCAAGAATACTGGAGTGGGTAGCCATCCCTTTTCCAGGGCTCGAACGGAGGTCTGCTGCACTGCAGGCAGATTCTTGACCATATGAGCCACCAGGCAAGCACCAGGACAGTAATGTAAGTGGTTCAATAGAATGTGGGAATTAGTGACTAATTTTTTAAAACTGAGGATATTTAGGAATAAGTAATTAACCTTTTCATTTTATTTCTGTAAATCTGTTGCCATTATAGGGCCAAAGGAAAGGAAAGAAAACCTTGATTATATCATGCTTATGTTCTACTGTAAAATTAAACCTATAAAGATGTATAGTGTAGAAAGTATTCAGACAAGACAGTACAATTTTAATAAATTCAAAATATTTGCTTTAACATATTACACCTATAGACCAAATGTGCTTATTCTTTTGAAATCATCTTGCTTTGTTTTATTCATATATGTGATTTAGTTGTTTAAGGTATTCCACAGTACCATTATTAACTTGCATAAGAACAGGCAGGCTTTTAAAATATAAAATGAGTATCATTTTCCCCAGAAAAATTAAGTATAAAAGGGAGCTTCAGCTGTAGAATTTAAGAAAGTTAGATCATCACACAGGAGTAATGTAAGAACAGAGTGCTGCCTGGGGATGGCAGAGAGAAAACCTGAAAACTGCATAGATGCCAATCACTTTGGGCTCCAAAATCACTGCAGACTGAGACTGCAGCCATGAAATTAAAAGATGTCTGCTCCTTGGAAGAAAAGCAGTGACCTAGACAGCGTATTAAAAAGCAGAAACCTTACTTTGCCTGGAAAGGTCCGTCTAGTCAAGGCTATGGTTTTTCCAGTGGTCATGTAGAAATGTGAGAGTTGGACAATAAAAAAGGCTGAGCACTGAAGAACTGATGCTTTTGAACTGTGGTGTTGGAGAAGACTCTTGAGAGTCCCTTGGACTGCAAGGAGATCCAACTAGTCCACCCTAAAGGAAATCAACCCAGAATATTCACTGGAAGGACTGATGCCGAAACTGAAGCTCCAATACTTTGGCTACCCAATGCAAAGAGCTGACTCATTGGAAAGACCCTGATGCTGGGTCTTGAAGACTGAAGATTGAAGAGGATGGCAGAGGATGAGATGGTTGGATGGCATCACTGACTTGATGGACATGAGTTTGAGCAAACCCTGGGAGATGGTGAAGGATAGGGAAATGTAGAGTGCTGCAGTCCATGGGGTCGCAAAGAGTTGGACATGACTGAGTGACTGAACAGAACAGCAATCACTTTGATCTTTTGAATAATTAGCTTTGGAGAATTTAAAGGAGTTAGTTTAGACATTGTTAGTACTGAACCTAGTATAGACATGTTAATGTGTAACTTGACATTAAAATTATACTACCTTGAGACTTCCCTAGTGGTTCAGTGGTTAAGATTCCACGCTTCCATTGCAGGGGGCCTGGGTACAATCCCTGGTCAGGGAACCAGGTACCACATGCTGCAACAACAACAACAACAACAACCTCACGTGCACAGTGAAGATTGGAGATCCCACAAGCGGCACAGCCACACAAATACACAACAACAACAAAAGCCTCATGTACACAGTGAAGACTGATCCCACATGAGGCACAGCCACACAAATACACAACAACAACAACAAAAGCCTCACGTGCACAGTGAAGACTGATCCCACATGCGGCACGGCCACACAAATACACAACAACAACAAAAGCCTCATGTACACAGTGAAGACTGATCCCACATGAGGCACAGCCACACAAATACACAACAACAACAACAACAAAAGCCTCACGTGCACAGTGAAGACTGATCCCACATGAGGCACGGCCACACAAATACACAACAACAACAACAAAAGCCTCACGTGCACAGTGAAGACTGATCCCACAAGCGGCACGGCCACACAAATACACAACAACAACAAAAGCCTCATGTACACAGTGAAGACTGATCCCACATGAGGCACAGCCACACAAATACACAACAACAACAACAACCTCACGTGCACAGTGAAGATTGGAGATCCCACAAGCGGCACAGCCACACAAATACACAACAACAACAAAAGCCTCATGTACACAGTGAAGACTGATCCCACATGCGGCACGGCCACACAAATACACAACAACAACAACAAAAACCTCACGTGCACAGTGAAGATTGAAGATCCCACAAGCGGCACAGCCACACAAATACACAACAACAACAAAAGCCTCATGTACACAGTGAAGACTGATCCCACATGAGGCACGGCCACACAAATACAGAACAACAACAACAAAAACCTCACGTGCCTCAGTGCAGACTGATCCCACATGCGGCACAGCCACACAAATAAATATTTTAAAAATTTATATACTAGCTAAAAATAAGTTGGAAAAATTTGATGACTAATGTCATAAAAATGATGCAAGGAAAAACATTATATAGGAAAAGAATGAACAGCAAGGGATTAGATACTTTGTCCCATCCATACCAAAATAGAATTCTTGGCCAACAAACCTTTAGAATCAAATTGAATAAAACCCTTCTGTCAGCGAAAACTGACAGAATTAGCCACCAGCCAATGCTCATGAAAAGAATATGAAAGGATTTTCTTTGAGCAAAAGAAAAATAATCCCGTATAGAAGGCCAGCAATTCAAGAAGAAAAAGTAAGGAAAGAAACAAGTAAATATATCAGTAAAGCACAAGTATATTGAGTGTATAAAACAACATTAATGTGTTGGCATCTGTAAACACACACACATGCACACAGCATACACATATAGAAACACATCCAGAGAAATACAATTTAAATGCTCAACAGGAAAAGTGTATAAAAGAAATAAAAGTTGTTAAAATATTATAAGACCATTTTATGGCCCAGGAAAACATAAATCCCCCTACATTAGAATGAAATAATGAAGGATTCATTTTGAAACATTGGAGTAACAAATAAAAGACTGCGTGACTACAAAATAAACAAGCAGAAAGGCTAGGATGAAATGGTATAATGAAAAATCTTCCTGAAAGGGCACAAAAGTAGTTTTAAAAAAAGGATGGGAAACACATGTATACCTGTGGCAGATTCATTTTGATATTTGGCAAAACTAATACAATTATGTAAAGTTTAAAAATAAAATAAAATTAAAAAAAATAAAAATAAAAAATAAAAAAAGGATAGAGGACAATCGGATAATAAGTAACAAAATGGCAACAAGTACATAACTATCAATAATCACTTTACATGTCTATGGATTAAATTCTCCAATCACATCACATAAGGTAGCTGATTGGATTAAAAAAAAAAAAAAAAACAAGACTTATCTACATGTTGCCTGCAAGAGACTCTACAGGTAAAGACAAATGCAGACTGAAAGTAGGGACAGAAAAATATGTTCCATGCAAACAGATGTGAAAAGAGAGCTAGGATAGCAATAATCATATCAGAAAAGTAAACTTCAGAGCCAAAGTCTATAATAAAAGACTAAAAAGGTCATTATATAATGACAAAGGGATCAATACAAGAGGATATAACATCCATAACCATGCCTGCACCTAAATACAGGGGCACCTAAATATACAAGCGGATGTTAGCAGACACTGAGGGAGAAACTAACAAGCCAGTAGTGGTGAGTGAGCTCCGGGAGTGCTGATGGACGGAGAGGCCTGGAAGCTGGTGATGGACGGGGAGCCCTGGCGTGCTGCGATAGTGAGTGAGCTTGAGGGAGCTCCGGGAGTGCTGATGGACGGGGAGGCCTGGTGCGCTGCGGTAGTGAGTGAGCTCCGGGAGTGCTGATGGACGGGGAGGCCTGGTGCGCTGCGGTAGTGAGTGAGCTCCGGGAGTGCTGATGGACGGGGAGGCCTGGTGCGCTGCGGTAGTGAGTGAGCTCCGGGAGTGCTGATGGACGGGGAGGCCTGGCGCCCTGCGATAGTGAGTGGGCTCCGGGAGTGCTGATGGACGGGGAGGCCTGGCGAGCTGCGATAGTGAGTGAGCTCCGGGAGCTGGTGATGGACGGGGAGCCCTGGCGTGCTGCGGTCCATGGGGTCGCAAAGAGTCGGACACGACTGAGCGACTCAACTGAGCTCAACTAAAGAAACCTTGACATCCCACTTACATCAACGGACAGAGATCCAGACAGAAAATCAATAAGAAAACACTGGTCCTAAATGACAGACCAGTTGAACTTAATATAGATATTTCAAAACATTTCATCCAAAAGAGTCAAATACGTACTGGACTCAAGTGCATATGGAAAGTTCTCCCAGACAGATCATGTACTAGGTCTAAAAACAAGTCTCAACAAATTTTAGAGGATAAAAGTTACGTCAAGTATCACTTTTGACCATAACAGATAAATCTAGAAAACAATTGTAAGAAGAAAAATGGGAAAAACACAAGCAAACGGAGACTAGGCCGTGTCCTACCCGCTGACAAAAAACAGTAGCTCAACCAAGAAATCAGAGACAATCAGAGTACACCTTCAGACAAATGAAAATCAACACAGAACTTTCCCAAATCTATCGGACATAGCAAAAGCACTTCTAAGAGAGAAGTGTTTAGCAATAAGGCCTACTTCATGAAGCAACACAAATCTCAAATAAAGGAGCACCTAAACAAATTCAAAAAAGAACAAACAAAGCCCAAAGGAAGCAGAAATAAAATAATAAACATAATAAGAAAATAAATAAAATATAGACCAATAAAACAACAGGAAAGATCAATGAAACCAAGAGCTGATTTTCTTTTGAAAAATAAACAAATTTGATAAGCCTGTAGCTAGGCTCATTAAAAAAAAAAAAAAAGACAGGATACAAATAAATAAGAAATGAAAGAGGAGAAATTGCAAATAATATGAGAAAAAATCATAGGAGAATACTATAAATAATTAAATGCCAACAAATTGCATAACCAAGAACAAAGGGATAAACCTTTAGAAACATATAATCTATAAAGATTAAATCAGGAGGAAATAGACAATCTGAACAGACTGATTACTAGAAATTAAATTGAATCAGGAATCAAAAATCTTCCAGAAAATTCCAGAAACAGACGTATTAACAGGAAAATTCTACCAAATATAAAAAGGACAGTTAATACCTATCCTCAAACTATTCCAAAAAACTAAAGAGGAAGGAACACTCCCAAATTCATTCAACAAGGCCACCATTACCTCATATCAAAACCAGATACTACAGAAAAGAAAAGTACAGGTCCCTTTCTTTGATGAATATGGATGTAAGAATCCTCAACAAAATATTGGCAAACGTAATTCAACAAACATAAAAAAGACCACACACCATGAACAAGTGAGATTTTATTCCAGGAAAGCAAGTATAGTTCAACTTAAGCAACTCAATCAATGTGATATCCCACATTCACAAGATGAAGGATAAACATCACGTGATCATCTCAGTAGACACAGGGAAAGCATTTGACACAATTCAACACCCATCCATGATAAAAATTCTCAACAAAGTTGGCATAGAGGGAAAATATCTCAACAAAATAAAGGCCATTTATGAAAACCCATAACTAACATCATACTCAATGTTTAAGAAAAGAAAGCCTTTCCTCTAATATCAGTAACAAGGAGGACCACTCTCACCATTGCTCTTTAACATAGTACTGGAAGTCTTGGCCATAGAAATCACACAAAATAAATAAAAGGCATCCAGATTGGAAGGGAAGAAGTGAAACTCTCATTGTTTGCAGGTGTTGTTGTTTAGTTGTTAAGTTGTGTCTGACTCACTTGCAGGTTACACAATACTATATATAGAAAGACCTAAAAGTACACACACACAATTCAAACTAATAATTGAATTCAGTAAAGTTGCAAGCTACAAGATTAATACACAAATCTGTTGCTTTTCTATACGCTAATAATGACCTATGTGAAAGAGAAATCAAAAAAATATCCCATTGAAAACTACATCAAAAAGAACGAAATACCAATGAATAAACTTAACCAAAGTGGTGAAAGACCTATACTCTAAAAACTATAAGACACTGGTGAAGGAACTTAATAAATATGATATGAATACATGGAAAGATATCCTGTGAAAATGGATTGGAAGAATATTGTCAAAATTTCCATCCTACCTACTCAAGTTCTGTTCAGTTAAGTCGCTCAGTCGTGTCTGACTTTTTGTGACCCCATGAATTGCAGCATGCCAGGCCTTACTGTCCATCACCAAATCCCGGAGTTCACTCAAACTCATGTCCAATTGAGTCGGTGATGCCATCCAGCCATCTCATCCTCTGTCGTCCCCTTCTCCTCCTGCCCCCAATCCCTCCCAGCATCAGAGTCTTTTCCAATGAGTCAACTCTTTGCATGAGGTGGCCAAAGTATTGGAGTTTCAGATTTAGCATCAGTCCTTCCAAAGAAATCCCAGGGCTGATCTCCTTCAGAATGGACTGGGTGGATCTCCTTGCAGTCCAAGGGACTCTCAAGAGTCTTCTCCAACACCACAGTTCAAAAGCATCAATTCTTTGGCGCTCAGCTTTCTTCACGGTCCAACTCTCACATCCATACATGACCACAGGAAAAACCATAGCCTTGACTAGACGGACCTTTGTTGGCAAAGTAATGTCTCTGCTTTTGAATAGGCTATCTAGGTTGGACATAACTTTCTTTCCAAGGAGTAAGTGTCTTTTAATTTCATGGCTGCAGTCACCATCTGCAGTGATTTTGGAGCCCAGAAAAATAAAGTCGGACACTGTTTCCATTGTTTTCTCATCTATTTCCCATGAATTGATGGGACTGGATGCCATGATCTTCGTTTTCTGAATGTTGAGCTTTAAGCCAACTTTTTCACTCTCCTCTTTCACATTCATCAAGAGGTTTTTTAGTTCCTCTTCACTTTCTGCCATAAGGCTGGTGTCATCTGCATATCTGAGGTTATTGATATTTCTCCCGGCAATCTTGATTCCAGCTTGTGCTTCCTCCAGCCCAGCATTTCTCATGATGTACTCTGCATATAAGTTAAATAAGCAGGGTGACAATATACAGCCTTAATGTACTCCTTTTCCTATTTGGAACCAGTCTGTTGTTCCATGTCCAGTTCTAACTGTTGCTTCTTGACCTGCGTACAGATTTCTCAAGAGGCAGGTCAGGTGGTCTGGTATTCCCATCTCTTGAAGAATTTTCCAGTTTGTTGTGATCTACACAGTCAAAGGCTTTGGCATAGTCAATAAAGCAGAAATAGATGTTTTTCTGGAACTCTCTTGCTTTTCCATGATCCAGCAGATGTTAGCAATTTGATCTCTGGTTCCTCTGCCTTTTCTAAAACCAGCTTGAACATCTGGAAGTTCAGGGTTCGCGTATTGCTGAAGCCTGGCTTGGAGAATTTTGAGCATGACTTTACTAGCGTGTGAGATGAGTACAATTGTGCGGTAGTTTGGGCATTCTTTGGCATTGCCTTTCTTTGGGATTGGAATGAAAACTGACCTTTTCCAGTCCTGTGGCCACTGCTGAGTGTTACAAATTTGCTGGCATATTGAGTGTAGCAGTTTCACAGCATCATCTTTCAGGATTTAAAATAGCTCAACTGGAATTCCATCACCTCCACTAGCTTTGTTCATAGTGATGCTTTCTAAGGCCCACTTGACTTCACATTCCAGGATGTCTGGCTCTAGGTCAGTGATCACACCATCGTGATTATCTGGGTCATGAAGATCTTTTTTGTACAGTTCTGCTGTATATTCTTGCCACCTCTTCTTAATATCTTCTGCTTCTGTTAGGCCCATACCATTTCTGTCCTTTATTGAGCCCATCTTTGCATGAAATGTTCCCTTGGTATCTCTAATTTTCTTGAAGAGACCTCTAGTCTTTCCTATTCTGTTGTTTTCCTCTATTTCTTTGCATTGATCGCTGAGGAAGGCTTTCTTATCTCTTCTTGCTATTCTTTGGAACTCTGGATTCAGATGCTTATCTCTTTCCTTTTCTCCTTTGCTTTTTTTTTAAGAGACGGGGTCTTGCTATGTTGCCCAGGCTGGAGTATAGTGGCTATTCACAGGCTCGATCCCACTACTGATCAGCACGGGAGTTTTGACCTGCTCCATTTCCAACCTGGGCCGGTTCACCCCTCCTTAGGTAACCTGGTGGTCCCCCGCTCCCGGGAGGTCACCATATTGATGCCGAACTTAGTGCGGACACCCAATCGGCATAGCGCACTGCAACCCAGAACTCCTGAGCTCAAGCGATCCTCCAGCCTCAGCCTCCCGAGTAGCTGGGACTACAGGTGCGCGCCACCGTGCCCGGCTCTCCTTTGCTTTTTCCTTCTCTTCTTTTCACAGCTATTTGTAAGGCCTCCCCAGACAGCCATTTTGCTTTTTAGCATTCTTTTTCCATGGGGATGGTCTTGATCCCTGTCTCCTGTACAATGTCACAAACCTCTGTCCAAAGCAATCTACAAATTTAATCCAATACCTATCAAATTATCAGTGATATTTTTCACAGAATTAGGACAAATAATTCCAAAATTTGCATAGAACCATGGGAGACCCCAAATGGCCAAAGCAATCTTAAGAAAAAAGAACAAACCTGGAGGTATCATGCTTCCTGACTTCAGACTATATTACAAAAATGTTAGTCACTCTGTCATGTCAGACTCTGCAACCCCATAGACTATTGCCAGCCAGGCTCCTCTGTCCATGGGATTTCCCAGGCAAGAATACTGGAGTGGGTTGCCATTCCCTTCTCCAGGAGATCTTCCTGACCCAAGGATTGAACTGGGGTCAGTATTCAAAACAATATGGTAATGGCGAAAAAAAAAAAAAAACAGACATACTGATCAATGGCCAGAATAGAGAGCCCAGAAAGAAACTATGCACAGATAGTCAATTAATTGATAACAAAGCAAGCAAAAACATGCATGGAGAAAAGGCAGTCTCTGAAAGAAGCGGTGTTGGAAAGAATTGGAAAGGTGCATAAAAGAATGAAATTTGAACATTTTCTTATACCTTATTCAAAATAAACTCAAAATGAACTCTAGACCTAAAATGTAAGTCTAGAAACCATAAATCTCCTAGAAAAAATATAAGCAATACACTCTTTGATGTAAGTCTTGGCAATGTTACTTTGGATATGTCTCTTCAAGCAAGAGAAACAAAAGTGAAATAAACAAATTGACCAAATTACACTTACATGCTTTTGCAGAGTGAAGAAAGACAACAACAAAACAAAAAGACAACCTACTGAATGGGAGAAGATATTGGCAAATGATGTGTCTGATAGGGGTTAATATCCAAAATACACAGAGTTCACACCAGTCAGCATCAAGAGAAGAACTCAGTTAAAAAATGGGCATTAGATCTCACTAGACACACACACACACACACACACACACACACACACACGGCCAGTGGGCACATGAGAAGAAGCTCAACACCACTAATCATTAGGGGAACGCAAACCAAAACCACAGTGAGATATACCTCACACGGGTCAGAGTGGCTGTCTTCAAAAAGGCAAGACATGAACACCGGTAAAGTTGTGGAAAAAAGGGAATCGTAGTATACTGTTGGTGGGAATGTAAATTGATAGTCACTATGGAAAACAGTATGAAGTTTCCTCAAAATATTAACACAACCACGACCTATAGTCAGGCAATTCCACTTGAGTATATATCCCAAGAAAACAAAAGCACTGATTCAAAAAATATAGGTATTCTAATGTTCATGGCAACATTATTTACATTAGCTGAGAACTGGGAGCACCCTAAGTGTCCATCAACAGATGAATGGATAAAGATTATATATATATATATATATATATATATATATATATATATTATATATTTTTCAGAGTGAAGAAAGACAAGAGCAAAGCAAAAAGACAACCTACTGAATGGGAGAAGACATTGGCAAATGATGTGTCTGATAGGAGTTAATATCCAAAATACACAAAGAGTTCACACAACTCAGTATCAAGAAAACAACTCAATTTAAAAATAAATATATATATTATATATAATACATATATATATAAGTATTACTTAGTTATGGAAAAGAATGAAATTTTGCCATTTGCTACAACATAGATGGACGTGAAGGGTATTATGCTTAGTGAAGTAAGTCAGAAAAACGAATACTGTATATTTTCACTTACATATGAAATCTAAAAATTAAAACAAATGAATGCATATAAGAAAACAAACAGACCTATAGAGAATAAATGAGTGATTACTAGTCAGCAGGAGAGTGTGCAGGGGCAAGAGAGGGGAAGCTGAATAAGAGGCACAAACTACCAGGTATTAAATAAGATACAAGGAAAAACTTCACAGCACGAAGAATATGACCAGTATTTCAAAATAACTTTAATGGAATATAATTTATAAAAATATCAATCACTACGCTTCATACCTGAAGTTAATATAGCACCATAAATCAAATAAACTTCAATAAAAAAGAATGGAATTGAAAAGGGGGGGGGAAAGGAGAGCCAGGAAGAGGAAGTAAAAATAGAATAGTAAATAATAAGATGTAGCAATAAACACAAATACATTCTAATGGCATTAAGTGCAAATAGAATAAGGATTCAAATGCAAGGTCAATAATTTTCAGGTTAAAAAAAAATACTGCTTCTCTAAAGATACATACATATAAGGTTCAGAGAGCTTGAAATTTTAAAAAGGAAATAGATACCCCATGAAAATACTAACCAAAAGGACCCTAATAAAAGAAAGGTATAGTGGTTATATTCATAATAGAAAAGATACAGTTTTTATAAAGAAGACCATTTCATCATGATGAGACTATTGTCCCTGAGTACATAATTAAACTAGAAATCAAAAATCATAAATATAACAACAAATCTCTGCAAACATAGCCATTAAAAAATCTTCAATAATCAATGGTTCAAAATAGAAGTAATAAGTATCAGTATCAAAAGAATCAAAACTTGTTTTTCATAAACTCTTGGCACGATAGACTAAAAAGAAAACAAAAGAGACATCATCATGACAGGCTCTAAATATGTTAAATATCACAGAAGGATATTGTGAGCAATATTATAAAGTATCTTTAAAATGGAGATGGCATAGATAAATTCTTAGGGAGGAAAAACACAACCAAAACTGAAGCAAAGAAAAATAAAGTCTAGGAAGGCATACACCCGAAAATTTATTCTACAAATTAAAACCTTTTCTATAAGTATCCATGATCAAATGTCCTCACTTGGAAATTCTACAAAATTACTAAGGAAGAAATCATGACAATAAGACAAAATTGTTCCAAAGAACAGGAAAGAAAAAAAAACAGGATAACAAATTCCAAATACATTGCATTAGTTCAGCATAACTTTGATACAAAATCTTATAAGAAAACATTATAAGAGAAACATTATGGGTGCAATATATTAAGCAAAATAATATCAAAACAAATACAGCCATATTAAAAACATCACTACAGCACCAACAAGTGTTTTTCTTACAGGAATGCAGGGACTATTCAACATAAGAAAACCAAACAACATAAGCTGCACCAGTATCCACATTCAAGTTACTTTACCTTCTGGGAAGCTTAAATGTCCTTATTTAATATAATACTTTCTTCATCAGTAAAATCAAGATTCAGCTCAGTTCAGTCGCTTCAGATCAGATCAGATCAGTCGCTCAGTCGTGTCCGACTCTTTGCGACCCCATGAATCGCAGCACGCCAGGCCTCCCTGTCCATCACCAACTCCTGGAGTTCACTGAGACTCACGTCCATCGAGTCAGTGATGCCATCCAGCCATCTCATCCTCTGTCGTCCCCTTCTCCTCCTGCCCCCAATCCCTCCCAGCATCAGAGTCTTTTCCAATGAGTCAACTCTTCACATGAGGTGGCCAAAGTACTGGAGTTTCAGCTTTAGCATCATTCCTTCCAAAGAAATCCCAGGGCTGATCTCCTTCAGAATGGACTGGTTGGATCTCCTTGCAGTCCAAGGGACTCTCAAGAGTCTTCTCCAACACCACAGTTCAAAAGCATCAATTCTTCGGCACTCAGCCTTCTTCACAGGCCAACTCTCACATCCATACATGACCACAGGAAAAACCATAGCCTTGACTAGACGGACCTTTGTTGGCAAAGTAATGTCTCTGCTTTTGAATATGCTATCTAGGTTGGTCATAACTTTCCTTCCAAGGAGTAAGCGTCTTTTAATTTCATGGCTGCAGTCACCATCTGCAGTGATTTTGGAGCCCAGAAAAATAAAGTCGGACACTGTTTCCATTGTTTTCTCATCTATTTCCCATGAATTGATGGGACTGGATGCCATGATCTTCGTTTTCTGAATGTTGAGCTTTAAGCCAACTTTTTCACTCTCCACTTTCACTTTCATCAAGAGACTTTTGAGTTCCTCTTCACTTTCTGCCATAAGGGTGGTGTCATCTGCATATCTGAGGTAATTGATATTTCTCCCGGCAATCTTGATTCCAGCTTGTGCTTCTTCCAGTCCAGCGTTTCTCATGATGTACTCTGCATATAAGTTAAATAAACAGGGTGACAATATACAGCCTTGATGAACTCCTTTTCCTATTTGCAACCAGTCTGTTGTTCCATCTCCAGTTCTAACTGTGGCTTCCTGACCTGCATACAGGTTTCTCAAGAGGCAGGTCAGGTGGTCTGGTACTTCCCATCTCTTGAAGAATTTTCCACAGTTTATTGTGATCCACGCAATCAAAGGCTTTGGCATAGTCAATAAAGCAGAAATAGATGTTTTTCTGGAACTCTCTTGCTTTTTCCATGATCCAGCGGATGTTGGCAATTTGATCTCTGGTTCCTCTGCCTTTTCTAAAACCAGCTTGAACATCAGGAAGTTCATGGTTCACATATTGCTGAAGCCTGGCTTGGAGAATTTTGAGCATTACTTTACTAGCGTGTGAGATGAGTCATCGCTTAGACGTGTCCAATTCTTTGCAACTCCATGGACTGCAGCACGCCAGGCTTCCTGTCCTTCACTGTCTCCCAGAGGTTGCTCAAACTCATGTCCATTGAGTCAATGATGCCATCCAGCCATCTCATCTTCTGTCATCCCCTTCTCCTCCCACCTTCAGTCTTTCCCAGCATCAGGGTCTTTTTCAGACTCAATTCTTCACATCAGGTGGCCTAATATTGGAGCTTCAACTTCAGCATCAGTAATTCCAATGAATATTCAGGACTGATTTCCTTTAGGATGGACTGGTTGGATCTCCTTGCAGTCCAAGGGACTCCAAAGAGTCTTCTCCAACACCACTGTTCAAAAGCATCAACTCTTCAGTGCTCAGCTTTCTTTATGGTCTAACTCTCACATCCATACATGACTACTGGAAAAACCATAGCCTTGACTAGATGGACCTTTGTTGCCAAAGTAATGTGTCTGCTTTTTAATATACAGTCTAGGTTCATCATAGTTTTTCTTCCAAGGAGCAAGCATCTTTTAATTTCATGGCTGCAGTCACCATCTGCAGTGATTTTGGAGCCCAGGAAAAAAAAGTCAGGCACTGTTTCCACTGTTTCCCCGTCTCTTTGCTGTGAAGTGATGGGACCAAATGCTATGATGTTTATTTTTTGAATGTTGAGTTTTAAGCCAACTTTTCCACTCTTCTCTTTCACTTTCATCAGGAGGCTCTTTAGTTCTTCTTCACTTTCCGCCATAAGTGTGGTATCATCTGCATATCTGAGGTTATTGATATTTCTCCCAGCAATCTTGATTCCAGCTTGTGCCTCATCCAACCCAGCATTTCCCTTGATGTACTCTGCATCTAAGTTAAATAAGCAGGTACGTCCCTGAAACTCCAGTACTTTGGCCACCTCATGCGAAGAGGTGACTCATTGAAAAAGACTCTGATGCTGGGAGGGATTGGGGGCAGGAGGAGAAGGGGATGACAGAGGATGAGATGGCTGGATGGCATCACTGACTCGATGGACATGAGTCTGGGTGAACTCCGGGAGTTGGTGATGGACAGGGAGGCCTGGCGTGCTGCGATTCATGGGGTTGCAAAGAGTCAGACACGACTGAGTTACTGAACTGAACAGCCTTGACGTACTCCTTTCCCAGTTTGGAACCAGTCTGTTGTTCCATGTCCAGTTCTAACTGTTGCTTCTTCACCTGCATACAGATTTCTCAAGAGGCAGGTCAGGTGGTCTGGTATCCCCATCTCTGGAAGACTTTTCCACAGTTTATTGTGATCCACACAGTCAAAGGCTTTGGTATTGTCAATAAAGCAGTAGATGTTTTGCTGGAATTCTCTCACTTTTTTGATGATCCAACAGATGTTGGCAATTTGCTTTCTGGTTCCTCTGCCTTTTCTAAATCCAGCTTGAACATCTGAAAGTTGTCATTTCATGTACTGTTGAAACCTGGCTTGAAGAACTTTGAGCATTACTTTGCTAGTGTGTGAGATGAGTGCAATTGTGCAGTAGTTTGAACAATCTTTGGTGTTGCCTTTCTTCAGGATTGGAATGAAAACTGACCTTTTCCAGTCCTGTGGCCACTGCTGAGTTTTCCAAATTTGCTGGCATATTGAGTGTAGCAGTTTCACAGCATCATCTTTCAGGATTTGAAATAGCTCAACTGGAATTCCATCACCTCCACTAGCCTTGTTCATAGTGATGCTTTCTAAGGCCCACTTGACTTCACATTCCAGGATGTCTGGCTCTAGGTCAGTGATCACACCATCGTGATTATCTGGGTCATGAAGATCTTTTTTGTACAGTTCTTCTGTGTATTCTTGCCACCTCTTCTTAATATCTTCTGCTTCTGTTAGGTCCATACCATTTCTGTCCTTTATTGTGCCATCTTTGCATGAAATGTTCCTTTGGTATCTCTAATTTTCTTGAAGAGATCTCTAGTCTTTCCTATTCTGATGTTTTCCTCTATTTCTTTTCATTAATCACTGAGGAAGGCTTTCTTATCTCTCCTTTTTATTCTTCAGAACTCTGCATTCAGATGGGTATATCTTTCCTTTTGTCCTTTGCCTTTCATTTCTCTTTTTTCTAATAAACCCCCCAGGTCTCTTTTTTTCCTCATAAACTCTTTTTCCCCCCACTTCTCTTCTTTTCTCATTCTTTTTGAATCTCCTTTTTTCTCATGAAGTTCTTTTATCATGACTTCCCCAGGTTGGTAGGTACTCAATATGCTTCTGGAGAAGAGTGGAGAAATAGCTCCAGAAAGAATGAAGAGGCTGAGTCAAAATGAAAACCACACCCAGTTGTAGATGTGACTGGTGATGGAAGTAAAGTCTGATGCTTTAAAGGGAACAATATTGCATAGGAACGTGGAATGTTACATCCATGAATCAAGGTAAATTGGAAGTGGTCAAACAGGAGATGGTGAGAGGGTTACAGGCAGGAAGGCCGGGGGTCTCCAAATGGAGGAAATAACCTGCAACTGTCAGACATTTTTATCTCTCTTAAGCGGCAGGAGGAAAAACTAGTGATATTTTTTTCTTCTCTATACAAATTTAAAAGGAGGTTTCTCTTAAAATACTGTGTTGCCATAATGACACCTGGTTTCACCTGAAGTTAACTATTCTCAAACCTAAAAATAACCAATGCATTTCTCTTATGGAAATGTTTGTCTTAAGCTATGCTAATGTACTATGCATTTACCCCAAACTGTCTTCAAGTTTATTCCGCCTAATGGCTCAGAACCTACTTGACAAACCAGTATGTTATACTCATATATTGTTTCCTTAATCTATGTAAATGAAACTGTTTGTATGGTAATCTGTCCTTCTACAAGATTCTAGTTAATCATTTTATGGCCCGGGATGAACATTTTGGTGCCAAGATTATCCCAAAATGCATCTTATGGGTGAGGGGCCTCATGCCATTCTGAGTTTTAAGACATTCCTTTCTTTCATTAACAAACTGCTAGTGAGTTATATAACATCCAGCTGAAGACTAGCAGGGGGGTACTCTTTCTGCCCCCTTCTGATACCTATGTCAGAAGCTTTCTGTATCTCCTTTATACTTTAATAAAACTTTATTAAACACAAAAGCTCTGAGTGATCAAGCCTCGTCTCTGGCCCTGGATTGAATTCTTCTCCTCTGGAGGCCAAGAATCCCAGCATCTTTTCATTCAGCAACAACCTTTCAATGGCAAGAGTGAACATCGACATTTTAGCAATCAGTGAACTAAAATGGACTAGAAAGGGTGACTTTAACTCAGATGATCACTATATCTACTACTGCGGGTAAGAATCCCTTAGAAGAAATAGATAGCCATCATAGTCAACAAAAGAGTCTGAAATGCAGTACTTGGATGCAATCTCAAAAATGACAGAATGCTCTCTGTTTGTTTCCAAGGCAAGCCATTCAATATCACAGTAATCCAAGTCTATGCCCCAACCAGTAATGCTGAAGAAGCTGAAGTTGAACAGTTTTATGATGACTTACAAGATCTTCTAGAATTAACACCAAAAAAGATGTCCTTTTCATTATAGGTGACTGGAATGCAAAAGTAGGAAATCAAGAGATACCTAGAGTAACAGGCAAGTTTAGCCTTGGAGTACAGAATGAAGCAGGGCAAAGGCTAATAGAGTTTTGCCAAGAGAACACACTGGTCATAGCAAACACCCTCTTCCAACAACACAAGAGAAGACTCTAAACATGGACATCACCAAATGGTCAACACCAAAAGCAGATTGATTATATTCTTTTCAGCCAAAGATGGAGAAGCTCTATACAGTCAGCAAATCAAGACTGGGAGCTGACTGTGGCTCAGATCATGAATTCCTTAGTGCCAAATTCAGACTTAAATTGAAGAAAGTATGGAAAACCACTAGACCACTCAGGTATGACCTAAATCAAATCCCTTTTGATATACAGTGGAAGTGACAAGTATATTCAAGTGATTAGATCTGATAGACAGAGTGCCTGAGGAACTATGGACAGAGGTTCATAACTGTGTACTACAGGTGCCTATCAAAACCATCCCCAAGAAAAGCAATACTGTAACAATTTATACATCATATGAGACTTTTCTGAGGATTAAATAATGAATGCATGTAAAGTGTTTAGCACATGGTACACAGGAAATGCCCAACAAATCTTAGTTATTACTACTAGTGCCTTTTAAGAAATAATTATGAAAGGAGACTTCCCTGGGGGTCCAATGATCAAGAATCTGTCTTGCAATGCAGGGGAAGCAGGTTCCATCCCTGGTTGGGAAACTAAGATTCCACGCACTGTGGAACAACCAAGCCTCCATGTTCTGAGCCCACAAGTTCTGGAGCCCACACAAAACAACTAGAGAGTCTGTACGCTCAACAGCTGAACCTGCGTGCCAACCAGAGAGTCCGTGTGCTGCAGTGAAACAGCCACTTAACGCAATTAGATCCCACACGCCACAGAAGACCCAGTGCAGCCAAACAAAATAATTAAATACTAAAAAATAAGTATGAAAGAAATAACATTTTCACTGAACATTGTAGAAGACTCAAATCTCATTTATTTAGTGCTCAATTAGAAACTCCTACTACATTAGAAAAAAAAAAACCACTCCAAAACCTAAAGGCTTAACACAAGCGTTTGCTTAGTTCCACGGTGCCAAGGCCAACAATTAGAGCTGGGCATGGCAGAATGTGTCTTCTGCTCTCATGTACATGTCTATGATCCGTTGTTAGGTCAGGTTGTTGTTCAGTTGCTCAGTCGTGTCCGACTCTTTGCAACCCCATGGATGGCAGCACGTCAGGTTTCCCCTCGTTCACTGTCTACGGAGTTTGCTCAAATTCATGTCCATGGAGTCGGTGACGCCATTCAACCATCTCGTCCTTGTCGTCCCCTTCTCTGCCTGCCTTCAATCTTTCCCAGCATCAGGGTCTTTTCCAGTGAGTTGGCGGTTCACATCAGGTGGCCCAAAGGATTGGAGCTTCAGCTTCAGCATCAGTCCTTCCAATGAATATTCAGAACTGATTTCCTTTAGGATTCAGTTGTTTGATCTCCTTGCAGTCCAAGGGACTCTCAAGAATCTTCTCCAACACCATAGTTTGAAAGCATCAATACCTTGGTGCTCACTCTTCTTTATGGTCCAACTCTCACATCCATACATGACTACTGGAAAAATCAGCTGGCCAGGGACCAGCTAGTTTTGAGATGGGGACATTGAAAAACTAGGATGGCTTGTCTCTCTGCCATGTTGTCTCACATCTACCTGGTTAACTCTGACTTATTTACATATCAGTTACAGGGTCCCAGAAAACAAGAAAGGGCAAGCACCAATATATAAGCATTTTTCAAATCTCTACTTATATAACATTCAGTTCAGTTCAGTCGCTCAGTCGTGTCCGACTCTTTGCGACCCCATGAATTGCAGCACACCAGGCCTCCCTGTCCATCACCAACTCCCGGAGTTCATTCAGACTCACATCCATCGAGTCAGTGATGCCATCCAGCCATCTCATCCTCTGTCATCCCCTTCTCCTCCTGCCCCCAATCCCTCCCAGCATCAGAGTCTTTTCCAATGAGTCTTGTTTAAATTAGGTCACCTGATCAAGCCAAGAATTTGAGTGTGGAAAGAAGGATATGATATAGCGACCCTTGAATAAACTGGGGACAATTACTCTAACAGTGTACCACAAGTTCCAAAGCAAAATTACCAAACCATTAAAATCCAGTAAGAACAAACTATTTTCTCCTCAAACTGTTTTCTTAAGATTTCCAGTTTTATAAAATCATCCTTTAGTCCCTAAGACCTTACCTTGATAACCCAAACATGCCTTTCAAATTTAATGCCTAATATTGCCCAATCCAAACTTTCTTCCTCAACTAGAGAAAGTAAACCAATGACTTTCTCTTAAAAGGTCCTTATTTATTCTTGGCTCATACCATTTCCTTATCTTAAAGATGTCCTTTGACTCTCCCCCTTTCGATCATTTCATGTAACTCATCATTTACATTTCCAGCTCATATACTACTTAAACAATAATTTGTTCCTCATTAATATAAGAAAAAAGAAACCAAACATTTATGTGAGCTTCCATTTATGCCATGAACTTTTATGGAGCCAGTCATGTATAGAATATTCCTTTTGTACTGCTCCTTATCTTTCTTTTTTTTTTAATTTATTTTTTTTATTTTTTATTTTTTTTGAAGATTTTAAATTTTATTTTATTTTTAAACTTTACATAATCCGCCACAGGTATACATGTGTTCCCCATCCTGAACCCTCCTCCCTCCTCCCTTCCCATTCCATCCCTCTGGGTCGTCCCAGTGCACCAGCCCCAAGCATCCAGTATCATGCATCGAACCTGGACTGGCAACTCATTTCATACATGATATTTTACATGTTTCAATGCTATTCTCCCAAATCTTCCCACCCTCTCCCTCTCCCAGAGTCCATAAGACTGTTCTATACATCAGTGTCTCTTTTGCTGTCTCGTACACAGGGTTATTGTTACCATCTTTCTAAATTCCATATATATGCATTAGTATACTGTATTGGTGTTTTTCTTTCTGGCTTACTTCACTCTGTATAATAGGCTCCAGTTTCATCCACCTCATTAGAACTGATTCAAATGTATTCTTTTTAATGGCTGAGTAATACTCCATTGTGTATATGTACCACTGCTTTCTTATCCATTCATCTGCTGATGGACATCTAGGTTGCTTCCATGTCCTGGCTATTATAAACAGTGCTGCGATGAACATTGGGGTACTCGTGTCTCTTTCCCTTCTGGTTTCCTCAGTGTGTATGCCCAGCAGTGGGATTGCTGGATCATAAGGCAGGCCTATTTCCAGTTTTTTAAGGAATCTCCACACTGTTCTCCATAGTGGCTGTACTAGTTTGCATTCCCACCAACAGTGGAAGAGGCTTCCCTTTTCTCCACACCCTCTCCAGCATTTATTACTTGTAGACTTTTGGATCGCAGCCATTCTGACTGGTGTGAAATGGTACCTCATAGTGGTTTTGATTTGCATTTCTCTGATAATGAGTGATGCTGAGCATCTTTTCATGTGTTTGTTAGCCATCTGGATGTCTTCTTTGGAGAAATGTCTATTTAGTTCTTTGGCCCATTTTTTGATTGGGTCATTTATTTTTCTGGAGTTGAGCTGTAGGAGTTGCTTGTATATTCTCGAGATGAGTTGTTTGTCAGTTGCTTCATTTGCTATTATTTTCTCCCATTCTGAAGGCTGTCTTTTCACCTTGCTAATAGTTTCCTTTGATGTGCAGAAGCTTTTAAGGTTAATTAGGTCCCATTTGTTTATTTTTGCTTTTATTTCCAATATTCTGGGAGGTGGGTCATAGAGGATCCTGCTGTGATGTATGTCAGAGAGTGTTTTGCCTATGTTCTCCTCTAGGAGTTTTATAGTTTCTGGTCTTACGTTTAGATCTTTAATCCATTTTGAGTTTATTTTTGTGTATGGTGTTAGAAAGTGTTCTAGTTTCATTCTTTTACAAGTGGTTGACCAGAGTTCCCAGCACCACTTGTTAGTACTGCTCCTTATCTTTCTAAAGAATAGGTATTCTGGATGAAACATAAAATTTACTGTGTAAAGGTTATTTATTGGACATCCTTGCTTCTTCCATAGAATTTAGTATGATAAAATAAATTTAGTAAGTACTCATATTTGCTTCATATTTTTTACTGTTCTTAGTGAGAACTTTTATATAATTTCTCACTTTACATACTCATATATCTCAATATTAAATAAGAGAATAAAACTAAATTAAGTGATATTTAACCAACTAGATATTTTCTAATTTATCATTTATATCATTACTTATATTGTTTAATAATTCAAATATGTCTAGCTCTCTCTAGTTAACCTATATATGAAATAGGTCTATAGTAAATTATACCTTTTGTTAGACTACCTAATACAAATTAAGCTTGTTTTATATTAAATATGTATTACACATAAATTGATATAACTGCTTTTACAAATTTTTAATTTAGATTTTTCTGTAGGGAAAGCGTGCCTTCCTCACACACTGAATATTTAAAATGAATGAAAGCATCCCTTGGAAGTCTCACTAAGCACCGAAAACTAATCAGCACATCTAGCGGTTAAGCTTTTGTTTATTCCTTTATTCTCAGAACTGACTGCTTGAGTAATAAGGTCTTCACTTGGATCTAGCATCTAAAAAATATTTGCCATGTCTGATTAAGTGACTTACGAATTTCAAATGTAATTATCTATAGAAATTTAGTAAAATTTTGAAGAAAGAAGCTATCTTACACCAAGTGATTGGCCTTGAAAACAGGCTTATAAATAGAATTCTAATTCTAGAAATGACAAATTTGAGTTATCTCATTCATGTAGTTACAATATAATCCACTTGAGATATGAAATGGCATATGAAAATAGGTACAAAACCAGATAAGAACATAAATAATTGAAAGAATCATGGAATCAGGAAAAAAAGAAAATAATAAGACCGAATAAGATGAATTGATCATCCTCTATTTCTCTTAGAAAATGGCTAAAAATTTGACTATTTTTTTAAGCTTCAGTAAGTATCTTATACAAAATAAAATCAATAATAAGGTTCAGAAAGCACATGGAGGATTTATTTCCTATAACCCAGTAAAGAGAATACGGGGGTGATACAGTGGTCATCACTGAAATAGGTACAATATTTTCTCTGTTTCTCTTCTCTTTTTTCTGTGTTCCTCACTCCAAAACCAAGGAAAAGCTGAAGCAAACTGCATAAAAGCAAGTCCATGAAATCCAAAACAATGTAGCTTAAAAGGGCAGCAATTTGATTGGCTTTTTCCTCAGGAAAAAAAAAAAAATTAGAAATCTAGAGAAAAGAATGGACTACATGTTTTCATATTGTCCTCCATAAAGATCATTACTCCAAATCAGATGTATAATTCAAAAACAAAGAGTTTAAGGTTTTGTTTTCCACTAAGGATCTGGCACCCCACTCCAGTACTCTTGCCTGGAGAACCCCATGGACGGAGGAGCCTGGTGGGCTGCAGTCCATGGGGTCGCGAAGAGTCGTACACGACTGTGCGACTTCACTTTCACTTTTCACTTTCACGCGTTGGGAGAAGGAGGTGGCAGCCCACTCCAGTGTTCTTGCCTGGAGAATCCCAGGGACGGGGGAGCCTGGCGGGCTGCCGTCTATGGGGTCGCACAGAGTCAGACACGACTGAAGCGACTTAGCAGCAGCAGCAAGGATCTGAAGTGTAGATATTCTGTATTGCGATAATGGCCTACCCATACACTTGGACAATCAGTTAAGCAGAGTGAATCATTATTTGCTCTTCTTGTTAACATCAACACACCCTTAATTATTAGAAAACGGGATATGAACAGTGTTAGGATAATCACATCTGTGAAAGCTAGAAAGAACCAGAACTTTCAGGGACATAAAAACAGTATACTTTAGGATAACAAATTAACCTGTTTCAAAATAAGATATGAAGGGGCGGGGGAGAAATTTGATGGAGTTTTGAAATATCATAGGTATCACATGCATTAAAAAAAATCACTGGAAAATCATATTCGTATTTTATGAAGAATGGATAGCTAGTTTCAAAATGATTTTACATATATATTCAAACAGAATGGAAAAACCAAGAATTTATAAAACATATTTTTAACTTTAAAGAAAAAGACATTAGATGTAGTGAGTCCAAATTTGTGACTTATATTGTCTGATGCTGGAAATGTAAACTTATAAATTAAGATAACTAAATAATTTATTATCCAAATTGAGACACTTTTAAGAATGAATTAATCCACTCCTAATAAGAAAGCTGGAAAATTAGGCATAGACCCAGGATAACCTCAACAAATTAGAATGTACAGGCAGCCTAGTTAGAGATGTGTCTTGAAGTCACAAGCCCAAAGTGGAACAATTACTCTTCCCCAAAATTAACTCCTTTCTTGAAGCTGCTTAATCAGAAGACTGCCAACTCTCTTCTTTAACTAAAATTAGGTCAGTATTAAATTTTGTAAATTGTGTTCTCAATTGTGAATCACTGATACACACTGATTATGGATATTCAGAGATAAAGGACAAATGCTTCCTGGTGATAAAATTTCCTATTGATCACCCAGCATACTATCTTACCTGAGCAATATTTACTGCATTACAGATTCGCCCATCTTTCTCACGATCCTTTGTTTTCTGTAACATTTGCCATATTTTGTTCCTAAGTCCATCCTGCTCTTTATCTCCCCGAAGTTCCCATGACATTTTCACCAGGTTGTATAGTAGGCCATAGCGTCCAGCCCATTTCACTTGATCACCTGTTTAAAAAGAAACATTTTGGGGGTAAGATATTTTATTCATCTCACTAATGCATGTTATTGTGAAAAAAGAAGACGCCTGACTTTATTAATATTTTAAAGTTTTAAATTCTGAGCTTTGGAATTTTTTTTTTACCCATGATTACTTTTACTCCTTTAATTTTAAAACATCTCACAGATGATTTAAAAACTTCTAACCATATGAAAAGTTACTTACACCTAACTAATATTATACCTCATAAATTAAAAAGTTAAAAGATAAACTCTTAACTATGTACTGTAAACACACTTTTGGAATTCAAATAAAGAGGAATTAGTTTAAGGCAATATAAACACAGACCACCATGGTGAATTTTTTAATAAATCAGTGAAATAGGAGAAAAATCCTGCCTGTTATAAAAATGATCAAACTCCATGAAATATGGCATCTGAATCAAGAAAAAAGCTTTAAAAATAATGTGAAAAGCACACAAAAACTACTGATGTAATTATAAGCTGGGAGATTTTTTTAAATAATAGATACATAAATCAAATGAAATAGGGGAAGGGAGTAATTAATTCAGAAGAGGTTTTTTAAAAGTCTAATACACTTCTCCTTCTAAAAATTACATACCAATTAGCAATTTAAATAAGTTACCAAGTTCTACTTTTAAAATATGCATTTCTCTTACAGAAAAGAGGACGAAGTTTCTCTTTATCTTAATTATATCTTACCTAGATGATATATTGC
This sequence comes from Bubalus kerabau, assembly GCF_029407905.1. Lineage (NCBI taxonomy): Eukaryota > Metazoa > Chordata > Mammalia > Artiodactyla > Bovidae > Bubalus > Bubalus kerabau. The sequence goes on from NC_073624.1 coordinate 279,255,395, forward strand.
TATGAAATACTATTCAAGAAAAGAGAATCTAATTTAGATAGTGATGGGATAAATAAATTTAGAGAATAATGCATGTCTCAAATGGTATATGAGCTTAAGTTAGCCAAAGAGCACCATGAGGGTATTCACTATATGTGAAGCAAGAAAAAGGAGTAGGAGGAAGAAAAGGTTCAGAAAGAGAGATGGAAGGTATTCTGGTGAGAGCTAGTCTGACTCTGAAATCATCAATCTAAAGAGATAAAGACACTGAAAAGTCATAATCTTCAACTTTTTCTAATTCAATCTGGATTTCATAACCAGGTTAATAAAAACTATTACTGTTATGATAAATAGAAAACCTGGGAGTAAGTATCCATATTCTAGTTACTCATTACAATCCTGCTATGAAGATTATATCATACTTAGAATAATAGAAGGGAACGTAACATATGAGCCTCAACTTGGATAAAAATTCCTGTAGCATCACACACAGGGTGTATATTGTCACCGTGGTGACTTAACTTATATGCAGAGTACATCATATGAAATACTGGGCTGGATGAATCACAAGCTGGAATCAAGTCTGATGGGAGAAATATCAATAACCTCAGATATGCAGATGACACCACTCTAATGGCAGAAAGTGAAAGGGAACTAAGGAGCCTCTTGATGAAAGTGAAAGAGGAGAGTGAAAAAGTTGGCTTAAAGCTCAACATTCAGAAAACGAAGATCATGGCATCTGGTCCCATCACCTCATGGCAAACAGGTAGGGAAACAATGGAAACAGTGAGAGACTTTATTTTGGGGGGCTCCAAAATCACTGCAGATGGTGACTGTAGCCATGAAATTAAAAGATGCTTGCTCCTTGGAAGAAAAATTATGACCAACCTAGACAGCATATTAAAAAACAGAAACATTACTTTGCCTGGAGAGGTCCGTCTAGTCAAGGCTATGGTTTTTCTTGTGGTCATGGATGTGAGAGTTGGACTATAAAGAAAGCTGAGTGCCGAAGAATTGATGCTTTTGAACTGTGGTGTTGGATAAGACTCTTGAGAGTCCCTTGGACTGCAAGGAGATCCAACCAGTCCATTCTGAAGGAGATCAGTCCTGGGTGTTCTTTGGAAAGACTGATGCTGAAGCTGAGACTCCAATACTTTGGCCACCTCTTGCGAAGAGTTGACTCATTGGAAAAGACTCTGATGCTGGGAGGGATTGGGGGCAGGAGGAGAAGGGGACGGCAGAGGATGAGATGGCTGGATGGCATCATAGACTTGATGGACATGAATTTTAGCAAGCTCTGCGGGTTGGTGATAGACAGGAAGGCCTGGCATGCTGCAATTCATGGGGTCACAAAGAGTCGGACATGACTGAGTGACTGAACTGAAACACAACATCTCATTGAGCAGATACAGCATAAGTCTTTTGCTCACATGTCTACCATTTAATCTGACCTCATTTATCTTTTGTTATTTTACCTTACCCATTTCTCAGATGAACTCTCTATGGTAGCTGCATTTAAGATCCTCTCTATCCTTCTATCTTCTCACAGCTCCCTCTCCACTTGGGGTCAGTTGACCTGTTACCAGGGGACCTAACTGGGCCTGGCTCCTGCGGGTCCCTGAATGGGTGGGAGCATCTCCAGGATCACGTGGAATGGGCTGGAGCTGGTCCTGGGACCACGGCTGGGTCCATAGGTCTCAGGCCTGTTATCGAGCACGACTGGATTTAGCTCCTCTATGTCTGTGTGCATGCTCCTGCTGGGTCCCTGGGTGGGTTCCTGGGTGCACAGATCTGCTTCTGGACCACGGTAGAGTGAGGCTAGAACCAGGTCTCAGAGATGCTTCAGGATTCACGGTCAGGCCTGAGTCAGTGGGCCCGGGACTCAGGGCACAGCAAGCATGGGTCCTCTCAAGTCCTCTGGTGGGTGGGGCTAGTGGCAAGACTGCAGACAAGCAGGGGAGGAGCTGAGTTCACAGGAAGACGGCAGAGCTTCTAGGGCCACAGTTAGACCACTGTGGACAGGTTGGCCACCAAAGTCCAGCCTGCCTTCTTGAAGAGGCTCTCCCGAGTCTTGGGTTGCATTTGTGTTTTACAACCTATTACTTGGGTTCCCAGGTTGTCCCAAAGGTGCTTTTGTTTATGGATGTTTGCCAAGTAATTTTTTCCTGAGAGGATGAAGGCCAAGGAACTCCTGTTCCACCATCTTACAGACATGACTTCCCATATATAATTTCAACTATTGGAGTACACTGATTTTAATAGGCAAAATTCTTATGAGGGGAAAACTGTATTTTCAGAAGAATTTGCTGCTTAACTTAGCCTCTTGATTGCAACTTACACTTTCTCTTCTCAACTATCAATTTTAGATAGAAGCCTTCCTCCTCTCATTTCTAAACTCATTTCTTTTCTGTGTTCTCTTACCTTCTGTTGCACCTTCCTTTCCTGTGAATGGAATAGAAGGTGAGATTGTAAAGAAAAGGACTTTTCTGAATTGAAGAGGCCGCGCTTCATGGAGTAAGATTATTCCAGTCTTCACCTCTCTCATCAGCTCTCATCAGCAGTGTGAAGCTGTTGTTCTCCGGTCATAAAGTCATTTCTGACTCTTTGCGACCCCATGGACTGCAGCATGCCCAGGCTTCCCTGTCCTTCACTGTCTCCCCGTGTGTGCAAACTCATGTCCAGTGAGTTGATGGCGCCATCCAACCATCCAATCTTTTTCACTCTCCTCTTTCACTTTCATCAGGAGGCTCCTAAGTTCCTCTTCACTTTCTATCATAAGGGTGGTGTCATCTGCATATCTGAGGTTATTGATATTTCTCCTGGCAATCTTGACTCCAGCTTGTGCTTCCTCCAGCCCAGCGTTTTGCATGATGTACTCTGCATATAAGTTAAATGAGCAGGGTGACAATATTCAGCCGTGATGTACTCCTTTCCCAATTTGGAAACAGTCTGTTGTTCCAAGTCCAGTTCTAGCTGTTGCTTCCTGACCTGCATATAGGTTTCTCAGGAGGCAGGTCAGGTGGTCTGGTATTCCCATCTCTTGAAGAATTTTCCACAGTTTGTTGTGATCCACACAGTCAAACGGTCTGGTGTAGTCAATAAAGCAGAAGTAGGTGTTTTTCTGGAACTCTCTTGCTCTTTTGATGGATGTTGGCAATTTGCTCTCTGGCTCCTCTGCCTTTTCTAAATCCAGCTTGAGCATCTGGAAGTTCATGGTTCACATACTGTTGAAGCCTAGCATGGTGAATTTTGAACATTACTTTGTTAGCGTGTGAGATGGGTATAATTGTGTGGTAGTTTGAACATTCTTTGGTGTTGCCTTTCTTTGGGACTGGAATGAAAACTGACCTTTTCCAGTTCTGTGGCCACCGCTGAGTTTTCCAAGTTTTCTGGCATATTGAGTGCAGCACTTTCACAGCATCATCTTTCAGGATTTGAAATAGCTCAGCTGGAATTCCATCACCTCCACTAGCTTTGTTCATAGTGATGCTTCCTAAGTCCCACTTGACTTCACATTCCAGGATGTCTGGCTCTAGGTCAGTGATCACACCATCGTGATTATCTGGGTCATGAAGATCTTTTTTGTACAGTTCTTCTGTGTATTCTTGCCACCTCTTCTTAATATCTTCTGCTTCTGTTAGGTCCATACCATTTCTGTCCTTTATTTATTATACCAAAGAAATTCTCACACTGTTAAGAAATGTTATGTCTATTCAAGCAATAAACTGGGAAACCAAGATGGGAGTTTAATGAGGTCATCTAGGGCTTTGCTGTCATGAGCAGTAGGAAACTGCAGAGTAAAGGGCAAAGCTAAGACATCGTGGAATAGGTCTCATTAGACTTCTATGCTATGGAGGAGAAGGACATGTACATGTTCAGACTCAGGAAACCAGACAATGAAACCAGTTGCAGAAATTAGATTATAGAGAAAAGCCAGTTTGGAGCGAAAGGAGATAAATTAATGTGGCATGATGATGGGTGAGGGGAATCCGATATTCAGGGTTCTGTAGCTTTGTGCAAAAACAGAGCTATAATTCAAGTAAAAGAACAGAATTGAAATTATGGATTTGTGAGTCATTAGCATAAAAATAAGGCCTGAACTCAATATAAGTAGAGAAATAATTATGAGCTTTTAATGAATAATTCTGGAAGTGTAAACCCCAGAAATAAAAAGGCAGTTGTTTAGCAAGATGATAAAGTATGCTGTAGATTTTAACCCATTTATAAATTTATTTCTAAACTCCTATATTCTTTACATTAAGCACAGTGATCGACAGAAACACATGCAGATTACCTTCCTTCATACATTTTAAATTATTGTTTTTGAGAAACAATGTTTTAGAACCTTAAAATCTCTGAACTGAATGTGGTATGTTTCCACAGTGACAAACCATAAAATACATTCTGATAACTGTTCTCAAAACTCAGTTTTCAAATGCCAATGATGACTTTAAAAGTAAGCTGTTCACCTGTTGATTTAAACAACAGTGAAGTGTTGCTTATAGATATTTGTAGGGAGAATCTGTGACACCCAACTGACCGACAGTTAATGAAGAAGAAAGTTCTTATCAAGACAGATAGGATGTGCTACAACTGTTTTGAAAAGCAGAATGCACTCACATGGACGTTCAGGCACTGGCTGAGAAGCATGCCTGCTCTGAAACTTCTCATCCAAGGACAAGACCGCAACACAGGGCACTTTTCTGTTCTGCTTTGAGTGGCCCTGTGGCTGCTGTCAAAGATGCTGCCTTAAACGTACTGAGAGAAAGTGCGTCTCTGTCTGCAGCTAAGCAGACAGTATGCTAGGAAATCAAACTGAAGCAAAACAAAATTCTTAATAAACCTTGAAAAATTGAGAGATTACACCATTTCAAAATCAATATTTTATGAACCTTTCCTTGCAGCGATGCTTTATTCCAGTGTTTGGACTCTTTGGGAGCCTTTCACTGCGGTCTAGATATTTATATGTCACATATTCAGTGAGTGTGAAATATGAATATTTCTACTCATATGAATGATTATAAAAGAATACAGCCTTTGAAACTTTGACAAATATAATTTGGCACCACAGAATCAAATGTATCACTGTAGGGTAAACTGAATGCAAGATCTAGTTTAAAACATTATCTTTATAAAATTCCATGTAGCGTGGAAGGAACTAGACCAATGCCAAGAAACAATGGAAGAACCAGTGAGTAAGCCAGCCACTTGTTTAATATGTATTTACTGAGTCAATGCTACGTGTTAACACTGCTCTCTGTGCCAAAGATAAAGACAACGCTACTGCTCTAGGGACCCTTAATTCTAGTGGAGAAAGACAGATACTGAGAAAATAAACAGAACAATATTATTGTAAAAATAATGGATGCTAATGAGACCAACGACGACTAGGAAGAGAGAGCTACTGCTGTCAGAGGGAGAGAAAGACCTCCACGAGGACACAACGTTCAAGCTAAGATGTGATGGAACAAAGAAAGAAGAGCTATCCGTCCAAGCAGCTGGCGGAAAGTGGTCCAAGCAGCTGGCGGAAAGTGTTCCCAGCGGAAGAGATGGAAAGTGCAAAAGCTTCAGGCTTGGAATAGCTTGAAAGTTTAGAGAAACAGAAGAAAGGCCAGAATGGAGGAAGATGAGATACCAGAGGTTCCATCGGACAAGACAGGTTGGGGAGGCACACCCTTAACAGAGGCACACTCTCAATGATCATGGACAATTTGAAAGCCACAGAAAGGAGCTTGCATTTAATTCTTAGTATAAAAAAAAGCTAATAAAGAATTTAAGGGCAAAAAGGGAACTGACTCACTTTATGTTTTAAAAAATCTTTTTGGCTTCTTAGTGAAAAGAAGGAGTATGAGGAAGGCAGGAAGATTTTTACCTTTTTGCAGTTAATCTGTGGGCTTCCCTCATGGCTCAGGAGTAAAGAATCTGCCTGCAATGCAAGAGACCCGGGTTCAATCCCTGGGTAGGGATGATCCTCTGGAGAAGGAAATAGCAACCCACTCCAGTATTATTGCCTGGCAAATCCCACGGAGAGACGAGCCTGGCACGCGATAGTCCATGGGGTCACAAGTGGGTCGGACATGACTCAGAGATTAACAACAAAGTCAGCCTATGAGCAAAGTGACAAGTACACAGACTCGGGACTTGTAAAGTGCACAGTGGTCCCTGCCCTTGCTTCCGGCAGGTCACCTCTGATACCTTGGAATGTCTTGTCAGATAAGAATGTTTCAACTTGGCCTTTGGAAGGGTCAGAGCCTGGGGATGGCCACATGTATGTAACTAAATTTCAATAAAAACTGTGGATACCAAAGCTTGGTGACCTTCCACAGGTGACAGTAGTCCATGCAGATTGTCATACACCGTTTCTAGGAGAAGGAAATGCTATCCATACAACTCCCCTGGGAAAGGACCATGGCTAGCTCTGTGCTTGGAACTCTCCTGAGCCCTGCCCTGCACATCACTTCCCTAGCTGATTTTAACCCTTTTGCTATTTTAAACCATAACATGAGTAAAATGGATGTGCTGAGTTCTGTGAGTTCTTCCACAAATCTTGAAACCTGGGGGTTGTCTTGGGGACCTCCAAACTCACAGGTAGTTTCAGAAGTGAGGGTAGTCTTGGCCACTCCTGAACTTCAAAGGAGTTAAAAATAGAGATGAGGAGAAAATTTGAGATATATTTTGGATGTGTGGTAGAATAAATAGAAATTCTAAGCTAACTCTTTCTTTTCAGGGTGCTATACTATAATGACAATGATGTGTCTATCACTTTAAACACACACACACATTAAATATGCTTGTATGTGTGATCATAAGTGATGACAGAGACAAGATGTTAGAGCAGAAGGACATGAACTCATCTCTTCTTACAAAAACACCAGAATGACAACTAAATGCTGAACATCCATCAACAGCAACAACAAAAGCTGGAATAGCTGGAACCTACCAAAAGAGATATCCTATATCCAAAGACAAAGAAACCATGAGATGGTTTCATTGCACAACTGCAATAAAACCAAATCCCACACATACCAGGTGGACAACCCACAAACTGGAAAATATTTATACCAGAAAAGTTCTCCCACAGAAGTGAAAGTTGCCAAGACTACCCTCACTTCTGAAAGTACCTGTGAGTTTGGAGGTCCCCAAGACAACCCTCAGGTTACCAGAGCCCCTGGGAGTCTGGCATGGGAGGAGAAGGAGCTTCTAGAACATCTGGCTTTGAAGGCCAGCAGGGTTTAATCACAGGAATTCCACAGGATTGGAGGAAACAGAAACTCCGCACTTGGAGGGCACACAAAGGTCTCATAAGCATCTAGATGCAGGGAAAGCAGTGACCTCCTAATAATCTGGGACAGACCTAGCAGCTACAATGCAGGGTTTCCTGAGGCGGCAGGGGGCATCTGTGGCTCACGGTGAGGACGAGGACACTGGCAGCAGTAGTCCTGGGGAGCACACACGGTACTCAGTCCTCCTAGAGGCCACATTTTCTCAGCAAGACCTGGCCCCACCCAATAGCTGTAGGCTCCAGTGCTGGGATACCTCCAGCCAAACAGCTGACAGGACAGGAGCACAGCCCTACTCATCAGCAGACAGGCTGGGCAAAGTCTTCCCAAGCAACAGCTGCCCAGTAAACACAACATTTGACAATGGGCCTGCCCATCAGAGGGACAAGGACCAACTCCACTCACCAGCGGGCAGGAACCAGTCCCTCCTAACTGGGCACAAGCCTCTTAGACAGCTTCATCCATCAGGGAGTAGACAGCAAAAGCAAGAAAAACCACAATCCTACCGTCTGCAGAATGGAAATCACAACCAAAGAAAATCAGACAAAAAGAGACAGCAAAAAATATGTCCCAGATGAAGGAACGAGTAATGCCAGTAGAACAACTAAGTGAGATACACAATCTACCTGAAAAAGAATTCAGAGTAAGGATAGTGAAGATGATTGAGGATCTTGGGGAAAAAACAGTGGCAAGGATCAAAGAAATGTATAACAAAGATCTAGAGGAGCTAAAGAGCAAACAAACAGAGATGAACAATACAATAACTGAAATGGAAAATACACCAGAAGGAATCAATAGCAGAATAACTGAGACAGAAAAGTGGATATGTGAGCTGAAGACAGAATGGTGGAAACCACTGTTGCAGAACAGAAGGAAAAAAAGTGAACGATATGAGGATAGCCTAAGAGACCACTGGGACAGTCAATGAACCAACATTTGCATAATAAGGGTCCCAGAAGGCCCACTAAGCGTGGGCGGCTGCAACCTGCACACTAACCGCGGCCAAGAGGAGCTACCCCCACGTTCGAGGTCAGGGGCAAAAGCTGGGAGGACCCCATGCCCGAAGGGCGGCGGCCAAGAGGAGTTACCCCATGTCCAAGGTAAGGGGCAGCGGCCGAGAGTGCCAGGCTGCGATGGCGCAGAAACGGCCAAGAGAAGCTACCCAAGTCTGAGGTCAGGGGCGGCGGCTGGGAAGAGCTACCCCGCGTCTGAGGTCGGGGGTTTGGGGGGGGGTCGGGGGCAGCCAGGAGGAGCTACCCCATGCCCCCACGCCTGAGACCAGGGGTGGCGGCCAGGAGGAGCTACCCGACGCCCGAGGACAGGGGCGGCGGCCGGGAGGAGCAACCCCACGTCCAGGGAGCAGTGGCTGCATGGGTGCAGGAGGGCCTAGAGGAGCTATCCCACGTTGAAGGTCAGGAAGGGTGGAGGTGAGGAGATACCCCTCATCCAAGGTAAGGAGCAGCGGCTGCACTTTGCTGGAGCAGCCGTGAAAAGATACCCCACGCGCAAGGTAAGAGAAACCCAAGTAAGACGGTAGGTGTTGCAAGAAGGGATCAGAGGGCAGACACACTGAAACCATACTCACAGAAAACTAGTCAATCTAATCACACTAGGACCACAGCCTTGTCTAACAATGAAACTAAGCCATGCCCGTGGGGCAACCCAAGATGGGTGGGTCATGGTGGAGAGATCTGACAGAATGTGGTCCACTGGAGAAGGGAATGGCAAACCACTTCAGTATTCTTGCCTTAAGAACCCCATGAACAGTATGAAAAGGCAAAATGATAGGATACTGAAAGAGGAACTCCCCAGGTCAGTAGGTGCCCAATATGCTACTGGAGATTGGTGGAGAAATAACTCCAGAAAGAATGAAGGGATGGAGCCAAAGCAAAAACAATACCCAGCTGTGGATGTGACTGGTGATAGAAGCAAGGTCCGATGTTGTAAAGAGCAATATTGCATAGGAACCTGGAATGTCAGGTCCATGAATCAAGGCAAATTGGAAGTGGTCAAACAGGAGATGGCAAGAGTGAATGTCGACATTCTAGGAATCAGTGAACTAAAATGGACTGGAATGGGTGAATTTAACTCAGATGACCATTATATCTACTACTGCAGGCAGGAATCCCTCAGAAGAAATGGAGTAGCCATCATGGTCAACAAAAGAGTCTGAAATGCAGTACTTGGATGCAATCTCAAAAACGACAGAATGATCTCTGTTCGTTTCCAAGGCAAACCATTCCATATCACAGTAATCCAAGTCTACGCTCCAACCAGTACTGCTGAAGAAGCTGAAGTTGACCGGTTCTATGAAGACCTACAAGACCTTTTAGAATTAACATAAAAAAGATGTCCTTTTTATTATAGGGGACTGGAATGCAAAAGTAGGAACTCAAGAAACACCTGGAGTAACAAGCAAATTTGGCCTTGGAATACAGAATGAAGCAGGGCAAAGACTAACAGTTTTGCCAAGAAAATGCACTAGTCATAGCAAACACCCTCTTCCAACAACACAAGAGAAGACTCTACACATGGACATCACCAGATGGTCAACACTGAAATCAGATTGATTATATTCTTTGCAGCCAAAGATAGAGAAGCTCTATACAGTCAACAAAAACAAGACTAGGAGCTGACTGTGGCTCAGATCATGAACTCCTTATTGCCAAATTCAGACTTAAGTTGAAGAAAGTAGGGAAAACCACTAGACCATTCAGGTATGACTTAAATCAAATCCCTTATGATTATACAGTGGAAGTGAGAAATAGATTTAAGGTCCTAGATCTAATAGATAGAGTTCCTGATGAACTGTGGACTGAGGTTCATGACATTGTAGAGGAGACAGGGATCAAGACCATCCCCATGGAAAAGAAATGCAAAAAAGCAAAATGGCTGTCTGGGGAGGCTTTACAAATAGCTGTGAAAAGAAGAGAAGCAAAAAGCAAAGGAGAAAGGGAAAGATATAGCAACTGAAAGCAGAGTTCCAAAGAATATCAAGGAGACATAAGAAAGCCTTCCTCAGCAATCAATGTAAAGAAATAGAGGAAAACAACAGAATGGGAAAGACTAGAGATCTCTTCAAGAAAATTAGAGATACCAAGGGAACATTTCATGCAATGATGGGCTTGATAAAGGAAAGAAATGGTATGGACCTAACAGAAGCAGAAGTATTAAGAAGAGATGGCAAGAATACACAGAAGAACTGTACAAAAAAGATCTTCACGACCCAGATAATCATGATGGTGTGATCACTCACCTAGAGCTAGACATCCTGGAATGTGAAGTCAAATGGGCCTTAGAAAGGATCACTATGAACAAAGCTAGTGGAGGTGATGGAATTCCAGTTGAGCTATTCCAAATCCTGAAAGATGATGCTCTGAAAGTGCTGCACTCAATATGCCAGCAAATTTGGAAAACTCAGCACTGTCCACAGGACTGGAAAAGGTCAGTTTTCATTCCAATCCCAAAGAAAGGCAATGCCAAAGAATGCTCAAACTACCTCACAATGGCACTCATCTCACATGCTAGTAAGGTAATGCTCAAAATTCTCCAAGCCAGGCTTCAGCAATATGTGAACTGTGAACTTCCAGATGTTCAAGCTGGTTTTCGAAAAGGCAGAGGAACCAGAGATCAAATTGCCAACATCCGCTGGATCATGGAAGAAGCAAGAGAGTTCCAGAAAAACATCTATTTCTGCTTTATTGACTATGCCAAAGCCTTTGACCATATGGATCACAATAAACTGGGGAAAATTCTTCAAGAGATGGGAATACCAGACCACCTGACCTGCCTCTTGAGAAACCTGTATGCAGGTCAGGAAGCCACAGTTAGAACTGGACATGGAACAACAGACTGGTTCCAAATAGGAAAAGGAGTACGTCAAGGCTGTATATTGTCACCCTGCTTATTTAGCTTATATGCAGAGTACATCATGAGAAACACTGGACTGGAAGAAACACAAGCTGGAATCAAGATTTCCGGGAGAAATATCAATAACCTCAGATATGCAGATGACACCACCCTTATGGCAGAAAATGAAGAGGAACTCAAAAGTCTCTTGATGAAAGTGAAAGAGGAGAGTGAAAAAGTTGGCTTAAAGCTCAACATTCAGAAAACGAAGATCATGGCATCCGGTCCCATCACTTCATGGGAAATAGATGGGGAAACAGTGGAAACAGTGTCAGACTTTATTTTTCTGGGCTCCAAAATCACTGCAGATGGTGACTGCAGCCATGTAATTAAAAGACGCTTACTCCTTGGAAGGAAAGTTATGACCAACCTAGATAGCATATTCAAAAGCAGAGACATTACTTTGCCAACAAAAGTCCGTCTAGTCAAGGCTATAGTTTTTCCTGTGGTCATGCATGGATGTGAGAGTTGGACTGTGAAGAAGGCTGAGCGCTGAAGAATTGATGCTTTTGAACTGTGGTGTTGGAGAAGACTCTTGAGAGTCCCTTGGACTGCAAGGAGATCCAACCAGTCCATCCTGAAGGAGATCAGCCCTGGGATTTCTTTGGAAGGAATGATGCTAAAGCTGAAACTCCAGTACTTTGGCCACCTCATGAGAAGAGTTGACTCATTGGAAAAGACTCTGATGCTGGGAGGGATTGGGGGCAGCAGGAGAAGGGGACGACAGAGGATGAGGTGGCTGGATGGTATCACTGACTTGATGGACGTGAGTCTGAGTGAACTCCGGGAGTTGGTGATGAATAGGGAGGCCTGGCGTGCTGCGATTCATGGGGTCGCAAAGAGTCGGACACGACTGAGTGACTGAACTGAACTGAACTGAACTGGTCCCAGAAAGAGAATAAAGAGAAAAACGACCTGAGAAAACATTTTAAGAGATACCAGTCAAAAATTTCTACTAGGGGAAAGGAAATGGTGTCCAAACTCCAGGAAACACAGAGAGTCCCAGGCAGGATAAATCTAAAGGAGGAACATACCAAGACTCTGTAATCAATCTGATAAATATTAAAGACAAAGAAAAAATACTAAAAGCAACAAGAGAAAGGCAACAAATTACATACTAGTGAAATCCAATTTTTCCAGTGGTCATGTATGGATGTGAGCATTGGACTATAAAGAAAGGTGAGCACAGAAGAATTGATGCTTTTGAACTGTGGTGTTGGAGAAGACTTGAGAGTCCCTTGGCCTGCAAGGAGATCCAACTATTCCATCCTAAAGGAGATCAGTCCTGAATATTCATTGGAAGGACTGATGTTGAAGCTTAAACTCCAATACTTTGGCCACCTGATGCAAAGAGCTAACTCATTTGAAAAGACCGTGATGTTGGGAAAGATTGAAAGAGGGAGGAGAAGGGGATGAAGGAGGATGAGATGGTTGGATGGTATCACCGACTCGATGGACATGGGTTTGGGTGGACTCTGGGAGTTGGAGATGGACAGAGAGGCCTGGCGTGCTGTGGTTCATGGGGTCATGGAGAGTCGGACACGACTGGGCGGCTGAACTGAACTGACTGAATTCCAATAAGGTTATCATCAGATTTCTCAACAGAAAGTTTGCAGGTTAGAAGGGAGTGGCATGATATATTTAAAGTGATGAAAGAAAAAAACCTACAACCAAGACAACTTTACTTAACAAGGCTCTCATTCAGATTCAATGGAGAAATCATAAGTTTTATGAACAAGCGAAAGCTGAGAAAATTCAGCACCACCAGATCAACTTTACAACAAATACCACCAGAGGAATGCCACCAAGTCTACCACAAAGGAATCTCTCTAGGTAGAAAGAAAAGGCCTCAACCTGAAACAAACAAATTATGAATGGAAAAGTTCACTGGTAGAGGCAAACACAGAGCAAAGGTAGGAAATCATCTACACACAAATACATCCTCAAAGCCAGGAATGGGAGAAGAGAGTATAAATGCAGCATATTGGAAATGCAATGAAAATCAAGAGATCAGCAACTTAAAGCAATTTTGTTTATGTGCAGACTGCTATATCAAAACCCCAAGGGAACTAAAAACTGAAAATCTACAATAGACAATACACAAACAGAAAAGAAAAAGGAATACAAGCACTAAAGTTAAGTCATCAAATAAAAAGAGAAAAAAAGAGGAAGGGAAGAAAAAAGGCCTTCAAAAACAATCCAGAACAATTAGCAAAATGGCAATGAGAATATATATAGTGATAATTACCTTAAATGCAAATGGATTAAATTCTCCAACCAAAAGACACAGACTGGCTGAATGGAGACAAAAACAGGAGCCATGCACGTGATGACGACAAGAGACCCACCTCACATCTAGGGACACACACTGAAAGTGAGGGGATAAAAAAAGGTATGCTGTGCAAATGTAAATCAAAAGAAAGCTGGAGTAGCATGCTCATAACAGACGATATAGACTTTCAAATAAAGACTGTTACAACAACCAAAGAGGACACTATGTAATAATTAAGGGATCAATCCAAGAAGAAGATGTAACAATTGTAAATATATATGAAGGCAACATAGGAGCACCTCAATACATAAGGTAAATGTTAACAGCCATAGAAGGAGAAATAAACAGCAACACAATAATAATGGGGGACTTTAACATTCCACTTTCAACAATGGACAGATCATCCAGACAGAAAATCAGTAAGTAAACACAGGCTTTAAAGGGCACCTCAGACCAGGTGGACGTACTTGATAGTAGAGAGAAGCTCAACCAAAAGGAGAAGACACAGTCATCAAGCATACATGAAACACTCTCCAGGACTGATCACATGCTTGGCCACAAAGCAGGCCTCAGTAAATTTAAGAAAATCGAGATCTTTTTCGACCACAACACTATAAGCTTAAAATCAACTACAAGGGCTTCCTTGGTGGCTCAGTGGTAAAAGAATCTGCCTGCAATGCAGGAGAAATCAACTACAAGAAAAAAAACTGTAAAAACCACAAACATAAGAAGGCCGAGCACTACGGTATGAAATGACCAATGGAGCAGTGAAGAAATCAGAGAGGGAACGGAAACACCTAGAAAGAAGGGAAACCAAACAGGATAATGCAGAATCAATGAATGCAGCACGAGCGTGTCTAATAGGGAAGTGTAGAAAACACAATCTTACCTCAGGAAATGAGAAAAACCTCAAATGAACAACCTAAACTTACACACAAAGCAAAGTCAGTAGAAGGAAAGAGATCATAACGGTCAGAGCAGAAATAGAGATGAAGAAAACAATAGAAAAAGCAAATGAACTAAAAGCCGATTTTTTGAAAAGAGACAAAATTGATAAACATTTAGCCATCAAGAAAAGAAGGAGAGGACTCAAAGCAATGCAATTAGCAACGAAGAAGAAATCACAATGGACACTGCAGAAATACAAAGGATCATGAAAGACTACAAGCAACTATATGCCAATAAAACAGACAACCCAGAAGAAATAAACAAATTCTTAGAAAAGTGCACTCTGGATCAGGAAGAAACAGAAAACTTGAACAGACCAGTCATGAGCACTGAAATGGAAACTCTGATTAAAAGTTCAAAAAAGAAAAACAAACAAACAAACATCTCCCAACAAAAAATAAAAGTCCAGGATCAGGTGGCTTCAAAGGTAAATTTTATCAAACATTTAGAGAAGAGCTAACCCTGATTCTTCTGAAACTATTCCAAAAAATTGCAGAGGAAGGAACAATCAAAAACTCATTCTTTGAGGCCACCATTAACCTGATATCAAAGTCAGACAAAGATACCACACACACAAAAAAAAATTACCAGTAAATATCATAGATGAACATAAGACACAAAAATTCTCAACAAAATACAAGCCAACGGAATCCAAAATGAAAGTGAAAGGCACTCAGTCGTGTCCGACTCTTTGCAAACCCATGGACTGTAGCCCAATAGGCTCCTCTATACTTTGAATTCTCCAGGCAAGAACACTGGAGTGGGTAGCCTTTCCCTTCTCTAGGGGATCTTCCCAACCAAGGGATCAAACCCAGGTCTCCTGCACTGCAGACAGATTCTTTACCATCTGAGCCACAAGGGAAGAAATGAATCCAACAATTCATTAAAACATTAAAAGGATCACACATCATGCTCAAGCAGGATATATCCCAGGAATGCAAGGATTTTTTCAATATTCACAAATCAATCAATGTGATATACCACATCAACAGACTGAATAATAAAAACCATAGGATCATCTCAATAGACGCAGAAAAAGCTTCTGACAAAACTCAAACCCATTTATGATTTAAAACACACACACACACACACACACACAACTATCCAGAAAGTGGGCATAGAAGGAAACTACCTCAACATAATAAGGGCCATATATGACAAACCTACATCATAGTCAATGGGAAAAAGCTGAAAGCATTTCCTCTAAGATAAGGAACAAGACAAGGATGCCCCCTCTTTCCACATTAATTCAACATAGCTTTGGAAGTCCTAGTCATGGCAATCAGAGAAGAAAAAGAAATAAAAAGAATCTGACTTTTAATCCAAGAAGTCAAACTGTCACTGTTTGCAGATGACATGATACTACACATAGAAAATCCTAAACATGCTATCAGAAATCTGCTAGGGCTCATCCATGAACTTGGTAAAATTATAGGATAAAAAATTAATACACAGAAATTTATTACATTCCTATACTCTAACTATGAAAAATCAGGAAGAGAAATACAAGAAATAATCCCACTTAACACTGCATCAAAAAGAATAAAATACTTAGGAATAAACCTGTCTAAATAGGCAGAAGACTTGTACTTCAAAAACTGTAAGAGTTGATAAAAGAAATCAAAGGTGGCAGATACAAAGATATATCACATTCTTGGATTAGAAGAATCAATATTTCCAAATGACTATACCACCCAAGACAATCTACAGATTCAATACAATCCCTATCCAAATACCAATGGAATTTTTCATAGAACTGGAACAAAAAATTTTTAAATTTGTATGGAGACACAAAAGACCCCAAAGAGCCAAAGCAATCTTGAGAAAGAAAAATGGAGCTGGAAAATCAGGCTCCTTGACTTCACCCGGTACAACAAAGCTACAGTCATCAAAACAGCATGGTACTGGCACAAAAACAGAAATAATTAGATCAATTGAACAGGACACAAAGCTCAGAAATAAACCCATATACCTATGGTCAATCAATCTACAACAAAGGAGGCAAGACTATACGATGGAGAAAAGACAGTCTCTTCAATAAATGGTGCTGGGAAAACTGTCAGCTACATGTGAAAGAATAAAATTAAAACATTCTTTAATATCATACACAAAAATAAACACAAAATGGATTAAAGAGCTAAATGTAAGACTAGATATTATAAAACTCTTAGAGGAAAATATAGGCAGAACACTCTTGGACATAAATCACAGCAAGATCTTTTTTTGACTCATCTCCTACAGTAAAAGAAATAAACCCCCCCCCAAAAAAATGGCAATCAAACTCAAAAACTTTTGCACAAAGGAAACCATAAACATAATGAAAAGACAATCCACAGAATGGGAGAAAGTATTTGCAAATGATGCAAGCAACAAGGGATTAATCTCCAAAATATAGAAACAGCTCATATGACTTAACAACAACAAAAAACAACCTAATCCAAAAATGGGCAAAAGACCTATGTAGACACTTCTCCAAAGAGGACATACAGATGACCAAGAAGCACATAAAAACATACTCAGCACTGTTAATTATTAGAGAAATGCAAATCAAAACTACAAAGAGATATCACCTCACACCAGTCAGAATGGCCATTATTAAAAAAAGGTTACAAACAATAAATGCTGGAGAGGTTGTGGAGAAAAAGGAATCCTTCTACACTATTGATAGGAATATAAATTAGTACAGTCTCTATGGAGAACAGTATGGAAGTTCTTTAAAAAACTAAAATAGAATTACCATGCGATCTACTCCTGGGCATAAATCCAGAAAAAACTATAATTCAAAAAAAAAAAATAATAATACATCCACCCCTATGTTCATAATAGCCAAGATATGGAAACAATCTAAAGACCCATCAACATTTGAATGTATAAAGAAGATGTGCTACACATATACAATGGAATATCACTCAGCCTTTAGAAGGAATGAAATAATGCCATTTTCAGCAATATGAATGGATCTAGAGTTTCCTAAGGGAAGTAATTCAGACAAAGACAAATATATGGTATCGCTTGTATGTGTAATCTAAAAAAAAATGATAAAGAGACACAGATGTATAGAACAGTCTTTTGGACTCTGTGGGGGAGAGAGAGGGTGGAATGATTTGGGAGAATGGCATTGAAACATGTATAATATGATATATGAAACAAATTGCCAGTCCAGGTTCGATGCATGATACAGGATGCTTGGGGCTGGTGCACTGGGATGACCCAGAGGGATGGTATGGGGAGGGAGGAGGGAGGGGGTTCAGGATGGGGAAGTGTACACCCGTGGCGGATTTGTTGATGTATGGCAAAACAAATACAATATTGTAAAGTAATTAGCCTCCAATTAAAATAAATAAATTAAAAAAAAAAAAGATATATCAGTTGGGAAAAAAATAAATTAAAAAAAATTATACAAACAAACTTATTTACAAAATAGAAACAGACTTAGAGAATGAACGTATTGTTACCAGAAGGAGAGGGACAGATTGGGAGGTTGGGACAGACACATACATACTGCTATGTTTAAAATCGATAGCCAATAAGGACCTACTATATAGCACAGGCTGAGTGCCGAAGAAGTGATGCTTTTGAACTGTGGTGTTGGAGAAGACTCTTGAGAGTCCCTTGGACTGCAAGGAGATCCAACCA
Source organism: Bubalus kerabau (assembly GCF_029407905.1). Classification (NCBI taxonomy): domain Eukaryota; kingdom Metazoa; phylum Chordata; class Mammalia; order Artiodactyla; family Bovidae; genus Bubalus; species Bubalus kerabau. The sequence goes on from NC_073624.1 coordinate 279,273,419, forward strand.
GTCCATTCTAAAGGAGATCAGCCCTGGGATTTCTTTGGAAGGAATGATGCTAAAGCTGAAACTTCAGTACTTTGGCCACCTCATGGGAAGAGTTGACTCATTGGAAAAGACTCTGATGCTGGGAGGGATTGGGGGCAGGAGGAGAAGGGGACGACAGAGGATGAGATGGCTGGATGGCATCACTGACTCAATGGACGTGGGTCTGAGTGAACTCCGGGAGTTGGTGATGGACAGGGAGGCCTGGTGTGCTGTGATTCATGGGGTCGCAAAGAGTCAGACACGACTGCGACTGATCTGATCTGATCTGATATAGCACAGGGAACTCTACTTAATATACCATAATAATCTATATAGGAAAAGAACTTGAAAAAGAATAAATACATGTATAACTGAATCACTTTGTTGTACACCTTAAACTAACACATTTTTAATCAACTATACTCCAAAGTAAAATATATTTTTTAAAAGTATGTGACCTATAAGCACAGAGGCTAATATAACATATAACAACAGAAACTTAGAATATATTTGATTATGCAAGTCCTTCAGCACATCTTCCACAAGTCCCTCAAGCAACAAATGACAATCAGTTCAGTTCAGTGGCTCAGTTGTTTCCGACTCTTTGCAACCCCATGAACTGCAGCACACCAGGCCTCCCTGTCCATCACCAACTCCTGGAGTCCACCCAAACCCATGTCCATTGAGTCAGTGATACCATCCAACCATCTCATCTCTCAACAAAAGGCAATACCAGTTTATAAATAAAGTAAATACTGGTGGTGGAGGTGGTTTAGTTGCTAAGTCGTGTCTGACTCTTGCGTCCCCATGGACTGTAGGCCCCCAGGCTCCTCTGTCTATGGGATTTCCCAGGCAAGAACACTGGAGTGGGTTGCCACCTCCTTCTGCAGGAGACCTTCCCAACCCAGGGATCAAACCCACATCTCCTGCATTGAAAGCAGATTCTTTACTGCTGAGCCACCAAGGAAGCCCAAATAAATTTAGATCAAAGAGTCATTACACATTTTAAGCAAGTATCCAACAAAATAAACCAAAAAGAACCAAAGTATTACTAATATGCCCTCTTTTGTTATAAGTATGATAAAAAACACAAAGCAAAAGTTAGCTTTTGCTTTTATTAGCATATGATAGTTAATTGAAATGTAATGACAAGTAGGATGCCAAAATGTTGACAAATATTTAAGGAACTGATTAGAACCTGTCTTCCTTAAATTTCATTATCTTTTCCCACAGTCAATTACAGAAATCTTTCATTAAGAATAACTGTCTTCTGGAGTCACAATTGGGAACCAAAGAAGAAAGTAGTTCACTTGTTTGTCAAGAACATTCATGATTCATATAATTAAAGAAATACCAGACTTCTCATTTTTGGATTCACTTTCAATTGCATTCAATTAAATGGACTATCTCAATGGAAGCAGTTAATCCTCATAGGGTTTTGTATCTGAAAGGCAACAACAAAAAAGGAAGGAAACAGAAAATACCTTTTTTTGAAAATAAAAAGAAATAATGACAATGTTTATGAGCATATTTCATGCAAACATTCTTAAAATCCATAATCTTGAGGAAACTAAGATTCTGAGAAATAAATCAAGCTACCGAATGTCATCCAGAACTTGACAGCTGAGCTGAGAGTAACCCCAAATATCTGACACCAAGTCCAGACCAGTGAACTTTTATTCATCTGCAGCTGAACAATTGTGGTGCTGTTTTCCCTCATCTTCCAAATCTCTCACACTTTAGTCCACGTGGGGATCTTTTATCATTCTTCCCCATAAGCAGCTACTTGGGATGTCTTGAATAAAATAACTATGCACTCAAAACCTTTAAGAAATACCTGGACCTCACGCAGAATTAATGTGTAAGATTAAATCAGGGGTTTCTGTACCCATGAACATGCTGTCAGGCTACTCTTGAAGGATGGGAGAGCGGGCTGAAGACGACAGTGACTCGATTATTACTTCTGGACACGATTCAACAGTAGAAAAAAGTGGTCTGAAGCTCTGCAAGAGCTTAAGACAATTCTAACTGCCACAACCAAGGAAGTTATAAGTACCTAGTTTTTTTTTTTAATTTTCATTAATGTATACACGTTTGCTTCCTAATTAAATTTGGATAGGGAGCCAAAATATATCTTATTTTTTTGTGTTCTGCTAAGATATATTAGTATATTTGATATACAAGTCTCAGCCCTCGGATATCTTTGGAAGGAATGATGCTAAGGCTGAAACTCCAGTACTTTGGCCACCTCGTGCGAAGAGTTGACTCATTGGAAAAGACTCCGATGCTGGGAGGGATTGGGGGCAGGAGGAGAAGGGGACGACAGAGGATGAGATGGCTGGATGGCATCACTGACTCGATGGACGTGAGTCTGGGTGAACTCTGGGAGTTGGTGATGGACAGGGAGGCCTGGCGTGCTGCGATTCATGGGGTAGCAAAGAGTCGGACACGACTGAGCAACTGAACTGAACTGAAGATATATTATTACAAAATTGATTTTTAAGATGGTACTTTGGAATATACTTTAGCACCACGAACACTTTTGAAAATATTGCATGATTTCTTGCTACTATGTTCAGCTCCAGATGGATCTTAAACCACTGGATCAAACTGGATACATCTTTGTATTTATGATTTAAAAACATGGGAGATGTTTCCTTGAGAGTCTCAGCACCTTTATTTGGATAGCTAACGATTTTTACATGGTCGAAGGTTTTTGTTTAAGAAGTCCAGCGCATGTTTTAGCCGTTGCAACCAAGAGAAACAGCAGCAACCATACTAGGCAATAAAGGGAATAAGACAGTAGGAATCTTTTAGTTACAGGTACAGAACTAAATGAAGATACATTTGTAGAAATGAGAGCAAAACTTCCTGAGAAGAGCAATAACACTTTTTAATTTTCAAAAATTATGATAATGTTTTATTATGTTTGGGGATTTATGAAGATTCTCATGCAAATTTAGAGGATGAGGTCTCACTTCCACAATGAATTATTTTCTACAGTTCCTACAGAGTAAGCTTTGATTGCTATAAGCAGTGTTGACAAGGAAGAAAATGGTTAGCTTTCTCCATTTTTATCGGACATGGAGGCCTGGCGTGCTGGGATTCATGGGGTCGCAAAGAGTCGCACACGACTGAGCGACTGATCTGATCTGATCTGATCTTAAATTCGGAGAAGGCAATGGCGCCCCACTCCAGTGCTCTTGCCCGGAAAATCCCATGGGCGGAGGAGCCTGGTAGGCTGCAGTCCACGGGGTTGCTAAGAGTTGGACACGACTGAGCGACTTCACTTTCACTCTTCACTTTCATGCATTGGAGAAGGAAATGGCAACCCACTCCAGTGTTCTTGCCTGGAGAATCCCAGGGACGGCGGGGCCTGGTGGGCTGCCGTCTGTGCGGTCGCACAGAGTCGGACACGACTGAAGTGACTAAGCAGCAGCAGCAGCATCTTAAATTACAAAATATAATGCATATCTGAAGTTTGCAAAATGGAAATACATGTAGAAGTACAAGTCTCAGAATACTGGATTGCAGGGACCCTTCGTCTTGTACCTCAGACCTGAAATTTCTTCTTCTCCCACGTTCCAGACAGAAGCCACCCTCTGCCCTGCAGCGGCTCTGCCGGAGGCAGCAGACGGAGGAGGCGGGGCGCCCCCGCGCTTCTCGCGGCTCCCCGGGCGGATCTGGGCCTCCGGTCCGGGAACACGTTCTCTTGTCGTGTTCATCCCCACCTTGAAGCACTAACGTGAGAGAGAAAACGGAAAACATCCCGCTGCACCCGAGAGCTCTGGTTTAACACCGGATGTGCAGACATTTCCTCTGAGAACATTTGTAGCTTTAGGAGACTGTTTGAAGTTCCAAACTACGGATTTACATAATAATCACAAGGGAAGGCAGCCAGAGAAGGGAAAGAAATGCAAGCTCAGCTTTAGTCTTGGTTCAGTTGTGGCCATCTAACAGGTTCTGAAACCACTGAAAACTGAAGATGGCAACAGCGATGACAAATGATATTTCTTTTTATTATTATCTCTGTCTCATATGGGCTTCCTGATGGCTTAGTGGTAGAGAATCGGCCTGCAATGCAGGAGACCTGGGTTCAATCCCCGGGTTGAGAAGAACCCTTGGAAAAGGGAACGTCCGCCAACTCTACCTGGAGAATTTTCATGGACAGAAGAGCCTGGTGGGCTGTACGAGCATCATATATATTTGTATATTATATTATATTAGCATTATAGATTATATATATTACATAAATATTATATGTTTTATGTAGTTGTCTTCCTACCATGACTTTCATGATTTATGACTTCTGTGTTGTTTACCAAATGCTTTCCTGCTTGAAAGTTACAAAACTACTACACTGTGTTTTCTTCCAGTTATTTTAAAGGTTTTAATTCATGTGGAAATTACTTTTTGAACTTATTATGTGAGATTATGGTATGCAGTACTTAAACTTTAAAGAAGCCAAGTGTGTAATTATTTATCAAAACATAATTTGTTGATAGTTCATTCTTAACCCACCTTACCACATGTTACCTACTCATTGTATTTATACAAACACACACACACAAATGTATAACAAGTTTTTTTTTTTTTTTTACATCAAAAACATTCTTGATGTGAATCAGACATGGGGAGCCAAAAGCCAGAGATGTTTAGCAATGATTTCATTTAAATCAGAGCGACACAAAGCAGTCCAGACCTTCACATCCTATTAGCAGATTTAACAAAAATAGTAAGAATTTAAACCACATAAGCGGAGGTAGAATTTGTGTTACTCCTCATAAACTTTTATATTTAGATTTATCACTACTATTGCCCAAGGCTCAGAAGCATCGGGATCAAGTCTAACATTCCCCAAAGAACACAGTAATTGAGCTTCTGAGTGATATTTTTTTTTTTCCAAAAACCAACCAAGAAAATATGAACTTGGAGCAAATGAGAAAGCAAAACAATTTCACTGGTAAAGTTATCACAAAAAGAGAAATTGAAAATATAGTATTAGACAAATATAACTGAAGTTGTTCAGTATTCCAAAAAAGGACAACTCATGAGTTTTCAATAATAAGGACAGAAGTTATCAACTAATTTAGGGGATCAACATAAAGAAAGGAGTTTCATATTTGTTAAGAATATATGTACAACATATTTAGGTCAAAACAAAAATAGCACAAAATATATAAGTAAATGTAAAAGCAGTATGTTTTACAAGGTTTTTACTAATGTGAACAAACTAATTTTCAACTTTCATAAATACCAAATAAAGGCAAAGCCATCTGATGTTGGATATGTAACCAAACAAGACAGTAAACTCAAAATAGTAGCTATTACGACCATCCACATCGCTAACACTATGACTATTAAAACTTGCAGATGATAAAATAGTGCGTTGCGTTGGCATGCTGTGCTGACTGACAGACTTGCCATCTTTTCTACTTCCTGGGAAAGTCATTAGATAGTTGCCTGCCTACCTACATGCTATACCCGGCAACCCTTCCTTAAAAACAGAAACCTGTTTTGTACCCAGATCTTGGGAATGAATTCTCCTGAGCCATTATAAATGTCTCTCTCCCTACTGGACATTCACTTTCCCAACCTTCCTTGTAGCTAGTGGTGACAAGGGTACCAGGCCTGACGGTTTCACACACGGGCTAGTCTTTGACATCCTTCTGGAAATCTTCCATTTTATAATAAGGTAGACGAACTCTAGAAGAGAGTCAGCATCATTCCATTTCTTTCCTTCTGCTTTGCATTTCTGTGGGTCTGTGATGTCTACAGCCCAAATGCACCTTTTAACAATGTGGTAACAAGCATAGGAATGAAAATCCAACATCCTGAGCTATCAGAATACAAAGATGTCAAGAGACAGAATCTTGATGACACCTTTGAGCAATAAAAGCCTCCCTTTTCTTAATTAAGATAATAAATCCATAAAAATTTTACTTTTTTTTTTTTTGCAGCACCATATGGGATCTTAAGACCCCTGACCAGGGACCAAAGCTGTGTGCCCTGCAGTGGAAGAGCAAAGTCTTAAACACTAGAAATTCCTTGGGAATTTCTAATACTTTGCATCTTGATAAGTGATATCTGTTTACCCCAGTCTAATGCAAACATTGAATGAATGAGAAAGGAATAAAATTGCAGTTGTACAAGTACTGCCCACGTATTGGACTATTAAAGAAACCTGTCTTCAAAACAGAAATGGTTGAGAAGAGTATTATTACCCACCAAACTAACCAGCAAATTTCTACCCTAGATGTGTCAATCAATAAGGCATTTAAAGGAGGGATGAGTGAGACAAATAAATGCTTACTCCAATTTTTAAAGTGAGAGTATAACAGAAGAGACCTACAATACTACTAAAATTAGTGTGTGTTAAATGTCACCGAGGGGACGAAAACAGTTGTTGTTGTTGTTGTTTTTTAAACAGAATTGTTCTTAAATGGAATTGGAGATGTCCTCAATAGTAACAGGCCTCTTCATGGCTCACAGCCTTGTCATGGTGAAAAGGCTTTCAGTGAAGCTATGAACCATGTCGTCCAGGGCTACCCAAGACGGACGGGTCAGAGTGAAGAGCGCTGACAAACCGCGGTCCGTCCACTGGAGGAGGGAATGGCAGCCCACTCCAGTACCCGTGCCTGGAGAGCCCCTGGACAGTATGAAAAGGCAGAAAGATATGACACCGGAAGACGAGCCCCCCATTTTGGAAGGTGTCCAGCATGCTACTAGGGAAGAGCAGAGAGCGATTATCAGCGTAACTCCAGAAACAGCAAAGTGGCTGGGCCACAGGGGAAACAAGGCTTGGTTATGAACGTGTCTGTTGGTGAAAGCAAAGTCTGATGCTGCAAAGACCAATGCAGCATAGGAACCTGGAATGTTAGATCCATGAGTCAAAGTAAACTGGATGTGGTCAAGCAGAAGATGGCAAGAGTGAACACCAACATCTTAGGAATCGGTGAACTAAAATGGACAGGAATGGGCAAATTCGATTAAGATGACCATTACATCCACTACTGTGGGCGAGATTCCCTTAGAAGAAATGGAGTAGCCCTCATAGTCAACAAAAGAGTCTGAAAGAAAGTACTTGGGTACAATCTCATAAAAGACAGAATGATCTCCCTTGATTTCTAAGGCAAACCATTCAATATCACAGTAACCCAAGTCTCTGCCCCACCCACTGATGCTGAAGAAGCTGAGGTTGACCGGTTATATGAAGACCTATTAATACAACACCTTCTAGAACTAACATCAAAAAGGGTGTCCTTTTCATCATAGGGGATTGGAATGCAAAAAAAAAAAAAAAAGAGAGAGAGAGAGAACCAGAAAAACAAGCAAGTTTGGCCTTGGAGTACAAAATGAAACAGGGCAAAGGCTAAGAGTTTTGTCAAGAAAACATGCTAGTTATAGCCAACACCCTTTTCCAACAGCCCAAATGAGAACTCTACACATAGACATCACCAGATGGTCAATACCAAAATCAGACAGATTATGTTCTTTGCAGCCAAAGAGCTAGAAGCTCTATAGAGTATGCAAAAACAAGCCTGGAGCCGACAGTGGCTCAGATCATGAACTCCTTATTGCAAAATTCAGGCTTAGAAATGGAGAATGTAGGGGAAACCACTAGGCCATTCAGGTATGATGTAAATTAAACCGCTTATGATTATACAGTGGAAGCGACTTCAAGACATTAGATCTGGTAGAGAGAGTGCCCGAAGAACTATGGACAGAACTTTGTAACATTGTATAGGAGGTGGTGATCAAAACCATCCCAAAGAAAATGAGATGCAAGGAGGCAAAGTGGTTGGCTGAGGAGGCCTTACAAATAGCTGAGAAAAGGAGAAAGGGAAAGATATACTCAACTGAATGCAGAGTTTCAGAGAACAGCAAGGAGAGATAAAAAGGCCTTCTTAAGTGAACAATGCAAAGAAATAGAGGAAAACAATAGGCTGGGAAAGACTAGAGATCTCTTCAAGAAAATTGGAGATATCAAGGGAACATTTCATGCAAGGACAGGCATGATAAAGGACAGAAATGGTAAGGACCTAACAGAAGCAGAAGAGATTAAGAAAAGGTGGCAAGAATACACAGAAGAACTGTACAAAAAAGGTCTTAATGGCAGATAACCACAATGGTGTGGTCACTCACCTAGAGCTGGACATTCTGGAGTGTGAAGTCATGTGGGCCTTAGGAAGCTTTATTACAAAAAAAGCTAGTGGAAGTGATATAATTGCAGCTGAGCTATTTCAAATCCTAAAAGACTAAAGTGCTGCTAAAGTGTTGCACCAAATTTACATCACCAAATTTGGAAAACATAGGACTGGAAAAAGTCAGCTTTCATTTCAACCCCAAAGAAGGGCAATGCCAAACAATGATCCAACTACGATACAGTTCAGTTCAGTTCAGTCGCTCTGTCGTGTCCGACTCTTTGCGACCCCATGAATTGAAGTACTCCAGGCCTCCCTGTCCAACACCAACTCCCGGAGTTCACTCAAACTCACGTCCATCGAGTCAGTGATGCCATCTAACCATGTCATCCTCTGTCGTCCCCTTCTCCTCCTGCCCCCAATCCCTCCCAGCATCAGAGTCTTTTCCAATGAGTCAACCCTTCGCATGAGGTGGCCAAAGTACTGGAGTTTCAGCTTTAGCAACTACCATACAAATATCCTCATTTCACATGCCACCAAGGATATGCTCAAGACCCTTCAAGCTATGCTTCAGCAGTATGTGAACCAAGAACTTCCAGCTGTACAAGCTGGATTTAGGAAAGGGCAGAAGAACCAGAGATCAAATTGCCAATATTTATTGGATCATCGAGAAAGCAAGGGAATTCCGGAAAAACATCCCCTTCTGCCTCATTGACTACATGAAAGTCTTTGAAGATTACAACAGACTATAGCAAATTCTTAAAGAGATGGGAAAATTCTTATCTGTCTCCTGAGAAACCTGTATGCGAGAAAGCTCAGGAACCAAGAGCAGAATGGGACATGGAACAACGGACTGGTTCCGTGTCGGGGAAGGAGCACCCCACAGCTGCATACTGTCACCCTGCTTATTTAACTTACGTGCAGAGCACATCATGTGAAACGCCGAGCTGGGTGAATCTCAAGCTGGAATCAAGATTGCTGGGAGAAATATCAACAATTTCAGCTGTGCAGATGATACCACTCTTGTGGCAGAAAGTGGAGAGGAACTAAAGAGCGTCTTGATGAGAGTGAGAGAGGAGAGTGACAAAGAGTCAAAGAGCTATGATCATGGCACCTGAACAGGCTCCAGAGCTAGAGAAGCCACGTGCCACCATGAACAGCCCTGTGTGCCACGACTAATACCCAGAGCAGCCAAATATACGCAAAGACAGTCAAAACTGAATTCAGAGTCAAAGGGAACCCCTGATTTGGTAATATATCTCTTCACTGAATAACTGAGCAAAGAATTGCAAACAAAAGAAAAGAAAAATCTCCAGAAACAAATCTCAGGGAGACAGCACTATATGATTTACCTGACAAAGAACTGAAAATAACTTTCATAAAGATGTATCACCATGAACAAAGGACTTCAACCAATATACAAATGGTCAATAGGTAAACAAAAAAAAGAAATGCTCAATGTTAAGAGTCATCAGGGAAATGCAAATTAAAACCACAATGAGATACTACCTCACACCTGTCAGGATGCCCATTATCCACAAAAAGCAAATACAACATGTGTTCACTCAAATGGGAAAAAAAAAATTATTGCTGGTGGGAATGCAACATGGTAACTGTTCAGTTCAGTTCAGTTGCTCAGTTCTGTCTGACTCTTCAGGACCACAGTTCAAAAGCATCAATTCTTCGGTGCTCAGCTTTCTTTATATCAAACACTCACATCCATATATGACCACTGGAAAAACCATAGCCTTGACTAGATGGACCTTTGTTGGTAAAGTAATGTCTCTGCTTTTTAATATGCTGTCTAGGTTGGTCATTGCTTTTCTTCCAAGGAGCAAGCATCTTTTAATTTCATGGCTGCAGTCACCATCTGCAGTGATTTGCCATGAAGTGATGGGATCAGATGTCATGATCTTAGTTTTCTGAATGTTGAATTTTAAGCCAGCTTTTTCACTCTCCTCTTTCACTTTCATCAAGAGGCTCTTTAGTTCTTCTTTGCTTTCTGCCATAAGGCTTGGTGTCATCTGCATATCTGAGGTTATTGATATTTCTCCCAGCAATCTTGATTCCAGCTTGTGCTTCATCCAGCCCAGCATTTCTCATGATGTACTCTGCATATGTTAAATAAGCAGGGTGACAATATACACCCTTGACATACTCCTTTCCCTATTTGGAACCAGTCTGTTGTTCCATGTCCAGTTCTAACTGTTGCTTCTTCACCTGCATACAGATTACTCAAGAGGCAGGTCAGGTGGTCTGGTATTCCCATCTCTTGAAGAATTTTATACAATTTCTTGTGATCCACACAGTCAAAGGCTTGGCATAGTCAATAAAGCAGAAGTGGATGTTTTTCTGCAACTGCCTCGCCCTTTCAATGAGCCAACAGATGTTGGCAATTTGATCTCTGGTTCCTCTGCCTTTTCTAAATCCAGCTTGAACATCTGGAATTTCTTGGTTCATGTACTGTTGAAGCCTGGCTTGGATAATTTTGAGTATTACTTTACTAGCGTGTGAGATGAGTGCAATTGTATGGTAGTTTGAACATTCTTTTGCATTGCCTTTCTTTGGGATTGGAATGAAAACTGACCTTTTTCAGTCCTGTGGCCACCGCTGAGTTTTCCAAATTTGCTGGCATATTGAGAGCAGCACTTTCTCAGCATCATCTTGTAGCATTTGAAATAGCTCAACTGGAATTCCATCACCTCCACTAGCTTTGTTTGTAGTGATGCTTCCTAAGGCCCACTTGACTCCACATTCCAGGATGTCTGGCTCTACAAGAGTGACCACACCATTATGGTTATCTGGGTCATTAAGACCTTTTTTGTACAGTTCTTCTGTGTATTCTTGCCACCTCTTCTTAATATCTTCTGCTTCTGTTAGGTCCATACAATTTCTTTCCTTTATTGTGGCCATCTTTTCATGAAATATCCCCTTGCTATCTCTAATTTTCTTGAAGAAACATGGTAACAAGTGCTATGTAAGAATTTGAATGTTCCTCAAAAAGATAAAAATAGAATTACCATGTGATCCAGCAATCCCACTTCTGGCTATATATCCAAAGGAAAGGATACACAGTTCTTACATTTAGTACAGAGATTTTCGCTCTTATCTTTAGTATAGCGCTGCTCACAATAACCGAGAAATGGGAACAACTTTAATGTCCATCAGCAGACGAGTGGACAAGGAAACTGTGGTACATTTCTGCAGTGGAATATTATCCAGCTTTACAAATGAAGGAAGTTTTGCCATATGTAACAACAAATATGAATCTTGGGGACATTATGTGAAAGAAAATAGGTCAGTCACAGAAAGACAAAATACTGCATGATTTCATTTATAGGAGGCATATAAAATAGTCATATTCATAAAATCAAAGAGTGAAATTGTGGTTTCCAGGAGACAAGGGGAAGAAGACATGAGGAGTTACTAATCAAGAGACTTAAAGTTTCAGTCAAGCAAAGTAAATAAGCTCTAGATAACTGGTTTACCACACTGTACCTATAGCCAACAATAACACACTGTATATGTAAAATGCTAAGAAGGTAGGTATCACATTAAGTGCTTTTCCCACAATAAAATAGAATTAAAAATACAAATAGATAAATTTGTCTAACTGCTTTACATATATATTAATATAACCAGTACTATAATTATAATTTTATATTTGTCTGAATTTGATGGCTAACCTGTACTTGGGTTATTAAAGGAGTTAAATACTTTTCATGTATAAAAACACAACCGTATTACTGAGTATTTTTGTGGATAACCTTCACCAAGGTAAGAGGTATATTGAAGATTTAATAGAGTATCATTAAAAGTTTCAATTGGTTCTAAGATTCCAATTAACTTTCATTCACTTTTTAAAAAGGAAATATTACTCTGTGCTAATGTTTTTTCCCTAAGTTAAAATGAATCAAAGTGAAGCATACACGGTTATTTTACAACTGTGACCTGTACTTCATTCACTATCATCACTTTAGAACCAGCTTAAGAAAATCGTTCTCAACAAAAGAACGAAAGGCAGAAATGTCATATTCACTTTTTTCTGTTCTGAGACAACACTGAATGGAAAAATACTTGGGACCTACCTGTCTTCACCTCATACTTTAAACTAGGATAAATTACTACAAATTCAGACAAAATTAACAACAGTACCACCTTCCAGCAAATGTATGTTAATTATAAATATTTAAAATATGCTTTTCATTCATTACAAAAAGTTAACATAGGAACTTGGCAGTAAGCAAAGACATATGATTTGATGAGAGAGTGGAGATGGAGAAAGAGAACTAAAGCAATTATCTTCAAATATCTGAAGGACTTGCATGTGAGAAATTGAACAGACTATTTTTGGTTGCCTCTGGGAAGCAAAATCTAAGCAAAAGTTTGGAAAACATGGAAAGGTAGATTTCACTGTAATATAAGGAAGAATCCTTCGCAGGGTTCAAAAGTGGAGTGACCCGTTTGGGGAGACAGGACTTCACACCTCAGCTGACTTCTGAGCGGAAGACGGCCAAGCGCTGTTGCGAACGGTCTAGACGTGCACTAGACGAGGCCTGCGTGACCGAGGAGGCGCCTGCTGCTCTGTGCTGTCTTGATTCTGTCGCTCATTGTCTGTTATTTCTATGAGACACACTAAACCCGGGTCTGCTGCCCGCTTCTCACCAGACAGATCATCTTCAAGTTTTACTTTCATAGAACAGATTTCAGATAATCAAGGCTTGTTAAAAAGGTATTCTTTTATTAGTCTAAAAACCAAAGTAGGAACATAGAAGATGGCATATATAGTGTATACGCTAACACTATATTCAAACAGTGTGTAACACAGAGCTGGGCTTCCCTCGTTGTAATGTTTTATATAAAGCATAAGCTATAAGGACTAGCTGGCTGGATGTAACAAGTAGGAAAAGCATTTTCCTCTGACGAGGACATTTTACCACCTTGTCATAGACCAACAGAGTGGTTCCAAATAGGAAAAGGAGTACGTCAAGGCTGTATATTGTCACCCTGCTTATTTAACTTCTATGCAAAGTACATCATGAGAAATGCTGGGCTGGAAGAAGCATAAGCTGGAATCAAGATTGCCAGGAGAAATAACAATAACCTCAGATATTCAGATGACACCACCCTTATGGCAGAAAGTGAAGAGGAACTAAAGAGCCTCTTGATGAAAGTGAAAGAGGAGAGTGAAAAAGTTGGCTTAGAACTCAACATTCAGAAAACTAAGACCATGACAAATAGATGGGGAAACAGAAACAGTGGCTGACTTTATTTTGCAGGGCTCCAAAATCACTGCAGATGGTGACCACAGTCATGAAATTAAAAGACACTCCTTGGAAGGAAAGTTATGACCAACCTAGACAGCATATTAAAAAGTAAAGACATTACTTCATCAACAAAGGTCCATCTAGTCAAGGCTATGGTTTTTCCAGTAGTCATTTATGAATGTGAGAGTTGGACCATAAATAAAGCTGAGTGCCAAAGAATTGATGCTTTTGAACTGTGGTGTTGGAGAAGACTCTTGAGAGTCCCTTGGACTGCAAGGAGATCCAACCAATCCATCCTAAAGGAGATCAGTCCTGGGTGCTTACTGGAAGGACTGATGTTGAAGCTGAAACTCCAATACTTTGGCTACCTAGTGTGAAGAGCTGACTCATTAGAAAAGACCCTGATGCTGGGAAAGATTGAGGGCAGGAGGAGAAGGGGACGACAGAGGATGAGATGGTTGGATGGCATCACCAACTCAATGGACATGAGTTTGAGTAAACTCTGGGAGTTGGTGATGGACAGGGAGGCCTGGCATGCTGCAGTCCATGGGGTCGCAAAGAGTCGGACATGACTGAGCGACTGAACTGAACTGAACTTACAGCAAAATACATAGGCTATGTTTTCTCAAAATATAGTGTCAGAAGTGGTTTAATAATACAGATTATTCCTGGATTCTACTTTTAGGATTTTGAATCCAAATTTCGGAAACAAGGTCCAAGAGTTTATCTTGGCCATAAGGACTCACACAACAGAAAGTCTGAAAATGCTTCTGTAAGCATTGCTGTAGGACAAGGACTGTCAAACAGAAGTTCTCAGTCGTCTTTTTCATATTCTTCAACATGCAAATGGATTGGTTTTCTTTTTTTCCACTTCACTCCAAAGGTCAAATAGCATAGCTAGCAGAGCACAATGAGGCCGTTATCAGTGCAGGTCCTGAAGACAGAGTGCCTAGGTTAAGTCTCACCTGTGCCGTTTACTCACTAAATTTCCTTGGAAAAATGAACACGTAGTGCCTCAGTTCTCTTATCTATCGAAAGGGGATACTACAAATATCTACAATCCAGTCTCGTTATAATGATTAACATGTTAGGTGATGCATGCTACATGCCCAGAACAATGTCTGACACATAGTAAGAGCTTCGTAAATATCCATTATGATTATCACTCTGCTACCCATCAGGACAAAGTGTTTTTCAAAGTCATAATTTCAATAGGCAAAAATTCTGTGTGTTTAAATAAATTAACATTTTTCAACTTCCCTCATAGTTTTCCAGTTCAAAACTGTCTTTTCTAGGTAGATGCTGCAAAACCTTTGTTCCAGTAATGACCTTCAAACTCGCCAATAGCTGAACATCACAGGGAAGTGCATTAGTCTGCTTGGGCGGCCATAACCAAGTGCCGTAGACTGGAGATCCTAAACAATAGAAGTTTATTCTCTCATGGTGTTGAAGGTGAGATGTCTGAGATCCAGGTGCCGGCTGACTGTATACGGTGAGGGCTTTCTTCCTGGCTTTGGGACGGCTTGCTTTCTCACTGTGTCCGACCCAGCGGAGAGTGAGCTCTCCAGTGTCTTTCTTATAAGGACGCTGGTTCTGTCGCATCAGGGCCACAGCAGCATGACCTTATTTAGTTACCCCCTTGTAGGCCCTATCTCTAAATACACTCACATTGTGGGTTATGATTTCAGCATATGAATTTTGAGGCTTGAGGGGCACAGTTCAGTCCATAGCAGAAGGTGTAGAGGATGGTCCTCCATGAAGGGAATCCTACAAGTCAGGCACTTGGAGTTTCAACCAGATGTTAAATTCAGAGGTGGTATTTACAACCATACATAGAAATTTCTATTCAACCCAAATCGTGAAAGCTCAGCACTTCTGTCACTGGCCAGAGACCTCAGTCTAGAATTAATAGATATCTGACTCTATGATAAGTGTGTCTCACATAAAACCCTAGAATAAACAAGGCACATGGTAAGTAGCCATCCATTCCTCTAAATGTTTCAGGTTCTGCACCTGCGCCAGGTAAGATCGACAGGAAGTTAACTTAATGGAAGTTATTAGTTTCCTATAACATTGTCCTCACCAAACCATGATTTGAAGAGTCTCTTTATATTAAGGGCTTTACACAAAAATGGCCCATAAGAATACTGCCTGATTCATTCATAAGAGGGCCATTGGTAATATTCCTAAATGTTTTCCAGTGTCATTTGTATATTTTAAGTAAATAAAATAGAATTCCCAGATAGAAAGTGTACAAAGGAGTAAGCATTAGGAAAAAAAACCTTCCTCACTGACTTCCCAACATCATTAACTACACCAGCAACTGAAAAACCTATTAATATCCATTGGACCTTTACTATCCGTGAGTTACTATGCCAAGTATGTATATGTTTCCATAGTTTTTTTTCTTACAAAAAGTCTCATGATAAGAATAGTATTTTTATCTTAATTATGGAGCCAATAAATCCAATCAAAAGATTAGATAATTTGACCTAGAATTTTGAGATACAAGTGACAGAATTGAAATACAAATCTGCATGAGTCCAGAATTGATTTCTTTCACTAGAATTTTGAGATACAAGTGACAGGATTAAAATACAAATCTGTATGACTCCAGAATTGATTTTTTCACTCTAAACAAAAAATATACTTACTTGAAGGGAAAATTATGAGAAAAATCAAGTTATTTTCAATTAAATAAAGAAGCAATCCTTGTTCTCTGTGTTACTTTCCAAAAAGACAGTCCTATCCTCTCCAGCAATCATGCTGACAAGGTCTGCACAGATGACATTCCTTCTGGAGGCATCTATTTTAAGTGATCTGATAGAGGTGGTGATCGTTATCGACGATCATGCAACCAGGACAACCCAGACAGAATCATTTTCCCTCTGTGGGAAAATCAATCAGCGATGCTACAAAGAATCAAGTTATAATGAAATACATCAACAACAACAGTAAGCCCTACCCCCAGTGATATATTTGACTATGCACACGAGCAGTCACGTGAAGCAATGACTCTCCACGGTGCTGACCGACGCAGGAAGCCCAAACATTCACGAGTGCAAGGAAGAGGCCTAACCTATGTCCAGTAGAGGTGCATTCTCTGGTTCCTATAGAAACGAAGAAAATCGCAGGATTTTCTGACACTCTTGAGACATCTGTAGCAGAACAATCATCATCAACATACCTTAAACACTCCCCACAAGAAATCACAAAGCTGCTTTAAGTATTGATGATTTCAAAATACTCAGAATCGTTAAGGAGGCAAACACCACTAGTATTATTTATGGCTTGTACAACTTTGATGCCAAAGAAAATGTATTGACTTTTGACTGCAGAGGAAGCAACTTTGGTATGTTGCTCCTCTTTACTGCTGATAGAATCTTTAAAGGTATTCCACAGCTCGAAACATCTGTTTTCCCATTTGGGTTGAGAAAATATTGATAAAATGCTGTTTAATTATTTCAATGCTAAGTTCAAGTATACGCATAAGAAAAACATCAACGAAAGCAGAAGAGTCACCCATGGCCCCAGGGCACCTCCTTCAGACCTTGGTCTGTTAGACACTGCCTTCTCTCTCTATTTTATCGCCATTTAAGAATAAATGCTGACTCCATGTGATCTGTAGAGAAGGCTCTTTGATCCATAACACTACGGATGGACAGACCCACACTGCACATTTTTCCAACAATGAAATTTAGAAATTCCTACAGGAGATATTCAGGATGCAATTAAAACATACACCTTCAGAGACTATCCGGCACAGTGCAAGTACGCAGGCAGCGATGTCACCTAAGGACACAGGTCCGAATCTGCTGTTTCTGGGATGTACTTTTCCACTGGGTTGAGTTCATACCAACCAGAAACAAGCGTGGTTATTCAGATTTATAAAGAAGAGAAAGCAATGACCAAGGATGACTAGACCTCTGCAAGTCCAAGCTCACGGATCGTTCTCTATAAGCACTGCTTAGAAGAAAAAAAGCACAAATAACTGCCAAAAAAAATCTCAATAGGTCTGCTCTCGGTAGAGAAACGATTATAGGGGACATGACCAATATTTGAGCTAGGAAGATTTGGGGTGTATTGCTCAGGGGGATGAGGAATATGAAGCTGTAAATAATAAATGGAAAAGCAAAATCTCCTCCAAGAAGTCACCCATATTCTATTCCTATGCTATCAAAGTCATTGGGAGTTGATAAGAAGCTTCAAAGAAAGATCAACAATGAACAAATAAATGCACTGAAATCATCAATTTGGTGAAAAAAAAATAAATCAGATTGCTAAAAAAGAAGAAAACTTCTAGGATCCACAGAAACATGCAACCCTATCATTGTGAGGTTTTACCAGAGCTCAGGGGTCATGGTCAGAGGGAGGCCAAGAAGCTTCCAGGAGTACAGATCCTACACATGGAAGGCTGTCTCCTGGACCCATCACTGAACAGAGCAGTGAAGGAACAGAAAGAACTAATTCTACACAGCTGGGAAAAAGCTGAAGGCCCCAAAGTTTTACATGAGTCTCTGCAGGGGCAAGTTAAAAATCATTTGTTGAGCTGCTGCTATACAGGAAGACTTATGACCATCCTAAATATTTCAAAAAATGTGAACAGTGAGAGAAGTGAATACCTGTTCACTCGATCAATACCATAAACAAGGGAGAAGTATAATTTATCTGTTAACTAAAAATCTGTTTAAAATTGGCACTAGTAAAAAATAAGCATCATCTTCTTAAAAGGTGGGCAAAAGTCAAATAAATTACACTTCAAAGTAAGTTTGAATCTACTGTTTAAACCAGAACTATATTGAAAGTACTTTTTTTTTATTTTATTTTTAAACTTTACAATATTATATTGGTTTTGCTAAATATCGAAATGAATCCGCCACAGGTATACATGTGTTCCTTAAAACAGCAAGCAAATTCTTGAGAAGGAAACTATCTGTGACTAAGGTCTTACTGTTTAAAATTATATTCACATATGTTCAAAATCAATGAATTTGCCTCCTTATCTTGCAATTATCTTTGAAATTCAGTGATTTATTTAATTACATAATAAACTCACTATCATTATTGCCCACCTGCTGCTGCTGCTGCTGCTAAGTCGCTTCAGTCGTGTCCGGCTCTGTGTGACCCCATAGACGGCAGCCCACCAGGCTCCCCGTCCCTGGGATTCTCCAGGCAGGAACACCGGAGTGGGGTGCCATCGCCTTCTCCAATTGCCCACCTACTATGTGCTAAATACCATGTTAAATACTGGGTCAATATGAATATAATTCAGACACGATTCTCCAATCTCGATTATCTGAAACTTAGTGGAAGTGAGAGACATATACCTAAGAGACTATCATAACATGTAGACTGTAGACCACATGATATTCTTAAAGAAGAGTTCTAGCTAACTGGAAAGGACACTTTTGAATTATATTGTCCCTGACATGCCCTTTAAAAACAGAAGTATCTTATTCTAATAATATGCATAGGAAATAGTAGAAAAATAAACTGTCTTGAGACACAAATCAGGTACATTTTAAGCATAAAATGCGAGATGTGAAGAACGTACTATAATATCTGAGTGATTAAAGAGAAACGTTCTGGGGTCCGGGAAGAACAAGAGAAACAGCAAATGCAAATGGAGAAGACGGATGAGAAGGCCTAACGGAACAAGAGTAAAACAAACTTCACACACATTTTACAAGTTTTCCTAAGGTCATCTCCTGTTTCCAAGGAATTTAACTTGAATCATAAATCAACAGACTCTAGGGTATCTTTCAGCTGTTTTAAAATTATTGATCAAAAGTTTCCATCTTATAAAATAGACTTCCTAAATTTGTAGAAAGTTCTAGTGAATTTGAAATTACCTTCCCACTTCAAAATGTTAACTTTTTGTACATAAAAAAGCTTATTATTATATATAGAGAGATATCTTAAAAATATTTCTCAAGTTGAAAAACAATTTACTTACAACAATCTGATGTTTCTGAAGAGAAATATTCCAAAAGACCTGAAATGCTTGTTTCCCTCAATTCTGGCTCTTCTTGTGATTTGTCCACAAGTAAAATATCTTTCTGTGAACTTTTACAGTCACAGAAACCAATTAAAGCAGTCTTTCTCAAAACAGAATTGGTCGCATATAAGCAGATTTCTGCAAGAATTTTTATGTATATGGAGACTACATTCTGGGCCCAGGAAAAATCATCTACCTCGCAGCTTTTATCCTAAAATGAGAAAATAGCTATTAGAGAATCAAAGTATGTTCTGTCATAATGAGAACTACATACCATACTTATAAGAAATATCTTCAGTTTTTATTGAGTTGTTAAAAGACCATAATCAACTAATATTTCTAAAATGTGCTCATTAAAAGCAAGTGTTCCATGGGTAGATTGCATGAGACAAGGTTCAAAAAATAAAAAATTACTAAAAAGTATATAAAGTACAACATTTCAATTTTGTTAGTAATCAATGGATTGTCAATTAATCCAATGAGATACTATTCTCCATTTCATATTGTAAAAGAATCTGTTTTGTATATAGCTCAATTTGTATATACACTTTTATATATTTTTTCATAGGAAAGCAAGAAAGTTATATCTTCTGGAGAGGAATTTGAGCAGCTATTGTAAGAGTATTAAAAGATAGTATAGAGTCTATCATTTGGTAACAAATCTATTCTAAAGAAATATTCATAAATGCAGGTAAAGATTTTTTTTGTATGAGAATATCAGTTCAATATTTGTAAATAACTGTGAATTTTTGGTGATGGACAGGAAAGCCTGGCATGCTGCAGTCCATGGGGTCGCAAAGAGTTGGACACGACTAAGCGACTGAACTGAACTGTGAATAATGCAATTAACTGAATTAGAAATAAGCTCAAAGTTCAACAACAGAGAAGCAGTTACCTCATCCTCACTAAAATGTATTAATAAATCTTAATAATATGTAATGACCAATTTTTATAAATAGGAAACTAAACCATGACTATCTGATCCCATGTTTGCTAATAAAATTTAAAGTTCCTCCTGTGTGCATGCATGTGTGCATGTGAGTATAATATACTATCTCTGTGTCTCTATCTATATATTTATACTGGGATGTATAGTAAACATGCTTTAATTTCACATTTAACTAAAATTATTCTTACAAACTCAGGCTCATTATAGGTGCTTCCCTGGTGGCTCAGACAGTAAAAAAATCTGCCTGCAATGCAGGAGACCTGCGTCTGATCCCAGGTTGGAAAGATCCCTGGAGAAAGGAATGGCTACCCACTCCAGTGTTCTTGCCTGGAGAATCCTATGGACAGAGGAGCCTGGCGGGCCACAGTCTATGGGCCCCAAAGGGTCAAACATGGCTGAGGAACTAACATTTTCACTTTCTTTCATGATCATTATAAGTCCTAATATAATGTACAATTAAAATAGGGTCAGAAGTAAAATTTGTTTCAATTTAGGTCTTTTTGTGCACCTTCATTAACAATATACTCTTACCTGATTTTGAACAGACATAATGCTTAACAGAAAATCTCTCATTAGGTCCATGAACGCTTTCAAACAAGCTATGTTTAATCTGGCAGCCTCCCCAAGGACCAACAAAGCCAAGGCTAAATCCAACCTGGAAATTTTATGAACAAAACAACAAAGACTTTAGTTTAAAATAATACGAAATAATCCTTTAACGCAAAAGGTAATAGGCCAGGAGAAATGACTGCTGTGGACGACTAGATACATTTATTTTCAATAAAGACTACTGCTCTTTGCCATCGGTAGATGCTTACAGAAAAGGGCCGCACTGGGACAGATGCTGAGCTCACAGTGGCGCTGTGGCAAGACCGAGAGTAAAGACTGTTACAAACGAGCGCGTGTCTTTATAGATCCTGCACAGCGAGCCACTGAAGGCTCCGGTTTCAGAGTGTCCCCAAGATCTCACGATAAGTTTTGATTTTTAACCTTTTTACAACTGATTCCAACAGGTGAATTTCAAGAGAGAGTTTTATTCTCAAAAGAGAGAATTAAAAAATGGTCTTTCTAACTACTCTGAAAGCTCAGTATTTTTATAAAAGGTGCAATTTCTCAAAATAAATTCGTATTTCACATTAAATGGAAGACTGTCAAGATTTGAAATAATTATACAACTGGGAGGGCTTCCCTGGTGACTCAGATGGCAAAGAATCCGCCTGCAATGTGGGAGACCTGGGTTCAATCCCTGGGATAGGAAGATCCCCTGGAGCACCCACTCTGGTATTTTTCCCTGGAGAACCCCATGGACAGAGAAACTTGGCGGGCTACAGTTCATGGGGTAACAAAGAGTCGGACACGACTGAGTAACTAAGCGCGTGTGCGTGCACACACACACACACACATACACACACAACTGGGAAATCATAAGAATTCATTAACCGTAGGTATACATATATTCTAACAGTTTCAGGAAATTATACATTTAGTGTTATTGTTATTCAAATTTCAAAGAGCTGATTATGATGTAAATATAAAATTATCTCTGCCTAGAGCTACATACTGCCTTGATTCATAGGCCATTAATCAGTTAAATCATCTCACATGGTCAACAAAAGAGTCCAAAATGCAGTACTTCAGTGCAGTCTCAAAAACAATAGAATGAACTCAGTTTGTCCTTCTCCAAGGGATCTTTCTGACCTAGGGACTGAGCCCAGGTCTCCTGCATTTCAGGCATATTCTTTACAATTTGAGCCACCAGGGAAGCCCCTACAGTAATCCAAGACTATGCCCCAACCATATTGCCAAAGAAGCTGAGATTGACTGGTTTTATGAAGACCTCTAAGACCTTCTAGAACTATCACCAAAAAAAAGGTCCTTTTCATCACAGGGGATTGAATGTAAAGTAGAAAGTCAAGAAATACCTAGAGTAACAGGCAAGTTTGGCCTTGGAGTACAAATGAAACAGGGCAAAGGTTAACAGAGTTTTGCCAAGAGAACATAGCAAACACCCTCTTCCAACAACACAAGAGAGGACTCTACACATGGACATCACCAGATGGTCCATAGCAAAATCAGATTGATTATATTCTTTGCAGCTGAAGATGGAGAAGCTCTACACAGTCAGTAAAAACAAGACAGAGAGCTGACTGCGGCTCAGATCATAAACTCCTTATTGCAAAATGCAGGCTTAAATTGAAGAAAGTAGGGAAAAACCACTAGACCTAGTGGCGTGACCTAAATCAAATCCCTTATGATTATACAGCACAGGTGAAAAATTGGTTCAAGGGATTAGATCTGGTAGACAGAGTGTCTGAAGAACTATGAACAGAGGTTGGTAACACTGCATAGGAGGCGGTGACCAAAGCCACCCAAATAGAAAGAAATAAAAGAAGGCAAAGTGGCTGTCAGAGGAGGCCTTACAAACAGCTGAGAAAAGAAGAGACGTGAAAGGGAATGATACACCCAACTGAATGTTGAGTTCCAAAGAACAGCAAGGAGACCTAAAGTCTTAAGTAAACAATGCAAGGGAATAGAGGGAAACAGTACAATGGGAAAGACTAGCGATCTCTTCAAGAAAATTGTAGACACCAAGGGAACATTTCATGTAAAAATGAATACAATAAAGGAAGAAAATGGCAAAGACCTAACAGAAGCAGAAGAGATTAAGAAGAGGTGGCAAGAATACAGAAAGTGTTAAAGTGTTAATCACTTAGTGCCCAACTCTTTGTGACTACATGGACCTTAGCCCACCAGGCTCCTCTGTCCATGGGATTTCCCAGGCAAGAATACTGGAGTGGTTTGCCATTTCCTTCTCCAGAGAATACACAAAAGAACAATACAAAAAAAAAAAAAAAGGCCTTAATGACCTGAAAAACTACAATGAATGTGGTCACTCACCTAGAGTCAGACACCCTGGCGTGTGAGGTCAAGTGGCCTTAGGAAGCATCACTATGAACAAAGCTAGTGGAAGTGATGGAATTCCAATTGAGCTATTTCAGATCCTAAAAGATGATGCTGTGAAAGTGCTGCACTCAACCTGCCAGCAATTTTGGAAAACTCAGCAGTGGCCACAGGACTGGAAAAGGTCAGTTTTCATTCCAATCCCAAAGAAAGGCAATGCCAAAGAATGTTCAAACTATCAAGCACTTGCACTCATTTCACACTCTAGCAGGGTAATGCTCAAAATCCTTCAAGCCAGGATTTAACAGTATAAGAACCAAGAACTTCCAGATGTACAAGCTGGATTTAGAAAAGGTAGAGGAATCAGAGATCAAATTGCCAACGTCCATTATATCATAGAAATAGCAAGGGAATTAAAAAACTAATTCCACTTTATTGAATACACTAAAGAGTCTGACTGTGTGGATCACAACAAACTATGCAAAATGCTTAAACTTATGTGAATACCATACCACCTCACCTGTCTTCTGAGAAACGTGATTGCAGGACAAGAAACAATAGTTAGAACTGGACATGGAACAATGGACTGGTTCAAAATAGAGAAAGGAGCACATCAAGGCTGTATGTTGTCACCCTGCATGTTTAACTTCTATGCAGAGTACATCATGCAAAGTGCTGGGCTGGATAACTCACAGCTAGAATCAAGATTGCAAGAGAAATATCAATAACCTCAGGTATACAGATGATACCACTCTAATGGCAGAAAGCAAAGAGGACATAAAGGGCCTCTTGATGAGGGTGAAAGAGGAGAGTGAAAAAGCTGGCTTAAAACTCACCATTCAAAAAATGAAGATCAATGGCCTCCAGTCCCATCACTAAATGGCATATAGAAGGGGAAAGAATGTCAGACTTTATTTTTTTGGGCCCCAAAATCACTGCAGATGGTGACTGCAGCCATAAAATTAAAAGACACTTGCTCCTGGAAGAACAACTATAACAAACCAAGACAGTGTATTAAAAAGCAAAGACATCACTTTGCTGGCAAAGATCCACGGAGTTAAAGCTATGGTTTTTCCAGTAGTCATGTACAGATGTAAGAACAGGACCGTAAAGAAGGCAGAGGGCAGAAAAATTGATGCTTTTGAACTGTGGTGTTAGAGAAGAATTTTGAGAGTCCCTTGGACAGCAAGGAGATCCAACCAGTCAATCCTGAAGGAAATTCAGTTCAGTTCAGTTGCTCAGTCATGTCCGACTCTCTGTGACCCCATGGATTGCAGCACGCCAGACCTCCCTGCCCAACACCAGCTCCCGGACTTTACACAAACTCATGTCCATCGAGTTGGTGATGCCATCCAGCCATCTCATCCTCTGTCGTCCCCTTCTCCTCCTGCCCACAATCCCTCCCAGCATCAGAGTCTTTTCCAATGAGTCAACTCTTCGCATGAGGTGGCCAAAGCACTGGAGTTTCAGCTTTAGCATCAGTCATTTCAAAGAACACCCAGGGCTGATCTCCTTTAGAATGGACTGGTTGGGTCTCCTTGCAGTCCAAGGGACTCTCAAGAGTCTTCTCCAACACCACAGTTCAAAAGCATCAATTCTTCAGCGCTCAGCTTTCTTCACAGTCCAACTCTCACATCCATACATGACCACTGGAAAAACCATAGCCTTGACTAGACGGACCTTTGTTGGCAAAGTAATGTCTCTGCTTTTGAATATGCTATCTAGGTTGGTCATAACTTTCCTTCCAAAGAGTAAGCGTCCTTTAATTTCATGGCTGCAGTCACCATCTGCAGTGATTTTGAAGCCCAAAAAATAAAGTCTGACACTGTTTCCCCTGTTTCCCCATCTGTTTCCCATGAAGTGATGGGACCAGGTGCCATGATCTTCGTTTTCTGAATGTTGAGCTTTAAGCCAGCTTTTTCACTCTCCTCTTTCACTTTCATCAAGAGGCTCTTTAGTTCCTCTTCACTTTCTGCCATAAGGGTGGTGTCATCTGCATATCTGAGGTTATTGATATTTCTCCCGGCAATCTTGATGCCAGCTTGTGCTTCTTCCAGCCCAGCGTTTCTCATGATGTACTCTGCATATAAGTTAAATAAGCAGGGTGACAATATACCACCTTGATGTACTCCCTTTCTTATTTGGAACCAGTCTGTTGTTCCATGTCCAGTTCTAACTGTTGCTTCCTGACCTGCATATAGGTTTCTCAAGAGGCAGGTCAGGTGGTCTCGTATTTCCACAATTTTCCACAGTTTATTGTGATCCACACAGTCAAAGGCTTTGGCATAGTCAATAAAGCAGAAATAGATGTTTTTCTGGAACTCTCTTGCTTTTTCCATGATCCAGCAGATGTTGGCAATTTGATCTCTGGTTCCTCTGCCTTTTCTAAAACCAGCTTGAACATCTGGAAGTTCATGGTTCACATATTGCTGAAGCCTGGCTTAGAGAATTTTGAGCATTACTTTACTATAACCTTGAATATTCATTGGAAGGACTGATGCTGAAGCTGAAGCTCCATGCTTTGGCCACCTGATGTGAAAAGTTGACTCATTGGAAAAGACCTTGATGCTGGGAAAGGCTGAAGGCAGGAGGAGAAGGGGATGACAGAGGATGAGATGGTTGTATGGCATCACTGACTCAAAGGACATGAGTTTGAATAAACTCTGCGAAATAGTGAAGGACAGGGAAGCCTGGAGTTCTGCAAGTTCATGGGGTTGCAAAGAGTCAGACATGACTTAGCAACTGTACAACAACAATAAATCAGTTTAAATAGTCAAAATATTTTAAAATTATATTTGAATTTACAACTGTGATACTTCAGGTCAGCAAGGTTAAGTTCATCATGATTTTCAAAAGGAAACACCTCTAACTATGGAAAAAAGATAATTCTTTGCATTTGAATGGTGCTTTACAGATCTCAAAGTTTTTCGCAATTTACCTCCTTAATCCGAACCACGATTTTTGACACATTGAAGAATTTTTTTAAATACTTAAAAAATATTTTAAAAATTGAGTCAAACAGATCTGGGAAACCTGCCCCAGTTCATGTTTTAAGCTAGGTTAACTAATAATTTAAGTCTTATCCCACCCATGTGTTTTTCCTATTTCTTTTCAATTTTGCTTTTCTAAGCTATTATTTAAATACTTTAATATTTAACCTTAGTATTACAATGCTGCCTATTGCACACCTAGTTTCATTTGTCTCCTTCTTCCTTTCAGAACTAAACCTCAATTTTGTTCAAAATGGCAAAGTGATCAGTTAATATTGCTTCAACAAGATGGAAATCTTTTACATCTTGATTGGGGTAGTGATTACACAGGTGTACGCATCTGTCAAAAGCCATAGATCTGTATACACAAATTGTTTTAATTTTGTTATATATAAATTATATCAAATACATCTAATTTTTAACAAATGACTCCCCAGACTCCTTTGGAATGGCGTTAAGTATAGGTTTGGTCAGTGAGGAAGCATATTATAAAAGCCTTCCATAAAAGCTAATACTGGTTTTAAATTCAGATAACAGGTTCTCCCTTCTCCTTTGCTCATCCTTTTCCTGGGAATTCACACCTGACAGCAGAAGGTAGAGCAGCCGTCTTGCAACAAGGAGGATAAAAGTCATTCTCTAAGGATGGGGTAAAAGGGAGCTGGGAGAGGCTTGGCTCCTGAGGATCCCTGAAGCGTTTGTCTCAGCTGTGCTGTACCTGTTATGTGTGATAAATAGAGCCCTATTTGGTAACGCAATTGGAGTCAGGTCACTGTTACATGCAGGAGGACTAAAGCCTAACCAATACATTTAAACAATATTTATAAGCATGAAATTTAGAGTAGGAAAATTAGAGATGGAATCTTAGCTCTATCACTAACCAGATATATGGCATAGGGCAATAGTCATACCTCAGCTAAATCTTTATCTACTCATCTATAAAGTAAATGTAGCAAAACTTACTTTTCAGAGACTATTATGAAATTTAAGGGAAATACTCTATATAAAATGTCTGGATTCAAAAGGCTGAACTGAACTGAATCACAGCAATACTATTGTTTCAAAGTCAATAGATTTGAGTTCAGTAACTTTTTTTCATCTATGATGACTGAAGGAAAAGGTCTAGATGCTCTCCAAGATGAACAAAGACTGAGTCCTTCCCCAGAGTACTCATGGCCCCTGCTTCACAATAAGGTCAAGTGAAGGAGGGGATAGTCTCAGACTTCACAAAACTTTACCCATGAATATACCTCACAGTCTTACATTTTGTTTCTCCTGTTCCCTTTTAAGTCTGGAAAACTGTAGCCAACCTAGGGCAGTTTCACTAAAATACAAATTGAAAAAAGATTCATCAGTGTCAGCCACTTATGGTTAAAAAAAAAAAATTCTTTACCAGAAACATACTATTTTCAATCAATGCTGTTGATCACAAAATTTTCAATAAGGGAAAATGCCTTAGAATAAAAGCAGCAAAACTTATAAATTGAAGTTTGCTAAAAAATCAAAACTGAAAATTGATGCACATAGAAAATTTCCAAATTGATTGAGGTTAGACATTTAAATACAGCACTCGCTTTTTGTGAACTCATTGCAGTACACCAAGTCTCAATAACCAATACACTGATTTCCTTCCACAAGGCCATGGAATTAAACATGTACAAAGTAATTTATAAGTATTATAAATGTCCATCTAAATATGTAAATAAAGAAACGGAGGCAGAAGTTTACTGGCTTATCTAAAATAACATAGTCACTTGATTCATTTTACTTTCTAGCTTTTCTTTTTCAACTTTTTTTCTTCTGTTTTTAAAATTTTTATTGGAATATAGTTGATTTACAATGTTGTGTTAGTTTTTAAAATTAACGTTTAACTACATGGAGTTAAACATGACCAGACTGGGACTGGACTTCAGCGAGTCTGACTCCAATCTAGTTTTCCTTCTACAGTGGGTATAAACCAACTAACATAATAACCAGAGACTTCATGAAAAGATACCCATCTGAATACCAGCTTATAGAAAGGTTAAAAACATCAGCATTCGAATTTTTGCCTAGGTTCTTATTCTTCTATGACCCAGTTATTATTTTAAAGGAGAGAATTAAAATGTCTCCATGTTGCAATCCTTACAAAGAGTTACTTGAAACTTTCAATAGATATTTCAAAAAACATTGACAATGTCAAAAATCCACACAACTCTGAAGATGGGGAATGAAAAACATGTCACTATCTTACAGGGAACTTCCTGTATGATATAAAAACCATAATATTTATGAAGCTGGAATAAGAACAGCAAGGAGGTGTAGCCACACACCACTTCCACAAAAACTCAGCAGTCCTGATTCCCAAAAGTAAGTTAAAAGAATAAACATTAAGGAAAAACATTATCTTTACTGTTTATCATGTTTTTCATGGAAATAAGAAAAGTACAGCCAATCCTATACTTGGAGATACTGAATTTCAAAGGACTCACTATTTCTATGCCTCTTTATCCTCATCTCTCAGTATTTATGCAGAGACAGCAACCTTCAGAAGACAAAAAGTGCAGAAAACAGTGCTCGTAGGGATGTGTGTGTAGGACGGGGATGGAGTGCGCTGAGTGCATCGTCTCTCAAAGCTTGACCAGAAGGGAGCAGGAGACTGGGGGGTCGGGGACACTCGCCTTTAACCTCTGTAGCGTGCATGGTGAACACAAACCTCTTGTTTTAAAAATAACAAATGCGTATGATTTTGTCCTAGTTCTGAGACAAGTAAAATAGAAAATGGAAGAGGAGGCCCTACCTGAGACCAGTGGAAAAAACACATTACAGCAAGGGCTAGAGACAAGGTCAGTCTGAATACTAAGGGATGATCATGCTTCTGGAAACGATTTCTTACAGGAGCCAGAAGACATTTTTACAAGACTCTTCAGGCTTCTTTAATAAAGCCTAGGAAGAAACAACAATGAAAAGCCTTGATACTGAGGTGAAAGGTAGAATAGTTAAAAAAAAGAGAGTGCCAAAAATTAAAATTATAAAAATATAATTCAAATTCATAATGAAGGCAGTTAAGCACCAAAAAAAAAAAAAAAAAAAAAAAAGGCCCTTAAAAGGGAGCAAACTTGAAAAATTCTTCAATAATTTAGAGGACGATAACCCTTGGCTAATTGAGATCCATTAATATCGAATTCCTATTGAAACAACCAGATGTAAAGAAACAAAAATCTGTAGTACCACACACAAAAAAGAGAAACTTTAAGGATTTTAAAGCTATAAAGAAAATGTGACCCAAATGAAGGAAAATGCCTCCAAAGCCAAGAGGCCCAAAATTTGATATAAAATGTAACGGTAGGCGTATATGTGTGAAAGAAAATCCCTGGGCAGAGAGACGCAGGCGTTAGGAACACACGTGAAGATGTGTAATCAGTGGAAACCCTCCTGAATTGCAGACCGGCAGCCACAGCCTCACACAGCGGGGGCGTCTCTCCAGGGAGCGCGGAGAAAGCGCCCCGACAGCTTCCTAAGGCGCTCAGGGAGACGTCAGAGGAGGCATCCACCTCCTTGCTGCAAACCACAAAGATATTCCTAAAAGGTCCTGGACTGAAAATAAAACAAAGCAAAGGGAGGCAGACTGGCTTTGACCATCTGGTAACAAGGATAAGGTAGGGAACAACACAGCAGCATTTAGACACTTCAAGAGGGGGATCAATAAAGAAAAACTACGAGCATAGTAACCTGTTGCCACACAAAACGCACTTACACTTCTTAGGGGGAAAATACTGGCAACCAGTATACTCAGCCAAGGGTTGCATGTAATCAGGAGCTCTCCTAATGAAATAGGTCACCTCCATCCGTACTTAGAACTTGACTCAAGCCAGCCAAGAAAGGAATAGCATTTAACAGCTTACGAATGCAAAATCCTAGAATTAAATGACTGACAGTGAGTGGCAAGGGCACATTTTAGTAAGTCAACATTATTTTATAAATAGGATCTAAAAATTAAATACATACACCATTCTTTGAGAAAAACAAACATTTTAAGTAATGATTTAACCATAACGTTATTGGACACTAACGACCACATTAACGGGCTAAGACGGTGAGCATTAGCATAAACAAACCAGTCTCATCTTCACCGCACACGGAAAAGAGAGCAATCAGAATCTCTCTCCTGATTTTCACCACTTAGGAAAACTTGTTTAAAGAACACATTTCTCTTGCCAATGCCTGATTTCTGATACTCAGAAGAGATGAACTACGGAAAGATCTGGTCTTTAGCCTGTCTGCTAAAAGGGTTCTTTCTTCTGCACACAGAGCTTCAGTCCTGGCATGCCAGGGAAGGAAGTCGGGGGAATGAAGGGATGAAGGGAATGAAGGGTTGTCGACAGACCACGACGGCTGTTTCACCCGAGCGGGCCTCGGTGCTCCCTAACTGCCTGCTTCCATCCAGTCAGTCAGACACGTGGTCTGCCTGTGTGGCCAGCTGGCGGCAATTAATCCCAGCAGCAAGGTCTTCCTTTCAGTCTTTGCGTTTGCTCTTGTTTTCTTTCTTTTCTTTTTTTTATTAATCATTGCAAATTAAGAGACCCTGTTTGGAGCTGCAACCCCCGTGCCATGTAAAAACAGTCCTTATTAAATAATTTGAAGCTGGAGAATGGTAGAATCATATTTATGCTGTAACCCTAGCAGCAGAGTATGACAGATTACTGAGAGAACACACAGGTGAAGAGACCAGTTAATAAGCTAGCAGAGTCGTGACAGTAAGGGCCTGAAGCCCGGTGTCACAGTGGCGGGGACAGCGCGGGAAACGGCCCTGAAAGCGAGTCCAGGTGTCCAATTTGGTTAACTTGAGGAGAGGACACGTGTCAGGCATGGAGACAGAAATTCAGGAGGTAGGAGTCTGGGAAAAAATAATTCAGATCTGAACTAGCAGGAAATGAAGGATTAGGGGGAGACTCAGTATAAAAAGTGTCTCCACGTTACTTACCTTTCTTTGTGATGGCTATTACCTCTGTTTAACATGAACAGACTCTGCTCATGGGGGTTATGTGACTCAATCAAAATTAGACAGGTAGCCAGAGAAAAAAACTCAGGCCTTACGATTTGAAGCTGAATGTTTCTCTCACTGCGCCATTAGGGAGCAAAGAATAAATTGTATATTTATCCTTGATACAGATAAATGTTTATATTTAGCTCAGAGGATTAAAGGATCAATAAGAAACCCAGGAAATGAATCAGAAGACTGAGGACCTAACCTGACATCTCAGCTCATGAAGAATGAAGAGGATTAGTGGTGAAAACTTGCATCTGGATGGTTCTGGTTAGACTGTAACATGACATTATAATCACCAGGGTTCAGGGAGACAGACACTGTGGAGGTCAGCAACAAGGCCAGAAGTAAAGGCCTTGCTGGGCAGGGCTTTCTTTGTTCAATTTATTTCAATGCAAACACGAACACTACGTCTGGAAAGCACTTGCCATGTTGGTGTAATTTTAAATTGTCAAACATTTTTGGAATACACTCACGGTGCAATTAGATCAGCTATTTTGCTTTGGGAGATATAATTTTATAGGTTACATCGCTCTTTTGAAATGCCATGCTGCATTTCTCAGCAGTCCTCATTGGCTAATAATTCAATTATAAACACAATTCATTATTTTCATGTTGGATGAGAAAGCCTTTTGTGCTGGCTTGAGCTACCTCCCCAGAGCAAGTGGTACAGTTTGTAAAAGGCCAGACCACAGGGTGGAGCATTCAGAGTAAGAAGCATCACGCGACATTTAAGCATATTCCATGGAATGCTGCCTTACAGCAGCTGATCTGCAGCACAAGCCAGCCAAACTTCCGACGTGAAGGCTGGTGTGGGGCTCGGGGAGGGGCTCATGCATTCCTGTTTCTCTACGTCTTCACCCTGCTTTACAATTCACTGTTCCTTGTGCATTTCCTTTCCTCAGTTTCCCCTGTCCCCCACTGATCAGAGGTTGCTCTAATTCTGTGAGTCTCTCCTGGGGCCTTTTCACGCATCTTGGGACTGCTCTTCTCCAGCCTCTGCTGAAACCACTCATTTCTGTGTCTTTCCTTTTGTGTGGTATGATCTTTATAAAGGGGGTTATAAGAAGTCAGGGTGAATTATCTGTTGACGGACAGCATCAGAAATGGGCAGATGAGAACCACCAGTATTGGCCTGAGCACTCTTGCCACTATCAATTAGGAAATTTCTTCTGATCCATCAGTTAAACGGTCTCCCTCTGCATTTTACATCTCTGGTCATTTTTCTACTGTGTGATACTGTACAGACATGCATGGAAAATGAAATTGCTTGTGTTACTCCTTATAATAGTCACTTGCCATTGAATTTCAGGCCCTAATCAAAGATATCCTCTACCAAGTGTCCCAGTTCTAAGGCCCAGCAAATCCTCAGTTCAGCTCAGTCACATCCGACTCTTTGCAACCCCATGGACTGCAGCACGCCAGACCTCGCTGTCCATCACCAACCCCCGGAGCTTGCTCAAACTCATGTCCATCAAGTCGGTGATGCCATCCAACTATCTCATCCTCTGTCGTCCCCTTCTTAACAAAGTCCTAATTTACTATCAGGGTCTGAAGCCTCAGTATCTTTGTATAATCCTAAATATGTTTAGTCCACTTTTAAAATTTTTCACATGTACCTAAACTTCAGAGTAGACAAAATGAATAATAAAGTTTCTCCAGAAATATAAAAACATTTCTGGTTTGATTTTGGTGATTATATCACAGGTTGTTTGGTTTTGTCTGGAATTATAACTTCTTAAAAACTATATAGGTGGTCACATAAATAACTTAAATACTTTTAAAAAGAAAAGTTTTTTTTTTTAATATGTGGTATAATGTTATCATTATAATTAACAGAAAACTTGCCTAATAGTCAAATTGCTAACCTAAAAAGACAAAAATTTTTAATGTCAATGGGTTATTTCTGTTTACTAGGGACATCATTTAAAAAGAAAGATTAAATTCTTTTCTTAAAAAAACAGTAAATAGGGCTTTGCTTGTCGTGCAGTAGATAAGAATCCACCTGCCAATGCAGGGAGCACAGGTCAGGTCCGTGGTCTGGGAAGATGACACGCGCCACGCAGCGGACGAGCTGGGGCACCGCAACTACTGAGGCACTCGCCGCAACGAACGAGCCCCCTGCGGCAACTACCAGAGCCTCCAAACCCTCCAAGCCCGGCTTCAACCACACATGCACCAAGAGCTTCCAGATGTTCAAGCTGCATTTAGAAAAAAAGGCAGAGCAACCAGAGATCAAATCGTCAGTATCTGCTGGATCATTGAAAAAGCAAGAGAGTTCCAGAAAAACATTTACTTCTGCGTTATTGACTATGCCAAGGCCTTTGACTGTGTGGATCACAGCAAACTGTGGGAAATTCTTCAAGAGATGGGAATACCAGACCACCTGACCTGCCTCCTGCGAAATTTGTGTGCAGGTCAAGAAGCAACAGTTAGAACTCGACATGGACCAACAGACTGGTTCCAAATTGGGAAAGGAATATGTCAGGGCTGTATATTGTCACCCTGCTTATTTAACTTCTATGCAGAGTACATCATGAGAAACACTGGGCTGGAAGAAGCACAGCTGGAATCAAGATTGCAGGGAGAAATATCAATAAACCCAAATATGCAGATGACACCACCCTTATAGCAGAAAGCAAAGAGGAACTGAAAAGTCTCTTGATGAAAGTGAAAGAAAAGAGTGAAAAAAGCTGACTTAAAAGTCAACATTCAAAAAACTAAGATCGTGTTATCCGGTCCCATCACTTAATGGCAAATAGATGGGGAAAAAGTGGAAACAGTGACAGACTTTATTTTTGTGGGCTCCAAAATCACTGCAGATGGTGACTGCAGCCATGAAATTAAAAGACACTTGCTCCTTGGAACCTAGACAGCATATTAAAAAGCTGAGACATAACTCTGCTGTCAAAGGCCCATCTAGTCAAAGCTATGGTTTTTCCAGTGGTCATGTATGGATGTGAAAGTTGGACCATAAATAAAGCTGAGCACCAAAGAACTGATGTTTTTGAACTGTGGTGTTGGAGAAGATTCTTGTGAGTCCCTTGGACTGCAAGGAGATCCAACCAGTCCATCCTAAAGGAAATCAGTCCTGGGTGTTCATTGGAAGGACTGATGCTGAAGCTGAGACTCCAATATTTTGTCAACCTGATGTGAAGATCGGACTCATTGGAAAAGACCCTGATGCTGGGAAAGACTGAAGGCGAGAGGAGAAGGGGACGACAGAGAATGAGATGGTTGGATGGCATCACCAACTCAATGGACATGAGTTTGAGTAAACTCCAGGAGCTGGTGATGGACAGGGAAGCTGGTGTGCTGCAGTCCATGGGGTCGCAAAGAGTCGGACAAGACTGAGGACTGAACTGACTGAAGCCTGTGGCCCAGAGCCCAGGGGCCACAATAAGAGAAGCCATAAGAGTGAGAAGCCCCAGCACAGCTGGAGAGTAGTCCCCATTCTGCAACTAGAGAAAACCCCCATTGCAATGATGACCCAGTGCAACCAAAAATAAAATTAACAAATAAATTAATTTTTTGAAAACAGTAAATATAAAAAACAAAACTATTCGGCAGTGCTCTTTTAAACAATTACCTTTTCCATTCTATTCCAGTCACCGGGTCTTACTATTTCTTTCAGTGTACTCTGCTCATTCAGCACTGTCTGATTGTTGCCTTGCCCTCCCACACTTGATTTCCACAATGTCCTCCCGGAAAAAGAAAAGTCAGGATTCAGTGTCAAGATGCCTCCAAACAGCCTCCTAAGTAGGGCAGCCAGAATGAAAGCAGCATGATACACCGAAAAGAGTGCTGTGCTGGACCCTGAGACTTGGTTCCCGTCACCACGGAGTCTGTGAACTTGGCCTTGGTTTCTTCATCTGTAAAGTAAGAATAATCGTGTATAATCCCCCAAACCCCTAAATTTATAAAATACTAAGTTACTTTAAAAATCTTAAAGAGAAATCCCTGAGGGCTTCCCTGATAGCTCAGTTGGTAAAGACTCCAACTGAAATGCAGGAGACCCCGGTTCAATCCTTGGGTCAGGAAGATCCGCTGGAGAAGGGATAGGCTACCCACTGCAGCATTCTTGGGCTTCCCTTGTGGCTCAGCTGGTAAAGAATCCGCCTGCAACGCGGGAGACCTGGGTTAGATCCCTGGGTTGGGAAGATCCCCTGGAGAAGGGAAAGGCTACCCACTCCAGTATTCTGGCCTAGAAAATTCCATGGACTGTTAAGTCCATGTGGTCACAAAGAGTTGGACACAACTAAGCTACTTTCACTTTCAAAGACAAATCACTGAAAAATTAAATTAAATATTGATAATATAGTGAAAATGAAGATTGGTAAAAGAAATAATTTCTTGACTTTCAAAATTAGATTCTTAATCAGCCACTGCATTTATCTAAACATGTTTAGTTTGCAATTATTAGAATATTTTGAAAATAAGCTTGACAATGTTACACAATATTTACTTTTATATTGAAACATAATTTATTTTTATATCAAGTTAGAGTCTTCCAAGACTCTAAAATAGGCTATTTCAAGGAAATTAGACAAGCTCTAAGCTATTCTCCAGAAATCTTTACTTGATCTAGAATCCCCAAAAACATCCAAATGAAACTGGGAAAATAGTTTTTGTCCATAAGAAATGGACAAAATTTGTACAAATTGGTTGACACAGAGTGGGCTTGCCAGAGGCTTAAAAACTGTAATTAATTTTAAGAAAAATTTATGAATTTGCAAGTTGCTATAGCATGACATATTGTTGATTGTTAGTAGTGGAAAAATAATTCAAATTCTCTGATCAGCCTCCAATACTGAAAGAGATAGCCTCTGATCAATTTCCTCAGAAATACTCCTTTAAAATTCTTCTTTCCGCAATTGAACTCGTGCCCTCTTTCATAGTAATTTAAGACCTTTCTATCCCTTTTCAAATTACCATATGTAGAGGAGGACACTAAGGCTTAACAGTCACTTCTGTTACGCTTTACGACTAAGGCATAAGGAAACAAACGGAGTCACGGCACACTCCCCCACGGGTAATAACTGTCCTTCACTGCTGTTAGATAACTTGAAAAGTAGAAGAGGCTTAAAATTGTGGGAATGAAGTTATCAATAACAAATTTCCTTCCATAAAGACAAAAGGCAATACAAGTATGCTCATCTAGCCAAAAAAAGGTGAGAACAATTTATTGATGAAATGAACTAATACAAAATATAGAAACTGCCCTTGTCTTTGGAACTGAGATTATAAATTTTTTTCATAGTCAACTAAGGTGTGATTAACATTTAAGTACAAAGGTTATTTAACATTTAAACACAAAGGTTTCTCCATGAGTTACTCTGGATTTATAGGATCCCACTTACCAGGATTTCTTCTGAAACTGTGTTTTACGAGAGATGAGATGTTCAAGCACCTTATTTAACTGGGGACTGTTCTTCTGAACACAAGTCCAGGCAGAAACACAGTGCCAGAGCAGGTGGCTAATTTCATATCCTTTCTCATTAAGTTGCAAATGTTCCTGGAAGTGAAATATGAAAATATGTCTGAGAAAGAGTTCTTTGACTTGAATAAACATGGAAATAAACTTTAAATGTTTTTTTCTACATCATATTACATCAAGTGGAACAATTTACTCGAACACATTTTCAAAAGAATATACGGTTGATCTGAGCCTCATATGTTTATTTTCACATGGTTCCCTTGCGTACAATGTTGGTCAGTCACTCAGTCATATCTGACTGTGACCCCATGGACTGCAGCACTCCAGGCCTCCCTGTCCATCACCATCTCCCGGAGCTTGCTGAAACTCATGTCCACCGAGTCAGTGATGCCATCCAACCATCTCATCCTCTGTCGTCCCCTTCTCCTTCCACCTTCAATCTTTCCCAGCATCAGGGTCTTTTTCAATGAGTCAGCTCTTGGCATCAGGTGGCCAAGGTATTGGAGTTTCAGCTTCATCATCAGTCCTTCCAATGAATATTCAGGACTGATCTCCTTATTGACTGGTTGGATCTCCTTGCAGTCCAAGGGACTCTCAAGAGTCTTCTCCAACACCACAGTTCAAAAGCATCAATTCTTTGGCACTCAGCTTTCTTTATAGTCCAACTCTCACATCCATACATGACCACTGGAAAAACCATAGCTCTGAGTAGACAGACCTCTGTCAGCAAAGTAATGTCTCTGCTTTTTAATATGCTGTCTAGGTTGGTCATAGTCTTTCTTCCAAGGAGCAAGTGTCTTTCAATTTTATGGCTGCGGTCACAATCTGCAGTGATTTTGGAGCCCAAGAAAATGAAGTCTGTCACTGTCTCCATTGTTGCTCCATCTATTTGCTATGAAGTGATGGGACCAGATGCCATGATCTTAGTTTTTTGAATGTTGAGTTTTAAGCCAGCTTTTTAACTCTCCTCTTTCACTTTCATCATGAGGCTCTTTCTGCCTCATGCCATAAGGGTGGTATCATCTGCATATCTGAGGTTATTGATATTTCTCCCGGCAATCTTGATTCCAGCTCGTGCCTCATCCAGCTCCACGTTTCACATGATGTACTCTGCATATAAGTTAAATAAGCACTCTGTGACAGGCTGAAGGGTGGGATGGGGAGGGATGGAAGAGAGGTCTGGGAGGGAGGGGACATGGGTGTACCTGTGGCTGATTCTTGTTGATGTTTGACAGAAAAACAAAATTCTGTAAAGCAGTTACCCTTCAATTTAAATGTATATATTTATATAAATAAATATAAATGTGTGCCACAACTGGAGAGTCTGTGCACCCCAACAGAAGGAGGAGCCCGAGGGCCACAACTAAGACCAGACACAGCCAAATAAACAAATAAATAAGTATTTTTTAATGTGTATTTTCACTCTAAGGACCAAAGTATTGCCTAACTGGACATGGTCAATGTCTGCTAAGAAACTATTTTAAAAGCCTACAAAATCAGAATGTGAATGAGCTATTTGTTTTTCTCTTAAAATGCTTCCTAACAGTTTCAAAGATTTAATTGATCTACTACAGTAATTGGTACAAAGAAACAGATTTGTGTGTGTGTGTGTCCGTTTATTTTTATTTTTTATATAAATTTATTTATTTTAATTGGAGGCTAATTACAATATTGTATTGGTTTTGCCATACATTGACATGAATCCGCCACGAGTGTATATGTGTTCCGCATCTTGAAACCCCTCCCACCTCCCTCCCCATCTCATCCCTCTGGGTCATCCCAGTGCACTAGCCCTGAGCACCCTGTATCATGCATCGAACCTGGATTGGCGATTCGTTTCACATACGAAAAGAAACAGTTTTTAGACATAACACTCCTATTGAATTTTTGTCAACAGTAAAGATTCAAATGCACATCCTGTGATATGTACTCAAATCACTAATTTAGCTGGTATTTTATTCTTTTATGCACCAAAAAAAAAAAAAAAAAAACACACTTAAAGAGATTCCAAACAGTTTTATAATTCTCATTTACTATTTGAAATGGCATCAAGACTACAACTTAAGTTTTCATATTGTGCGCTCATAAGAGAAAAGGCCAGAAGTTCATACATATATTTTAAACGAAGACGTTTTAGTCTAGTCAACTGTTTAGTTGAGTCTCACAGATGTGGATTAATCTGCATTATGTCTGGGACGCGGGTGCTGGCAATAAAGGCAGGAGTAGGATACAGTCTCTGCAGGAGCGTTACTGCCTCAGGGAACCATCATCCACAGGAGAAGTGGAGACCAAGGGGTGTTTAGAATATTAGAATACCCCCAACAAGCCTGTTCTAAAATAACGTGAGACATCAGACTCAGATGTGTGGACTTCAGTTAATATACGTATTTCATCCAAATAACTCAATGTTCTGCTTTGTGGTAGATAGAGTCTCCCCCCAAATGTGGAGCCCACATAACTGAAATTCTTTTCCCAAATCGCTCTAGAAGTCTCAGCCTGGACGCCTGACAACCCTTACGTGGCAGACACTCTGAATGCGTGTGTAGGCACATACGTTTTGAAACTTGTGAATGGCCTGATGAACAAAAACAATCAATACTTTTTTTTTTTTCAAATCATGTACATTGTGTGGCTAGAGACTATTCAATTAGGTCAAAAATTCTCTTTAACAAACTTATGTACCATCATCAGAGGAAATTTCCAAAAGCTTTTGGTAAAGAAATGATCAGGATTTAGATCCTGGAGACTTCAGCTTGATTTTCAATTTTATAGGACACCATTCTCACTTATCACTAAAAATGAAAAAAGAAGCCTCTGACTTCTGGAACTGAGCTGACATCAGTATAACTACAAACTGGTCTGCTGCTCACAGGCAGGTCATTTTACTCTGCTGGACATAAACTCACAGAATATCAACCTCAGACAACACTACTCTGATAAATAAACAAAGCCACTTGATTTTTTTTTTCTAAGCACACACAGAAAGTCACT
Source organism: Bubalus kerabau (assembly GCF_029407905.1). Taxonomy (NCBI): domain Eukaryota; kingdom Metazoa; phylum Chordata; class Mammalia; order Artiodactyla; family Bovidae; genus Bubalus; species Bubalus kerabau. The sequence goes on from NC_073624.1 coordinate 279,313,137, forward strand.
GTGCCCCCTACAAAACACCCAACCAGAACTGCCCCTACATCTGCCAGCATCAAATCTAAAGGGAACTCCTGTTTCCTTAGGGCCTCCCCCAACCTGACATACCTGGGAATTTTCCAGATAAGTGAGGCTTATCTCTTATCCTTAAGTGTTAAATCCTTCTATAATTCAAGCATTTACATGGACATCTTGCTAAAGTTTCTTCCCTGCTTTTTTACTTTTTGCAAAAGAAAAAATGTATTTGAAAAACTAGAATGAATTAATATAATGATGATGATGATGTGATTTAATACCATCATCACGTATATCAACCACGTAGTAGACGAAGAGGAAGCAGTGCTCTGAGGGCCGTAGGTGGTGTAGAGCTCTTTGCGTTGACACCAGATCAGTCCCACCCAAGGTGCGGTTGGCTGATAACTCCCATCTGCAAACAAACTGCTGACTAGAGCACATAAATAAAAATGTGTATTTTAAAACATAAAATTTAGCTGTTAATTTTATCTTCAGTCCAATAAGAAATGAATGCCTATACATAGATTTCTTTTTAATTTTTGTAATTCATATTATTGTAGTTTTAAAAAGTATCAGGCACAGAGCACTGCATTGAATGACTCCCAGAGAACTGGAACTTATTCTCTCTCGGGGTCAGTGTGGGTTTACGGCCACGTCCAGTAGTTCCTTCATTTCCCCCTGCCTGCTGCCCAGCTTTGGGCTACGCTGGTTTGCAAGCTAGCACCCATACCCAAGGACAAGGGGAGGGATACTCGAGAGGGAGGCCGGCCCCTGCAGGTGGGCAGGTGACAGCTTTAATAAGTAGGGAAGCTTATATTCAAGGCTTCCCTTAGGAGGCTGCGTAGATCTCCACACCTGCCCTCCAGAACCTTACGGTTAGGACTTCCCTGGGGGTTAAGAATCCACCCAGCAATGCAGGGCAGGCAGGTTCAATCCCTGGTCAGGGAACTAAGATCCCACATGCCATGGAGTGACTAAGTCACATGCTGTGAGTACTGAGTCCACATCCCCAGCTAGAGAGCCATGCCATGGAGCAACTAAGTCACGTGCTGCGAGTACTGAGTCCACATGCCCAGCTAGAGAGCCATGCCATGGAGTGACTAAGTCACGTGCTGCGAGTACTGAGTCCACATGCCCAGCTACAGAGCCATGCCATGGAGCGACTAAGTCACGTGCTGCGAGTACTGAGCCCACATCCCCAGCTAGAGAGCCATGCCATGGAGCGACTAAGTCACGTGCTGCGAGTACTGAGCCCACATCCCCAGCTAGAGAGCCATGCCATGGAGCGACTAAGTCACGTGCTGCGAGTACTGAGCCCACATCCCCAGCTAGAGAGCCCCTGTGCGCTGACTCCTGAGGCCTGCTCGTCCCAGAGCCCCTGCCACAGCCAGAGTCTGCGTCCTGCAGGGAAAGGTCTCACACACCACAGCGCAGACCCAACTCCGTGCAGATATAAAGCCCACCTACCAACAGCATACTGGCTGAGAATTCAGATAACCACATCAGCTTGAATTTTGTGCAAATCTGAGAAGCTCTGAGTGTCTGACCAGACTTTTTGATAGCAAAAATGAACTCTGAAGCACGGGCTCTATTGTGACTGCTCAAAGACAGCATTTGGAGTTTTACCATTGCTTTCATGCATTTGGGAGATGGCTGTCACTGCCATGAAAGGACCTCTCAATACAAATGTGTTACCTAATAACAGGACATGAATCACAGGGTAATGCTCCTAATTGTAAAGAACCTGTGTTTCCGTCTAACCCAATTCCTAGAAACCATTTATAATTACAGTACAACACAGAATGTTCCAAATTTAGACAATGCTTTCAGCTTACTGAGTAGTTAAGGCCCTGGAGGATGAGACTGCGAAGACATTTGAATGTAAAGCCTGTGTCTTTCGAAGGTTTCGGGAAACTGTGCTTTAGGGTGGATGCACCTAGTTAGGAAATGGTCTACTGCATTTTAGTTGAATTTGAATCTCCCTTCTCCAAAGAACCATGTTATTATTATCACATGGCAACTGTGCTTAACAAATTCAGCTTTGCTGGTCACCAAAGGACAGAGCGGAAAACCCAGTCCAGTGTCCTGGCCCCGCAACCCACAGAGCCAATGAAAGTGCACCATTTGTCCAAGTCAACGGAAACCCTGTGTCTGGATCAGCTTGAAAGAACATTAAAAGGAGAAACAGGTTCCAGCAGCAGGGGAAAGGAAATTTCCTATTTTTATAAAGAACCAACACCCATATTGTATGTATCCTAATGCTTATATCCCACAGAATTCCTTTTTAAAGTGATTTTATAATAGCTCTTCGAAAACACATAGTTTCTACTCCTATTTTACAGTGGCCGAAATATGTTATCATGGGCCCTGCAGCGTTACTGGAGGATACGAGCTGTAAAAATAACTCCACAAATCCTCTGCTATAGCATATGAATAATAAAGAAGAGAGACAGGATGAATACAGATGTTACCTTTTATATTCCCAGTTTTCTCCCTTCTTCCCCCCTTTTGTTCCCCAGAAGTTGAGACAGATGGGCACTAAATGGGTCAATACTGAGCTGAAGTGGGGAGGCGGGGTTACACTCACACCAGAGAAGCTGGGCGGACCCTGGGCGACAACGCAGCCGTCAACCACCGAATCCGCGGAACCTACGACTCTCAGCAGCGCTGCGGCTACACGACCTTCTACATTCTTTACATTAGGAGGAAATGGGAGCAGGAAAAGGAGGGCAATAAGTCTGATAGGCTAAAATCTGTTATAATCTCTCCATGGAATCTCACACATGGAGCTGAAATAGTATTTAAAAAGACTGAAACTACACCCTCTGTTCTAAAACATGGAAGAGCGCAGAGGTTTAGAGACTTGTCCCATCGTAAGCAGACAACATTCTTTTTATGTGCTGACGTTCTTGCCCCTTTCAGCTCATCTAAAGCTGGATCTGAACTGCCTGAAAACAGCAGGCCTCCATTTCCTGTGTGTGTCCTGCGGAGGCCGACAACAGCGGCCTGACTTAAGGAAAAGCAGCATCAGCCCTGAAAGTCGTGCACCTCACGACTGTAACACGCAGGCTCTCAAGGTTTCAGTTTCTTAGTTGATTAAAGGAAAAACACTCAAATCACCACCACATTAGGGTTAGCACAATTAACTACATAATTAAGCACAATTATTGTCAGCATAATCATGTCCTTAGATGAGAATTATTATATTTAACTGCCTAAGTGAGTTCTTAAGTATATTTTTCAATAACTAGTCTTTACATTTGCACGGCTCTTACTAATTATGAGCACATGCTTTTTTGCAGTCTTCACAACAGCCCTGTAGATTAGTTAGGGCAAATATGATGATGAAGATGGTATCTTTTTTAAAGGTCAGCAGACAGGGATTTAGAGAGTTTAATGGAACAACAGACTGGTTCCAAATAGGAAAAGGAGTACGTCAAGGCTGTATATTGTCACCCAGCTTATTTAACTTAATGCAGAGGACATCATGAGAAATGCTGGGCTGGAGGAAACACAAGCTGGAATCAAGATTGCCAGGAGAAATATCAATAACCTCAGATATGCAGATGACACCACCCTTATGGCAGAAAGTGAAGAAGAACTAAAGAGTCTCTTGATGAAAGTGAAAGAGGAGAGTTAAAAAGTTGGCTTAAAACTCAATATTCGGGAAACTAAGATCATGGCATCCGGTCCCATCACTTCATGGCAAATAGATGGGGAAACAGTGGAAACAGTGGCTGACTTTATTTTTGGGGGGCTCCAAAATCACTGCAGATGGTGAGTGCAGCCATGAAATTAAAAGAAACTTACTCCTTGGAAGGAAAGTTATGACCAACCTAGACAGCATATTACAAAGCAGAGGCATTACTTTGCCAACAAAGGTCTGTCTAGTCAAGGCTATGGTTTTTCCAGTGGTCATGTAGGGATGTGAGAGCTGGACTGTGAAGAAGGCTGAGAGCCAAAGAATTGATGCTTTTGAACTGTGGTGTTGGAGAAGACTTGAGAGTTCCTTGGACTGCAAGGAGATCAACCAGTCCATCCTAAAGGAGATCAGTCCTGGGTGTTCATTGGAAGGACTGATGCTGAAGCTGAAACTCCAATACTTTGGCCACCTGATGTGAAGAGCTGACTCATCTGAAAAGAGCTTGATGCTGGGAAAGATTGAGGGCAGGAGGAGAAGGGGACAACAGAGGATGAGATGGTTGGATGGCATCACCAACTCAATGGACATGAGTATGAGTAAACTCCGGGAATTGGTGAAGGACAGGGAGGTCTGGCGTGCTGCAGTTCATGGGGTTGCAAAGAGTCGGACATGACTGAGCGACTGAACTGAACTGAACTGAACTGAATGGACCTACTCTGGACCACACAGTCAGTTGGTGAGTAGGTCGTTCCTTTTCATAGTCAGTACTTTCTCTGTTGCTCAATGTCTTAGGTTATATATTTAAATTATTAAAATATATTTTAAACTGTAAAACAAGCTCCTTTTATGCATGAAGCAAACTGTGTTCATTAGTAGGAAGAACCAAGTGGTTCAAAGGGCTCAGTGTATGTCGTTGTTTATATAAATGGTCCTCCACCAAGTTATGAGCCAAAGAGAAAACACTAACTCCTAGAAAAATCTCAGATAGATGTGGTTGAATGTTCTTTCTTATACACTTAAATTTTAGGTGGTTTTAGAAAGGAACCAAAGGAAGCATGGGGAAACTATGAGGCAACTCAAAAGCAAAACTATTTAAGAAAAAATTTTTTTTAATTTCCTTTGTTATTCCAACTAGCATTATTTTAAATGTATTTTTATCTTTTTTAAGAATTAGAGAAACAGAATTTCTATTTATAAATTATAAAATAGTACGTATATGTAGCAAAAAACAATCAAGAATCAAGAATTAAAGGTCTGAAGTGTTCGCTGCTTTCTTTCGGAATATATGTGAGAAAGGGAAATAGGCATTGCAAGTCACAAAGACTGAAGTTTGTCTTTTGAAGTACATCAGTCTATAAGGGACAAAAACACTGGAGTTCTGTTTGCATAATACATAACTCATTACATACCAAGGAATTATATACAACTGGGACAGATAGTTTTTTCTAATGTTGATCACTAATTTCTGAGTTGGAAAGTAAAAGTTTTGTCATATACCAAGGATTATTTTAAGTCCTCAATTTTGAACCATTTAAAAGCTTTCAGTTGGTTTTAATAGCATATTAAATATTATTACACATGAATTATGGAGCATAAAAGTATTACACTTGCTTTCATTAATAGCCTGCACTTTATAAGCTCTCCCTTTAATAAAAATGTAATACCATAAAATGTTAATTTAAAAGTCAATCTAAATTAAGTTGTGATTTTTAATTAATCAGCTGAGATGGACTCTGTAAGGAAGAAGGTAGGAGGGCGTCACTCCATCTAAAGCAGCAGCGGCGGAGACTGACTTCCACCGCGGCCCTTGGTTGCGCGGCCTCAGTGTCTGTACTGTTCATGCCTCTCCCCAGCTAAGTTCATCTTCAGCCGTGTTACTAAACTGTTAAGCAGTGATTTTTAATCACAGTAATGTGACCTGATCTGCCACGCACTGGGATACACGTGGGCCTCCCACGTAGCGCTAGTAGAGAACTCGCCTGCCGGTGCAGGAGACGCAGGCAACCTGGGTTCGATCCCTGGCTTGGGAAGACCCCTGGAGGAGGGCACGGCAACCCACTCCGGGATTCTTGCCTGGGCAGTCCCATGGACAGAGGAGCCTGGTGGGCTATACAGCCCGTAGGGTGGCAGAAAGTTGGGCACGACTGAAGCAACTTAGCAGTTAGCACGCATGGGATATACTCACCATTCCAGAATCTGTATTCTTGTCTTCCACAGGCCTAAAAATTGATTCAGAAGGGAGTTCTCTTTTACATATAATTTCCATGATTTTCAGAATGCACTGCACATTCGAAGAGATGTTTGGATACATCCAATATAATTCTTTGGAGCAAGAAAGTGCTAGCATAAGAAAAATAATTTGTGAGACATATTTCATTAACATCTCGCACTGTGTTTCATTTGTCTTTTCAGTATTAAAATATAATTAAATTCAGTACTGAGAGGCTGAAACTGCTGTATATTTCCCCAACTACTGAAGATTAACAATGTTATGTATGACCCCTAGTGGTATAATAAAAAACTACAAGGTAAATAATTCATACATAAGAGTTCATATAATTCAAAACAGCAATTACATAATGGTTGAATGCCCAATTAAGTATAGTTACTATACAACAATGGTGGAAACTTCCAGCTTAAAATGAATCAAGTCAGAATATATACTCTTCATAATGGGTATTTTGAAATTACAATTGATGCCATTGCTTTTAATCCAATATTCCAGTTTAATTCTTTTCAAGATGTTGTTGTTATTGATTTTTAAAGTATATAGTTTAATGACAGTAATGATTATGCCATTTCGCATAAGATGATGTGGTATTTAACAGAAATATCTTTGTGTTGTTCTTTTTACGAACTTTTAAACAACCTTTGAGTTTCAGTCCATTAACACAGTGGAAAAATTATGTAATAACCACTCTTCCGTTGGATGGCGACATGGGTAGAGAGCAGTAACTCACAGCCTCAGGTAGGAACCCACCTGCTGCTGACGATGAACATGCAGCCTAAGAGGTCTCCACCAAGCAGCACGTGATAAGAGGGCGGATAGGGGATTCTATCCTTATACGAAACAAAAATGCTGGTGTTCTTGAGATAGATCAACATTAAAAAGCTAATATAAGAACTTGAGGTTTCATATAAATAATTTTTCAAAATGTGTTTGCCACAAATATCTGAATAGCTGGTGCATCACTACGCTAACCACTGTGGAGTTAAGAGATTTATAGTGAAATGAAGAAAACAAAGCAAGTGATGCAACAGGCGGATTCCTGTACTGCAGTCTACAGCTGTGCGTGTCTCGGTTTCAAAACTAGTATCCACACGTCCGCTATTACTTTCTCCTCCCTTCTCTACGGCCTCTCGCATCAAACTTCACTCCCTGTTTTGTATCCTGAGTCTCTTGATTTCTTATTCTACAACATACTAATCTCCTCTGTTGACCTTGTTTTTCATCCAAACTACTGACACATTTCTTCTTCTTTCACAGCTAAGCTTTTCAAAACAGCTCACCATTTTGTCATTAAACTTTCCCTCCACTCTGCTTCCCTCCAATCTGAACTGTGCTTCCGCTGGGGACTGCTCCCGAGAACAGTGACTTTCTGACTATAGAAACACGTCACCGCTTTCAGAGCGCCTATTGTTTAACACTTTTATAGCTCTCGATAATGGTGATCTTCCTGAATCTCTCCTATTTTGATTTCTATATCACTCCCTCCTGTTTCTCTTAATTCTCCTCTCCTAGTCGATATCTGTTACTCAATCATCTATTAACTGTTTACGTTCCCCAAGACTTTATTCCTATAGTAAATGTCTCCCCCCCACACCTCCCATTCCTGGTTTATCTCATCCACATTAACAGTGATGACTGTTAAGTGATCCACGTTAATAAGTGAAATAAGTGATTCCCAGGCTTGACTCATTTTCAAACATGCTCCCAACTGGGTATATACACCTGAGGGACCTCCAAATTCAATATGTCCAGTGTTTCTCCAGAACCTTTTCAGTTCAGAGTGCCATTACCTTGACCTTACTAGTCAGTATGTAAAACTTGAGATTCATCCTAAATTGCTCACTTTCCCTTATACAGCTTAGATCCACATGATCACCAAGTCCAATTTTTCTTTATCTTCCAAATACTTTTCAAAATTATTTTACTCTATCCGTCCCCATTGTAGAAGCTCATACCTTTAATCTCTTGCCTGTTCTAACATCATAGCTAACGGACCCCTGCGTCCACCCTCTCCTTTCTCTAGTCCAGCATCTACACCACCACTAGGGTTACCTAAGATACGAATTTAACTTTTGAAATTCAGTAAGCCAGATACTATTACAGATGAGAAAACTGAGTCACAGACAAGGTCAGATGCTCAGTTAAGTAGGAAATTTAAACATAAAACCCATGCAGTCTTGCCCAGAAGCTGTCCACTTCAATACTGCACATATCACCTTTCACAAAAAACAAAATACAGCTTATACTCTTTAGAGTGATAGTCTGAGCTTCTCAAAATATAACATAAAACATTTATAAGTATAGAAAATAAAAGACAGCCTACCATATAAATATGGTTGAAGCCTAAGTAAATGTTGTTTAAAATTTTCCAGGTGACCGTGAAGGAAATATATAAAAAGTCGTAAGAAGACCAAATAGCCAATCTGTCAAAAGAGAAAGAAAAAAGATTTTTGTGTTACCTCAGTAAATGTTTAAAAACCATAAGGAAAACAAACCATTTTATTATTACTGTTGCTTTTGATGAAACAATTTCAAATTCACTTGAGATCATGTGCTTTTGAAATAACTTTAAAACATTTATATCAAGGTTGAAATACTGGCACAGCAAAAAAAAAAAGTTTATAAATCATTTCTCCATTACATATAATGACCAGTACTGAATGCTGTTTTGTTCTATATCCTTTAGAACAGTATCTTTCAAATTGCAAGTCATGCCCCTTAAGTGAGTCATGAAATCAATGAGAGGGGATTTTAAAGTAAGAGGAAATGCCGTGGTGCCCTGCACAGAACCTTGTTTCAGTCCAGATATGAATGTGCATCATGTGTGTGCTGGACTGCAACAGCGTTGAGAAATATTCTCCAGTGCAGAGTGTGGTTCCCTCATAAAATTCCACGCACACACACGCACACACAATGTCATTACTAAATCAACAATTTAGTATCTTACTTCCGTGAAGTTTAAAATACATGTATAGCTAAAACTGTTTTACACAGACAACAGAATTGAAATATCTACAAAAAATATGTAAGATTTCATGAAAAGTAAGGGAAAAAAACACAGACTATAGTAATAAATGGAATATAAATGCCTAAATCGTTAAATCATAAGATTACAGGAAAGGACCGAATAATAACAATACCTACCCCTGTGTCACTATCAAGACCGTTTATCCAAGTCCTCTTTGCCACAACGCAGGGCAATATTAGATCCACATGTGAAAAATAAAATTAAATTCAAAAGGTGATCCTAACAAGTCTCAGTGCTTCCACAAGATTATTAAGCAAATGAGCAACATCACTGGGCTCTGAACCCAGGACTGTGTGTACTGCATTAAACACACAAACTTTCAATTACAGCAGTGATTTCCAAATATTGTTATCAAAAATTTCAATCATTAAATTTTGAGAATGCATCATGAATGTTTATAAATGTATCCATAACTTATAAACATGCATGATTTACAGTACATGTTCATAAATAAATAAAATATTTATGTCATGCCAAGGGATCTCTTCATATAAAGCACTCTGATATAGTACTATGCTTCTCCAAAAGACTGACATTAGATACAAAAGAAGTGGAAATCAACAGACTATTCAGAAGAACACCGCAATAGTCTAAGTGAGAATATCAAAGTCAGAAATAATAAATTCACCAGAAGAAGAATAATCTAAGATTTTGAAGGGACCAGAGAAGGATACTGAAAACAAGACTTTAAAAATTTAACATGGGTCAAAAGAGAAAAAAATGTGATCGACAAACATATCAGCCTGCATAACTGCTGGATTATATAGCAATTTGATCATGAGTTTCCCCTGATCCCAAAGCAAAACTTTATATGACTATACTTGGAAAATGGTTTTTAAAAGCTTTCATCTGCAAAATTCTCAAAAGCTAGGCTTTTATTGAAAGACCTGCCATTTCTTTACCTCTGAAGAATTCTGAACTCCCTGTGCATTTGTCCTCATGTTTCACTGATGTATACACTCTCTCTGCAGCTTGACAACTTAAGCTTTGCCTCCTAGAGTAAATTTCCGCCTGTCAATTTCTCTCTCTGCCTGCCCATCTCTTCTTCCTTTGCTCTTTAATCCCCTTTCCTTCTCTTTTCATCCCTTATCTTCATTTCTCTGACTGTTATCTAATTGTGAAATAGAAATGGTGAACAATATTTATTACGTATTACATTTTAATAGTTGGTTATGTGTTTCATGTTCTTTATAGAAGCTTGAAGAACACTGTTCATATTCCTATCTAAAACATTTAAACTGGACATTCCTGGTGGTCCAGTGGCTAAGAATCCACTTGCCAACGCAGGGGACACGGATTCAGTCCCTGCTCTGGGAAGGTTCTGTGTGCTGTGGGGGCAACTAAGCCCAGACACTGCAACCACTTAGCCCACATGCCACAAGTACTGAGGCCAGCCACCTGAGAGCCCAGGCTGGGCAACAGGAGAAGCCGCCACAATGAGACCCTGCACACCGCAAGCAGAGAGCAGCTTCCACTCACAGCTAGAGGAAGTCCCTGCAGCAGGGAGGACCCAGCGCCAGGGCGGAAGTGCTAGCTGCTCAGCTGTGTCCATCCTTGCAACCCCACGGACTGGAGCCCCTGCCAGGCTCCTCTGTCCATGGAGTCTCCAGACAAGAATACTGGAGCTGGTTTCCATGTCCTACTCCAGAGGATCTTCCCAACCCAGGGATTGAACCTGTGTCTCCTGAATTGTCAGGCAGACTCTTTACCGTCTGAGCCACAAAGCAGCCCAGAACCAACGTACCCAAAAATAGATGGATAAATAGCAATTATGTGAAAAAAATACATTAAACTATAGTTTATATATGGTTTATATATATGTATATAGCTTGCATATATATTAAACTAATGATACTGAGAGAGTCATTTCCTAGGCAGGTTGATAGGAAATCTAGGGGTCCCCAAGGAGACAGGGGTCTGGAATTCTCAAGGAGGAAGAAAGGACAAACTTTTCAGTCTTTGTAGACCAGGACCTGGGGACTGGAGTCGATGAAAATGAGGGGGTTAACAGGCAGGAAGGCCAGGGGTCTCCAAATGGAGGAAATAGCCTGCAACTGTCAGACATTTTTATCTCTCTTAAGCCGCAGGAGGAAACAAACTAGCAATATTTTTTTCCTTCTCTATACAAATTTAAAGGGAGGTTTCTCTTAAAATACTGTGTTGCCATAATGACACCTGGTTTGGCCTGAAGTTAGCTATTCTTGAGCCTAGAGGTAACCAATGCCTTTTTCTTATGGAAATGTTTGTCTTAAGCTATGCTAATGTGCTACGCCTTTACCCCAAACTCTGTCTCCAAGTCGGTTCCGCCTCTTGGCCCAGAACCTACTTGACAAACCAGTATGTTATACTCAGATATTGTTCCCCTAATCTATGTAAATGAAACTATTTGTATAATGGTCTGCCCTTCTTCAAGATTCAAGTTAATCATTTTATGGCCCAGGATAAACCATTTGGTGCCAAGATTATCCCAAAATGCATCTTACGGGTGAGGGGCCTGGTGCCATTCTGAATTTTAAGACATTTCTTTCTTTCATTAACAGACTGCTAGTGACTATATAACATCCAGCTGAGGACTAGCAGGGGGGTACTCTTTCTGCCCCCTTCTGATGCCTATGTCAGAAGCTTTCTCTATCTCCTTTACACTTTAATAAAACTTTATTACACAAAAGCTCTGAGTGATCAAGCCTCGTCTCTGTTCCCGGATTGAATTCTTCTCCTCCAGGGGCCAAGAATCCCGGTGTATTCGCGTGATTCAACAACAACCTTTCAATACTTTAATAAGTAGACTCCAGTAGTTAAGATTCTACACTCAGATGAGGGAAGAATATGCACAAAATGTAAAAATAAGTAATACTAGGAATCAGGTATTTCTGTCTTTTCCCAAGCATGAGCTATATATTTCTTTGTCAAAAGAGAAACAAAATGCTGTGTGTGAAGGTGAGCAGTGACTCCATGGCAATACCCTTAAATAGACCGTTCTGCCAACAAGAAAAAAATCAAAAAAGAAGCACCCAACTGACTAGTAGATATACAATGAAACTCCTGCAGAGAAAAGGTGGGTGACTGAAATCAAAGGCACTTATAAAGCATGCTGCTTTCTCCTAGCTAGTCTATATTATCTAGAACAATGAAAAGCAAGCATTCAAATCGGTAAATCTGATAGGCAAGTAGGTTCAGTTGCTCAGTCGTGTCTGACTCTTGCAACTCCATGGACTGCAACCTGCCAGGCTCCTCCGTCCATGGAATTCTCCAGGACAGAATACTGGAGTGGCTTTCCATTCCCTTCTCCAGGGGATCTTCCTAAGCTGGGGATAGAACCCGGGTCTCCCACATTGCAGGCAGAGTCTTTACCAGCTGAGCTACCAGGGAAGCCCTAGTAAATCTGGGAGCCTAGGTAAATGAGTAGAATCATGGCTGAGAGTCCATGAGATCCTGGGTTTCAAAATCTTCTCTGCTGAGATCTTGGGTAATCAACTTAGAGTCTCTTTGCCTAGTCTGTGGAATGGTGGTTAATAATAGCACCTACCTTTTAGATTATTGTGAAGATTAAACAAGTTATTATGTCTAATACATCTAAAGCACCAATTATTGTGCAATGCAAATAGTCTAACCACTCACCTGAGATGATATAGGAATCTTTTTAAATTAAATGAATCCATGGTATATGTAAATTATAAGCAATATACACAATGACTAAAACTTTATTTTATAGCCATTTTTATTGCTGGCAAAAATATAAAAGGCAAGAAAGGGGAAAGGCCACCAAAAAGGATGAGAAGGAAAGGAGAAAAAGCTACACACACTTGACCTGTGGTTTTCCTCTACTCTTTTCTTATCATAAACTAGCCCTAATGCTAACTCTTTTTATATAAGTAATGCATATATTATATTTTGAAATCCCAAAATAATTATATAAATAGAAGCTCTTAGGTATCATTATAATGAACAGTTTGGGAAATAAAGAAAGAAGAAAAGGACATTGTAATTTTACTTGTCTCTTTGCCCCCAGCTGTTCTGTGCAGAGCCTCAGTTCTTTGCATTTTCAATTTCTATTATGCTCTGTTTCTTGCCTGGTGTCCATAAATCTTTTACCCCCAAACATATCAGACACAATCTAGACTTAATTTGTAAGGTCTGAAATACAGTGTCTTCCAAAATGCCCTGGATGACCCATGAATATCTTCATGCCCACTTTCTAACATAATCAAAATTTCATAATCAAAAGTAAAGAAGGGGAAATATATTTTTGCAAATAACACTGTACTTAATTTCAAATGATATGTATATATATATATGTCAACTAAAATATATACATACAGATATATTTTCTTTATTCATAAAGAAATTATTCTTCTGGTTTTTCTTTGCAATAAAACCACTAGTTAAGCTAAATTTCTCTGACTAATAATAAATTTGGCAGCAGGCAACCTGATCATCACAGAAGTGGAACACTCTGTCTTCTAGGACCTTATGAAACATGAGCTGCATGAATATAGTTCCCATCTTACAGCTCTAAAATGACATAGAATACTGAGATAACCATCTATCTTCTGAAATCGGGCCACATTTTAAGAGTATATCAGTCAGCATTTTTAAATGGAAAACTGGCATTCAGCAATCCTTAAAATAGATAGGAGGAGAAATAAGTACAAACTTGATTCTTAATTAAATGTTATTTTCTTACATAGTTGGCAAAACTGTATTTTCTCCAACCATCTCCATTTGCATATCAAGTAATAATGTAGTGTCCACATTTAGAGATTAAAATAAACTACCAAACAAGAGAATATTCTGTAATAAAACCAAATGGCCTGTTTGGATCCTGAAACTGGTATCGTGTGGCCAGATGTAGTGCATGTAGCAATTAAAATACATTGGAATCACCTTAAAACATACCTTTGCCAGCTTGATTTCAACTGAGTATAAGTATGCCTTTTGGAATGCATCACAGCAGAGTCTGTATAGAACTGATTCCGCAACAAAAAATAAGGCAGGCAGATGATCGTAATCAAAGACAGCATGGTCCAGGGAAGCATAGAGCATATTCAAAGCTTCTGAAATATTGACAAGTAGAAACATAATTTATAAATCATTTTTTTCTATAAATCATTTTTTTTGCTGTTTTTCTACATGCTACGATTAAGTCTTATAATCAGTCACCAAAACCACATTGTGGCTTTAAAATATTCACAGTCTTGGACGCCCCTCCCATCAAGAGGTGAGGTCTATGCCCCGTTCCCCTCGAGCCTGAGCAGGCCTTGTGACTGCTTCAACCAATAGTAAGGGCCATTCGGTGACGCTGTGTGACTTCCAAGGCTAGATCAGAAAAGGCAATCGAGTCGCCCCCTTGAGACTACAGAGGAGGGGAAGGGCAGGAGAGAGGCGAGGTAAGAGAGAGAAATGCCCTAGGAAGGTGTTCCAGCTCTTCCAGCCAACAAAACAAATCGCCAGTCCAGGTTTGATGCAGGATACAGGATGCTTGGGGCTGGTGCACTGGGATGACCCAGATGGATGGTACGGGGAGGGAGGTGGGAGGGGGATTCAGGATTGGGAATATGTGTACACCTGTGGTGGATTCATGTTGATGTATGGCAAAATCAATACAATATTGTGAAGTAATTAGCCTCCAATTAAAATAAATAAATTTAAATTAAAAAAAAAAAAAGTAGATCAGGGCACATATGTGCGTGTGCTGTGCTCAGTCGGTTAGTCCTGCCCAGCTGTTTGCAATCCTGTGGACCGCAGCCCACTAGGCTCCTCTGCCCACGGGACTTTCCAGGCCAGAGCACTGGAGTGGGTTGCCGTGCCCTCCTCCAGGTTTCTTCTCAACCCAGGGATCAAACTCGCATCTCCTAGTCTCCTGCATTGGCAGGCAGGTTCTTTACCGCCTGCATCATTACATAATGGTGGGGAAATCGGACAGACCTGGATGACAAAGAAGTGCTATAAACAGAAAAGCAGAGGGAATAAGGCCAGTGGAGCTGAACAAGGAAGAATGTAAAGTTAAGGCCCTACAGAAAACTGCACCTCACGTCATTACAGGCATACTTCATTTTATTTATTGTGCTTTGCAGATATTGCGGGTTTTCTTTTCTTTTTTTTAGTTGAAGGTTTTTAGTAATCCAACATTTAGCAAGTCTAGCAAGTGCCACTTTTCCAAAAGCGTTCTTTTTTAATTAAGGTATGTGCATTTTCCAGACAAGCTATTGCACAGTTGATAGACCGTAATATAGTATAAATATAGCTCTTAAAAGCACCATGAAGCAAAGAACTTCATGTGACTCGCTTCATTGAAATATTTTCTTTATTATGGGGATCTTGAACCAAACTCACAATCTCTCCAAGAATATACCTGTACAAAGATTTTGAGCAGCTGTTGCGAACAAAACTGAAGTTACGTGGCAAGGAAGAGCAAGCGGTCGCTGGTGAGTCAGGACTGCTTACCTCAGTATCACTTAAAACATTTTACAGGCCCAGGCTGTGGACCGCACTGTGATGGAAGGCCGTACAGGCAAGTTAGATACAGAATCATTCTTACTCTCCCTACTGCTCGAGAGCTCCCAGACAGCACGGCTGCTGCTGCCGCTGCTGCTAAGTCGCTTCAGTCGAGTCCGACCCTGTGCAACCCCATAGACGGCAGCCCACCAGGCTCCCCCGTCCCTGGGACTCTCCAGGCAAGAACACTGGAGTGGGGTGCCATTTCCTTCTCCAACGCATGAAAGTGAAAAGTGAAAGTCACTCAGTCGCGTCCGACTCTTAGCAACCCCATTGGCTGCAGCCCACCAGGCTCCCCCGTCCCTGGGATTCTCCAGGCAAGAACACTGGAGTGGGTTGCCATTTCCTTCTCCAATGCATGAAAGTGAAAAGTGAAAGGGAAAGTGAAGTCGTGTCCTGACTCCTAGTGACCCCATGGACTGCAGCCCAGGCTCCTCCGTCCATAGGATTTGCCAGGCACGAGTACTGGAGTGGGGTGCCATTGCCTTCTCCACCCAGATAGCACTACAAACCTCAATTTACGTGGGGAAATACTCTCTGACCTCATCTGGATACCATTCTAAACTCATTTTAAAAGGCATACACATAAAATTTAAGTTAATGATAGAAAGAACTTTATTTCCTATAAAGTAATGTTTCTTAATTTCTTTTTTAGATTGGTTGGAGGGGGGTTTAAAAGGCAACACGGAAATAAGAAGTGATAAATGAAAAGGTAATGAGTAAAATGGCTGTTTAAAACAAGTGAAGAAATAAATGGCCATTTGGTTAATGTTTTATGAGTAAGAGTTATAAAATGCCAAAACACGTTTCTCTAAAGTATAATGCCTATTGTAATTGAAAATCACTAAATGACATTTTATATTACTTTTTAATTAGTTACTAATTTTAGAAAAAAGCAATAACGACTCTGCTGAGCAAAAGTTTTTAAAACAATTTCATAATTAGAAAGTTGAGCAGCCAAATTCATATTCAAAATTACAAAAGGAACTTTCATAATGAAACATTGTCAGATATTTCAATACAAGAAAGGCAAGTTTTCCTTGGCTCCTGCAGTGTCTAAATATTACAGCTACCAAATTATGCCTTCACTGGTAATCCAAATCACTTAGAGTGACTAAGCAGAGCTCGGCCAGCGGACGTACCATCCTGGACTTCTCCTCTGCACTGGGCCAGGCACACCACTTCGGTCCATGCCTCGGGAAGGTGCACGTGCCTCCCCATCCCCAAGGTCCTGAGACCCAGTTTTCTCTGTTATTGGGAAGATAAAAGAAGCAAACAAAAATATACGGCTTTTAAATTTTAATACAGGTTTATTTCCGTTGTCTACATTTTACTAATTTATTCATACTTTATCATTTATTTTTATTGAAGTAGAGTTGACTCACAATATTCTTTTACTTTCAGGTATGCAGCCAAGTGATTTGGTTACACATACACATCAATTTCGTCAGACTCTTTTCTATTATGGGTTATAATAGGATATTGAGTACAGTTTCCCATGCTTTTCAGTAAGTCCTTGGTGTTCATCTATTTTATATGTGTATCTGTGAATCCCATGCTCTTTATCTCTCCACACCACTTTTCCCTTTGATAATATTAAATTTTTTTTCTATGTCTGCCTCTGTTTTGTAACTGAGTTAATTTGTGGGGTTTTTTTTTTTAGATTCCACACATAAATATTATTGTAAGATATTTGTCTTTCTCTGCATGACTTAGGTGATAATCTCTAGGTCCACCCATATTGCTGAAAATGGTATTCCTTCATTCCTTTTTCTGGCTGAGTAATACTCCTAATCAAAGCAATGGAGTTGACACGCAGAGCCCCCGCGGTGCCCCGCTCGGCCTCTCGGCGTTTAGTTCGATCAGGCCACCACGGGGGGCGGCGCCCTTGGCTTGGCTCTTGCTGCGGCTGGCTCTGGTGTCCCTGCATTTAGTTCTTGCTACTGACCGTCACTCTCCGGCTTCTCACTCCGTTCATCTCCTGCTGAGTCTGTGTATTCGGACCACGGTGACATCTTACGGAGATCCTGGACTCTTTGCATTTGGATTGCCTGGAAAAGTGGTGCTGGCAAGCACCATAGTAATGGAGAACATTTTGGAGCTATGTCATCTTCTCTTTTAATCATTAAAACAGCTTCCTGCTGCTATTTCAGATTTTTTATCTGGAGACTCTGGTGGGTCTTGGTATCTTGATGGAGAGACACTAATGATCATTCGTGTTGGCATGGTGTTCCCTCTTGCACTTCTTCCTAAAATAGGCCTTCTTGGCTACACAAGTAGTTTATTGTTTTTCTTCATGGTGTCCTTTGCCCTTGTGGTAATAATTTAAAATGCTCCACCCCTTGCCCTTTAACATTAAATTATGTACAACAGTGCTACAGATGATTGTAAACCAAAGCTCTTTTATTTCTCCAAAGAGAATGCTTATGCCATACCAACCGTGACTTTTTCATTTCCCTGCATACCTCAGTCTGCCCATATACTGAGAAGTTCAAAGCCCTTCCAAGAAACAGATGCAGGATGTAACCAGTACAGCGATGGCTTTACGTTTTCTCGCTTACTTTTTACCTGCGCTCTTTGGGTGCCTCAGTTTTTATGACGATGTAGCGTCAGAATTACTACAAGGTTACAGTACATACTTGCCACATGATGTCCTTATGACTCTGAAGTTATGCATACCATTTTCTGTGCTTCTGATGGTCCCTCTAATCCACTTCCCTGCAAGGAAAGCTTTAATGATGTTTTTCCCCAATCTTCCATTCTCAAGGATTCACAATTCTTCAATCACCCTAGCTCTCAATATTATCACTGTTTTACTTGCAATATATGTTCGTCATATTAGGAACTCATTTGGTATAGTTGGTTCCAGTACATCAGTGTGTTTGATTTTTGTGTTCCCAGGACTCTTTTTCTCTTAAAATGAGCAGAGAGGATTTCGTCTCATGGAAAAAGTGGGGACCTTTGTCTTGATCATCTTTGGTATTTTGGTTGGTAATTTTAGTTTAGCACTCATTATTTTTAATTGGATTAATAACTGAAGGAAATATTTTCCCACTTTCTATGAAGAATACTTTACCCTCATAAGCAAAAAGGAACTACTCTGGAAGGCACCTTGGATTACTCCTCTTTATATAGGTTAACATTTTTGTAAACATTAACAGAAAAGCAGAACGAAAAAGGAGTGGGCAGGGGAAAGTAGGTGCAGCAGTTTTAATCAAAATAAGAAACAAACTCAAAATGCCCCTAAATGTGTTGAATACCTTTTGTTCATGAGTTTAATTTTTGGGATTAGCAGGGGAGTTTTAATGCTTACAGAGAGAGATTCCTGAGCAGAAAGTCCAGAGTCCTCATGTATCCCCTCATTCCAGCACAAGCACGGTTTCCCATATTACTAACAGCTTGTTTTAGTAAGGTGCATTTGTTTTACTTGATGGGCCAATATTGATATGTTATCATTAACTGAAGTTCATCCTTTACATTAGGGCTCACTTCTGATGCAAGCATTGGCAACCTCTGATCTTTTTACTGTCTACATAAAAACCATGAGCCTTTTCCCATGAGCCTTTTATAAAGTGCTGTTTGGTGGAATTAGGCAGCATCGAATCTTTCAGACTGGCTTCTATCACTTAGCAAAATGTGTTTAAGTTTCCTCCATGACTCTTCATGGGGGAAGATAGCTTGATAGCTCTTTGTTAAATCACTGGTAATATTCCATTGTATGGATGTACCACATTTTGGGGCTTCCCAGGTGGCGCTAATGGTAAAGAATCTGCCTGCCAATGCAGGAGATGTAAGAGACGTAGGTTCGATCCCTGGGTCCAGAAGATCCCCTGCAGGAGGGCATGGCAACGCACTCCTTTTCTTGCCTGGAGAATCCCTTGGACAGAGGAGCCTGGCAGGCTACAGTCCACAGTGTTGCAAAGAGTTGGACAAGACTGAAGCAACTTAGTGACACACACACACACACACACACACATATACACACACACACACACACACAAATATATCACATCTTCTTTATCCATTCATCTATCAATGGACACTTAGGTTGCTTCCATGTTTTGGATATTGTAAATAGAGCTGCTGTGAACACTGGGGTCATATATCTTTTTGAATTAGACTTTTCATCTTTTCCAGATACGCCCAGGAGTGGAATTGCTGGATTATATGGTGACTCTATTTTAAGCTTTTAAGGAAACTCCATACCATTTTTCACAGCGGCTGCACCAGTTTACATTCCTACCAGCAGTGTAGGAGGGTTCATTTTCTTCTACTCTCTCTCCTGCATTTTTTCTCTCCTGCATTTGTAGACTTGTTGATGAAGATCATTCTAACCAGCATGAAGTGATGCCTCATTATGGTGTGGACTTGCATTTCTCTAATAATTAGTGGTGTTGAGCATCTTTTCATGTGCCTGTTGGTCATTTGTACGTCTTCTTTGAAGAAAAGTCTAGTTAGATCCCTGCCCATTTTTTGATTGGG
The DNA here is from genome assembly GCF_029407905.1 of Bubalus kerabau. Classification (NCBI taxonomy): domain Eukaryota; kingdom Metazoa; phylum Chordata; class Mammalia; order Artiodactyla; family Bovidae; genus Bubalus; species Bubalus kerabau. The sequence continues at coordinate 279,333,024 of NC_073624.1, forward strand.
TTTTTTTTTTTTTTTTTTAATTTAAACAGCTTCATGAGCTGTTTGCATATTTTAGAAATTAATCCCTTGTCAGTACTCCAGTACTCTTGCCTGGAAAATCTCATGGATGGAGGAGCCTGGTAGGCTGCAAACCATGGGGTCTCTAGAGTTGGACACGACTGAGCGACTTCACTTTCACTTTTCACTTTCATGCACTGGAGAAGGAAATGGCAACCCACTCCAGTGTTCTTGCCTGGAGAATCCCAGGGACGGGGGAGCCTGGTGGGCTGCCGTCTATGGGGTCGCACAGAGTCGGACACGACTGAAGCGACTTAGCAGCAGCAGCAGCAGCAGCAGTTACATCACTTGCAAATATTTTCTCCCAGCTCTGTAAGTTATCTTTTTCATTTTATGAACAGTTTCCTTTGCTGTGCAAAAGTTTTTAGGTTTGATTAGGTCCCATTTGTTTGGTTTTGTTTTTCTTTCTATTGCCTTGGGAGACTAACCTAAGAAAACACTGGTACAATTTATTTCAGAGAATGTTTTGTCTGTATTCTCTCCTAGGGGTTTTGTGGTGTCATGTCTTATAGTTAAAAGTCTTTCATGTCTTATATTTAAGTATTTAAGTCATTTTGAGTTTGTTTTTGTTTATGGTGTGAGAGTATGTTCTAACTTTGTTAATTTACATGTGGCTGCCCAGTATTTCCAACACACTTGCTGAAAAGACTGTCCATTGTATAATTATTGCCTCCTTTGTTGAAGATTAACTGTAGGTGTGTGGATTTACTTCTGGGTTCTCTCTTCTATTCCACTGATCCATCTGTCTGTTTTGCAAATAACACACTGTTTTGATTACTATAGCTTTGTAGTATTGTCTAAAGTCTGCAAGGGTTATACCTCTAGCTTTGTTCTTTTTTCCTCAGGATTACTTTGGCAATTCTGGGTCTTTTGTGATTCCCTATCAATTTCAGGATTTAGTTCTAACCCTGTGAAAAATCTCATGAGTAATTTCATAGGGATTGCATTGTATCTGTATATTGCTTTGGGTAGTATGGCTATTTTACCAATATTAATTCTTCTAAACCAAAGCATTGGATACTTTTCCATTTCTTTGAGTCATCCTCAGTTTCCTTTACCAATGTTTTATAGTTTTCAGCATGCAAGTCTTTAATCACCTAGGTCATGTCTATTTCTAGGGTAATTTTTTTTTTATACACAATTTTAAATGGCTTTGCTTCTTTTCTTTTGTTTTCTCTTTCTGATATCTCCTTGTTAGTGTAAAGAAAGGTAACAGATTTCTATATATTAATCTTGTATCCTACCACCTTGCCAAATTCATTTATCCATTCTGGTAGTTTTTGTGTGGTGGCTTTAAGGTTTTCTGTATAGAGTATCAGGTAATCTGCACACAATGAGAGTATTATCTCTTCTCTTCCAATTTGGATACTTTTTACTTCCTTTTCTTGTCTGACTGCAATGTCTAGAACTTCCAACACTATGCTGAATAGAAGTGGTAAGATGGACAACCTTGCTGTGTTCCAGAATTTAGAATAAGGCTTTCAGTTTTTCACCACTGAGTATCACACTGGCTCTGAAAGTGAAGAGCGAAAGTCGCTCAGTCGTGTCTGACTCTTTGCAACCACATGGACTGCAGCCTGCCAGGCTCCTCTGTTCACGGGGATTCTCCAGGTGAGAATACTGGAGTGGGTAGCTGTTCCTGTCTCCAGGGGATCTTCCCAACCCAGGGATCGAGCCAGGCCTCCCACATTGCAGGCGGACTCTTTACTGTCTGAGCCACCACTGGGCTATCATAAATGGCTTTTTAATATGTTAAGATATGCTCCCTCCATACCCACTTTGGTGAGAGTTTTAATCATGAATGGATGTTGAATTCTTTTTTTTAATCAACATTTTCCATGGATTTTTTAAATTAAATATATGGTAAACCATGAGTAAAATACTGGGAAATAACTGCCACCAAAAAATGGCTTAATTTATTCATTTGTTTTGCGCAGTTTTTTATTTCACCAGTCATTTGGTATTATAGCAAAATCATGTGCATATTATTTCTCTGTCAAAACTTAAATGGTATCTAATTAAGAAAAGGTAAAACAAAGATTTATTTTACCTTCTATTCAGTTTTGATATTCTTTGAAAATTTGTGAATTAATGATATATTCTTAAAGAATGTATTTAACAGGCTAAGTGAATAGTTTGTTACAGAGAAAGAACAGAGTCCTCTGTGCATGTATAGTGAATGTTTAGGAGGCCTTTCTGTCCTTTTAAAAAAAAAAAAAACACAAGATATGTTTGTTAACATTTTTTTCAGTCAAATGTAGAATTTTCATAAGTAAATATTTATTTACCAGCCTTTGATATTTTGATGTGAACTCTTGGACTAATGTCAACAGCTGTATTCCCCAATAATTTATGAATAATTTTCATCCAAAAGCCATTTGACATTGAATAATTTGGTCATAATCTTTAACATTAATTTGTATTTAGTATTTTTAACTATGTCTACTTATAACTAAAGAAATATGTATCCTTATTTTTTCTTTCAACATTTTAGAACATGTAATCATCCACCAACTGGAAGAGAAAGTTCACACACTAAGTAATCAAACAGCATTACCTTACATTTGATAATGTTTTTTCTAGCTATGTCCAATAGTTCTTCCTCCTCTTTTGGATTTTTTGTTTGATTGAATCTCAAGATGAATTCTTTTGTGACTGAAAATGGTGGCCTAAACCAGAAAAAGAAAAAAAAAACAAAACAGTAATTATAGCTATGACTTCCAAATTTCAATTAATCAAACTTCCAGTGGCTAAGTATTATCTGTTTCCTTAAAAATTACCTTAATGAGAAAGTCTCACACACACAAAAATCAGTAAAGTAATATATCTACACAGATATATGTAACATATTATTTATATATATATATATCTCTCTCTCCAGGCCTCCTAGATTAATCTTATCATACTCTTGGTTGAGAAACATAATTCTCATGATATCAAAGAAATTTTAGGCCCTTGAAAAAGAAAACCCTGTATCATAGCTGCCAGAAGTCATATTGGTATATGCCTTCTTTATAGGTAAAATCCAGCATCGCGTCATTATGCTGAAAACTGATTTATCTCCTCACATATTTCAGTGTTGGTTCAATTTAAGCTAAAACATTACTCCCCCCAAGAAAGTGGAATCAGCCTGACTACGGCTGAAGAAAAGTAGGCAGGAAAGAAAAGATGCATGTGGCAAGGTCAGAGAGGCCGCAGTGAGCCGGTTCAACTCTGGGTGGGACAGGAAGCTGCCGCAGGCTGTTGATAAGCGGAGTGGTGTGCTTCAACTTACGTCTTAACTGGATCATCCGGATGCTGTGCTGAGAGTCTGGAGTTTGGGCAGGTAGCAAGAGAGCACACACAAGCTTAGGTGAGAGGTAATCTGGCTTGGATCAGAATTAGAGAAAATAATTAAAGGGAAGAGTCCAGATAACGGGTATATTTTGACATTAACTCCAACCAGACTGCCCAATGAATTAGAGATAGGCATAACCGGAAAAACAAAAGGAGTCATGACTGAAGTGAATAACTGAAAGGACGGAACTGCTATTTACCAAGATGGGAAAGGTTGCTGGAGGAACAGATTTGGGGTGAGGGCAGAGAATAAGTTCAGCACTGGACGTGTTTTGAGGTGACCATGGCCATCCAAACGAAGATGCAGAGCAAGCAGTTAGACACAGGAGTCTGAACCTGGGGGAAAGGTTCAGGCTAAATATATAAATTTGGGGTCATTAGAACACATAAGGTATTTAAAGTCTTTTGAATGGGAAGCACCCCATGGGCAAAGTGTAGAGAGAGTAGACAAGTATTTTAAAGAGAAGTGAGGAAAGCTGAAGCTGTATGCAAGAGAATGAATAAAGTGATTATAATGATGTATCACAGAGTTTAAAACAGCATGGGATCAAAGTGATATCAGAGGAATAGAAAATTGATAGTAGAATCAATGAGTTGCTTGTGTGATAAAATAATTGTTGGAGTCATACTATTAAAAGCACTGATCTGAGAGAATAAAACACATTTTTCAATAACCTACTGTATTTATAATTTTATGAATTAATTGCTCTGTGGGATATAGAAAAAAACATGAAAAAAATCAGATTTTTGCCCCTGAGTGACTCACAGTCCTATTGGGAAGACAGATGTATGTGAAAGTAATCACACTGTTGCACAATCACAGGATAAGCAGAGATTTTAAAAGCATGGTGCTCTATAAACTAGAACCAAATAGATAACCCAGTGAGGAACAATTAAAGAAATGACAAACTCTTTAACTACCACCCTAAAATACATGTTTATTCAGTCAATCAGCAAGCATTTACTGTCTCTGTTTCAAGCACTAACCTTGAAACTAGGGTCCATGATGAAACCAGCAAACAACCTTGCCCTCAAGCACATAGTAAAACAGCGGAAGAGTCAAGGCGTAGAATGCACAGAGTCTACTAGAATCGGGCATGTGAAATGAACAGCTTCATTCTTGACTTTCTGTTCTCCTGCTCTTGGAAATATGTGCTTTGATAGATATGGTAAAGGTTGGCTGAAATCTCTCAACAGTCATCTGGGATGACATGTCTGATCAACATGGACCTACTCTGCATGAAGAGTCCAAAATAGCTTTAATCTTCCCCTTTGTACAGAGGGGTATGGGAATAAAAATAAGATAGTCCCTTTATCCATTGAAATTTTTCTAAATTTCTTTAGAAATTAGATTTTTTAAAAGTATTAACGCAACAGTGTTGTTTACAACAAACTGAACATTCAGGGGGGCCTCCCAACATGACTGTCTCCAACTCTACCCATCAGAAACAGCCAAGATCAATGCTCACAAACAAACCAAGCTGTGTGAACTCTTTTTAACAAATAGAACCATGTAATTAACACTGCAGCATGTTTTCTTCATTAAATTTTTCAGACATTACTCAAGTTCATCTGATCCTAATATGCAGTAGTATGGATGTACACAACAAATAACAATTTCTTTGACAAATTCCCATTCCTTCCATGCTAAGTGATACTGTAATTTCTTAAAATTCTTGTACATAAGCCTGGTATTTGGTAGCTGCACACTATTCTGAGTTATCAATCTCCACACTATTTTCAACAGTTATATATTTGATTACCACCTCTACTTTTAAGCATATTTATAGACATCATAAGAGAATTAAAAGGCAAAACTTCAAATGGTAGAACATATTTTCAAGACATGTAACTGACAAAGGGCTCATATCCATAATATAACCAGAATACAAAAAGAACTCCCAAGCAATAGAAACAGAAGTCTTAAACAGATAACTAACAAGAGAAGAAATCCATAACTGTGTGAAACCATGGTCAACATCATAAAATAGGGAAAGTCTAATTAAACCATCTCATTTAAGCAGATTTCCCTACCAACAACCACAGAACCACAGACACACACATAGACAGTATCCAGGGGTTTCAAATACAAGTTAAAAATATATTTTTTGAAATTAGATATTTATCTCACCTTTTATATAGGCTCTAAGGAAAATGCATTTTTGTAATTTTATTTCTAAAGCAGAGTAAAGCCTCAGGAAGAAAATATCCAATTCAATTTCTATGCTTAGATTATACTTTTAAATAATTTTAGTTTTATCAATTATTTTTCAATATGGCTGTGGCCTGTAATGAATCATTAAAAATATGGAAAGCTAATGCTTCCCAGCTTTCTATACAGATATTGAGTACTTTAATTGGTCTCCAACAGCTCATGCCAATAAATATTTAATGGGAAATAAATACAACTGTTTTAACTATTTATTTTCCCATTACAAATAGAGGTTGTTATACAAATGAATGCTTATTTAATGATAAGCACAACCCATGATAAGAAGCAGAAGAGAACTTGATAAAGTAAATAGGGGCATTTTAAAGGAAAATACATCTTAGTTTCATACATTCCAATTTCTTCAAAACATCAAAGAATTTCACAAAGACAAATGTAATTGACTGTAAGTGTGTAAGAGCAGTCCTGTGGAACAACAGGTCCTGAGTAAGGTCACCATGCCAATTTTCACATAAAAGAAACATGCTGAAGTTTTCAGACTGCATGGATATCCAATCCAAACGGTTCTTCAATTAACATTATCTGTGAATTTAGAACTTTTTTTAAGCTGACAGTTAATTTGTTCAGTAAACATTTAATGAAAGCTTCTCACATACAAGATATTTTGCTAGACACAATGAGGGCTAAGAGAAGAATCAGGCCTGGGCTCAAGAGCTCACAGTCCAGGAAGGAACTGAGACAAATCACAAATGATGCAACATAAAGGAGATGCCCAGGACTCCACTCAGGAGACACAATCCTGAGTGCAGCTCACAAGTACAGATCATGATTCCAATACCCCTTGTGGACATAATCTTTGCTTACCCATTTAATCTGTGTGAGCAATAGTTTTCCATCTGTGGAAATGAGGACAAGACTGGTAGAATTTTGAAAAGCGTTAAAGTGGAACACATTGTCTAGTTTCTGGCACAGATTCAGCTCTGGATAACAATTAGTTGTAAGAAGCACGGGTTTTGGTTAAATGTTCAGAATGAGCTTCTTTGCAGAAGCGGCACTCGAGCTGCCGTGATGTGCAGACAGGTACCGGAATGCGACAGAAGGGGAGTTGTCTTTTCAAAATCCTGTCTACGCTTCCTCCTGGTCAGATGACTGTCCAGCTAGCACCTATATTCCCAGTCCTTCTGGCAGCTGGGTATGGCCACAGGACCAAACCAGTAGGTGGTGAGCAGACACAACATATCAAATTTCAGGTCACCTCTAACTTAAAGACAGGCCACTTTCCCTAGAATAAACCATTTTCCCCCTTCCAGTGGACTAGAAGACAAAAATGGTGCTGACTGGCTTTGATTAGGAAGATGAATACAACCATGAGATAATGAGGGTCCTGAGTTTCTCATTGACCCTAAAAGCAGAGTTATCCAGTCAGCCTAGACCCACTGGTTCACATGTCAGATAAAAACCCTTCTATCAGACTTGAGCCTCTGAAATTAGAGACTTCCTTTTATAGTTACTTCAAATTTACCCTAACACAATTAGAAACAAAAAAGAATGATTTGAACTTAGCATAGAGAGACAGAATGCTTAAAATCAAGATAGGTAATGAAGATGGAAATATTAGGTTGAGACAAATATAAATGACATTGAATGGAGTCTGTGGTAGACTTATAGCTCCCTACATCAATGTCTGTTCTCTTTCATGCAGTTTGACACACACGTATGTCTAGGTTTCAGCTAGTAAAAATCAGTTCTGGGAAGCCTCTTGAAAATGCATACAAACCCTTCCTCTGCCTTTCCTCTATTCTGGCCGCGTGAAGCACAACTCTGATCACCGAGAGTCTCAGCAGCCATGATAGAACAAGAAAGGCCCCTAAGAGTAAGTCATATGCATCAGACCAGCTGGTTAAAAGGACTCTAAGTTCTAGATCACCATACCGGCTCTAGACTGACAAGACTCAGACAAATAAACTTCTGTCATTGTTAGATTCTCTTAGTTGCAGTGGGTACCAATTCTGTATTTTACAGAGACTTCTGAGTCTTATCTGATAAACAAGAGAATTATTCAGCAGAAGAGTGACGAGATTACAGCAACGTATAGGATGACTGAACTGAAAGTCGAACCTTGTATGGTCTGGAGTGAGGAGTGGCTACTGGTAAACAGTTGGGCAATTATTTTAACAATTTAAATAAGAAGTCATAAAGGTCTGAACGGCAGTCTGGGAAACAGTAATGAGGAAAAATAAGTGAATGTGAGAAATGAGTTGGAAGCTAAATCAAAAGGGCTCAATGACTAATGAGACATGAGAAAAGAAATTTTGAGGGTGAACATAGAGATAACCTTAAGGCTCTGAGTCAACATGATTAGTAGTAGAGAGATGGCATCAAGACAATTAGATGGAAACATTTGGGCAAATAACCTGTGCCATTCTGGACATATATCCTCTCTCCTGTGGGACACCGAGTGGAGAGCTCTATAATACAAATGAACTTGTGAGGCAGGCTTTAGGAAGTGGATGCTGCTGCTGCTGCTGCTGCTGCTAAGTCGCTTCAGTTGTGTCTGACTCCGTGCAACCCCATAGAGGGCAGACCACCAGGCTCCCCAGTCCCGGGGATTCTCCAGGCAAGAACAATGGAGTGGGTTGCCATTTCCTTCTCCAATGCATGAAAGTGGAAAGTGAAAGTGAAGTCGCTCAGTCGAGTCTGACTCTTAGCAACCCCATGGACTGCAGCCTACCAGGCTCCTCCACCCATGGGATTTGCGAGGCAAGAGTACTGGAGTGGGTTGTCATTTCCTTCTCCAAGGAAGTGGATAAGATCTGGAAATAAAGATTTTGGGTTCACCTATGTATTCAAAGCCATGACATTTCAAGAGGAAGAGTACTGGGGGAAAAAAAAAGAATCAAGGGAGATCTTTGGACAAATCCCACGGGTGGGAGGCAAGAGGGAAAGAATGGTAAATATGATAGGAGATTCAGGGAAATAGTACAGTGGAATTCAAACAAGTATACAACTTGGGGTGTTAACTCTATGAGCATTGTCCATTACTTACAGTCCCTGCTCAGCCAGTGGGTCCAACTTCTATATTAGCACTATGGCTCCATCCTCCCCTGACCTGGCCTTAGCTCACAGAGTCACAATAGATATTTGACTCTCGCTAGGCCAACTGAAGGGCTTCCCCAGTGGCTCAACTGGTAAAGAATCTGCCTGCAATGCAGGAGATCCCGGTTCGATTCTGGGTCAGGAAGTTCCCTGGAGAAGGGATAGGCTACCCACTCCAGTATTCTTGGGCTTCCCTGGTGGCTCAGTCAGTAAAGAATGCACCCACAATGCGGGAGACCTGGGTTCCATCTTTGGGTTGGGAAGATCCCCTGGAGGAGGGCATGGCAACCCAGTCCAATAATCTTGCCTGGAGAATCCTCATGGACAGAGGAGCCTGGCAGGCTACAGTCCATGGGGTCACAAAGAGTCAGACACGACTGAGCGACTAAGTACAGCACAGGCCAATTAAACCCTCTCCAGGGATTTGAAATAATTAGCTAATACCTTCATTAGGTGATGTCAGAGCTGAAAGTTTATGTACAGCCATGAGGTAGCTTTTGTTGTCATTCAAGATAACAAAATACCGCAAAGCACAGAGCTACTAGTTTGCCATTGTACCCTTGATCCAAGTTTGTTGGACTATCTGCTCATATACAGCCTGAGTGTATAGCCTCGTATAGCCAGAGATATATCTGTTGACCATTTTAGCTCCAATGTCTCTTGGAGAACACATACTAACTAGTGAATGAATGAAGGAGGCCTGGCTTTAGCTTCCACTTTCACATTCCACAAAACAGCCCGGCATTCTTTCACTGGGTTTTTCTTTTGCTTAAGTTGGACAGGTGCCTGTTCCTTGCAAACAAACAATATTAGACTGAGATACCAGTCTCAGTAGACTGAAGATGAAAACCATGATCAAAAATGTACGTCTTGCAGAGATAAAGACCAAGGGTGAATGAAAATATCACTAGAGATAATATTCAGGAAGTCAGTGGAGATTTTTTAAGAGAGTAGTTTGACTAGCTGAAACAGTATGCTTGGACTTCCCCAGGGGTCCAGTGGTTAAGACTTCATGCTTCCAGATCAAGGGGTGTGGAGATGACCCCTGACTTTGTAACTAGATCCCACATGCCACAGCTAAGAGTGGGTGTGCTGCAGCCAAAGGTCCCACATGATGCAATTCAGACCCAGCACAGCCAAATGGATAAATAAGTAAAAACAAATTAAGAAAACAAAACCAGAATCTAGATTTCATGGTGCTAATAAACACTACATGCTTTAAACATAGTGCTAATAAAATCAACAAACAATCTGACTATACTTTAGGTAAGCTTGGTGTTTTGGGAAGGTGAAGAAAATGGAACTGAAATTTTAAATAACAATTAACCTGGCTGATGCTTCCTAAAACCCATAAGTACCAGCATAACTAAAGAATGGTCTGGCCCTTTCAGGTATGTATATGATACAACTAAATGTATAAGGGATTCAGGAACAGTTTGAGTAATCTGAAGGGCATAAATACAGAGTTGGGCATATGGGCATATATTTAGATTTATTCTATAAATATCTTCTGCACATTTGTCAGCCCTGATGCACTGATCTTGAATCTGGACTTTTGAAATCAGACACTGAAAATACACTTGGTCATTTCTGATGCCTGTGTAACTGATTACAGAACCTTCACAGGATGGATGTGCAAGAGGCTTTATGGTATGAGGCTGGAAATATAGGCCTCGGATCCACTTCTAAAAATATCTATGGTTTGATACGTTTGTATTAAGTCCTTGTTTTTCTTTAGGTCTTAAAGTCTGATTCAGTCTCAGCAAATGGAATACTGTCTTAAGCCTTGAAAACGCAAACCCTCCTCGTTAGTAGTTACTAATAAAGAAAATGCTAAACAGGTGAGGGGCAAGGGGGCTGTTAATACAGAGTTCTGAGCAGAAAGCCATTTAGAAGAAACTGAAGGCTGGAAAATACTCACAAGAATAAAAGCCTACTTCCTTTTCTGCCGGGAGCCGGCGAGAGACATTCCACTCGTGACAAAGGTCATGAGGAAGGAGGCTCGGCATACGCAAAGGCGGGATCGAGCCTCGGGAGTGCCCCCGGATATTCTCGAGCATCTACCCCCCAAAAAAACCAGAGTCTGCCTACTTTATTGCTTTGTGCTCTCACCTCTGACTTTACTGGGGGCTGTCCCCCACCACCATCTCACTCTCTCTGTCAAAGAGTTAACTTACAGCTCCAATTAATAAAGTTCCTGGGCAATTAGGAGTGTTTAAATCCAAACCCCTCAGATGGCTCTCTAACTCGCCTGACAAGTTTACCCGGACACCTACAGCTATGCATACGATTGTTTACAGTCTCCCAGCCTCCAGAGGCACGGGAAGCTTAAGATATTCAAATAGCTTAGAGCCTCTCAGAGAATTAGAAACTGTCAGAATAAAGCTAGTAAAAGATTTCATTGATGAGCCAATGTTTGTTGCCAAGTTTTCACATCCCCTGAATTGTATCCTTGAATGTGCATTAATTAATATAGTTGGTATGTAGAAAAAATAAGTAGTGGCCTGGTGTTAGTAACTTTAGACCCTTAAGGTAGTAAATTCTTTCCTTTGTAAACCCATTACACATCCACCCTATAGGAACGTAATCTTATCTTCGGAAGATGGCGCCAAACCTTAAAATAATTACTCTTAGAGAAAATAAGTCTTTGTTGATAAGTGCTTGTCAAGAGTCATAAAATGTTAATAGGCCTCTGGCCAGAAGATGATGTAAATCACCTAAACCATTTGTATACGATAAATTTTCAGGAAAGAAACCCTGGTTTTTGATAAGCATCAAAGACTGCTGATTTTGCATCCCCTATTATCCTCTATGTGTAACTTAGGGTATAAAAGCCCCTGTTGAAAATAAAGCTATGGGCCTTGCTCACCAACGCTTGGTCTCCCCATGTCATTCTTCCCTTTAACTTCCAGCTGAGTGTCCATCTGGAGCGTGGATATCCTCTGCGACCATTTATTTGCCTGGGCTTCTAAGACCCACTCGAGAAGGTGTCTAAGGTGGGGCACCTTCCGCTATTCGAGAGGGCGCCTGCGGCCTCCGTGGTCAGAGCTAACCTGGTGTCACGGGTTATATTGATTTTCCGCGTAAACCAAGCCACTCAGCTTCTTTTCTCCACTGAATTTTCCTACTGAGCTATCCTCATTCTATTCCTCTTTATTATCTCTAATTAACATTTGAATAGGTCGCCTAGCCGTCTCTCCTTCGAATACCCTGGATCAGCTGGGGCTGGACCCCGGCACTTTTCTAAATGAACGCTCCTCTATTTATAACCATTCTATTCTGCATTTGTTAACACTCAATGGTCCTTTCAAGGTTGTCTGTAAGAAACATCTAGACTTCTAAAGTTTAAATGTCATCTCTCTTTAAATGTAATTAATAATACCAAAAAGGATTAATCAACTGGCATTGGAGACGCAGGAGATACTGGTTTGATCCCTGGGTCGGGAAGATCTGCTGGAGGAGGAAATGGCAGCCCACTCCAGTGTTCTTGACTGGAGAATCCCATGGACAGAGGAGCCTGGCACGCTGCAGTCTGTAAGGGTCACAAAGAGTCAGACACGACTGAGCGGACACACAGATACACACAGGTAACAGCACTCAAGCTGACATGTTTAACGACTATAGATAGACAAACGCTGCCTACAGTCCTTTGCTTGGAAAAGAACTTCAAACTTTATCTCCGTCCTTTCTCCCATTAGCCAAAGAAAAGCAAAAATCAGTGACTGATACATGCATGGTTTAAGATGAATCTGACTTTTCCTTTGAAAATGAGTTAATCTTCCTCTGATGCCACAAATAATGGTTTAGTGAAATCAAGGACGCTCGGGAAGATCTCACCACAATTGTAAGGGCAAGAGACTCTCCCAGAAGGAAAAGAATCTCCCAGAAGGAAGCGGATGGAACCGTGGCAACAGCTGTTCACCTTCTATAACTTGGATGCATGTCTGCCAGAGAACCCTAAGAGCCAGCTGATTCAAGTGCAGACAGAGATGCTAGGGCCTGCGATCAACAAGTCTGAGGGAACAAAGGGGGGGGGGTCGGTGAAGGAATATTAATGACAATGTTTCAGTACTGTACACGAGCAAGGGAATGATTCACTACATTTTACAACAGTCTCCCAGGATGCTGGCATTATAGCCAACTCTTCCCTACCTATCCAACTGGATCAAGGCCTAAAAACAAATTAATTCTTGTTAAGTTGCACAGTAAATTAGTCATCTGGCAATAGAAAAAAGCTGACATGACAACCGAAGCTATGGAGCACTGCTTGGAGGCTTTGTTCTAGAAAATTCAACTGAAGAAACACCTAAAAATATTTATTTCAAGGGTAAAGAAACCAGTTTAACTGTTAGAAAACTGCAAAATAATGATAAATTAATCAAGATAGAACCTTATTTCTCTTTCATGTGGCAGACCATGATAAGGAATCAGGGCTTGATATGGCAGCTCCAAGGAATTGGAAATTCTAACTTTTTACCCCTGGCTAACCTGCTTTTCTCAATACACCTTTTATTTCATAGCCTAAGATGGCAGAACATGAAGAGGAACTAAAGAGCCTCTTGATGAAAGTGAAAGAGGAGACTGAAAAAGCTGGCTTAATGCTCAACATTCAGAAAACGAAGATCATGGCATCTGGTCCCATCACTTCATGGCAAATAGATGGGGAAACAGTGGAAACAGTGTCAGACTTTATTTTTGGGCTCCAAAATCACTGCAGATGGTGACTGCAGCCATGAAATTAAAAGACACTCCTTGGAAGGAAAGTTATGACCAACCTAGATAGCATATTCAAAAGCAGAGACATTACTTTGCCAACAAAGGTCTGTCTAGTCAAGGTTATGGTTTTTCCAGTGGTCATGTATGGATGTGAGAGTTGGACTGTGAAGAAAGCTGAGCGCTGAAGAATTGATGCTTTTGCACTGTGGTGTTGGAGAAGACTCCTGAGAGTCCCTTGGACGCAAGGAGATCCAATCAGTGAGGGAGTCATTTCCTAGGCAGGTTGATAAGAAGTCTAGGGGTCCCCAAGGAGAGAGGGGTCTGGAATTCTCGGGGAGGAAGAAAGGACAAACTTTTTTGTCCCTCTACATTCCTTTAGATCATGTATCTTGCCTGAGGACAGTCTCTGGATTAAACCATCTGGCTAATCCTGTTATCTTAAAATGTAAATTATGGGAGTAGGTCTGGTGAGATCTTTACAACCTCCAGACATTCTTTGGATTCATTGGAGAGTATATAACTCCATTGCTAACACTAGCAAGCGGGTACTCTTTCTACCCCCTTCTGATGTCTATGTCAGAAGCTTTCTCTATCTCCTTTATACTTTAATAAAACTTTATTACACAAAAGCTCTGAGCAATCAAGCCTCATCTCTGGCCCTGAATTGAATTCTTCTCTTCCGGAGGCCAAGAATCCCAGCGTCTTTGCGTGGTTCAGCAACAACCTTTCACCAGTCCATCCTAAAGGAGATCACTCCTGGGTGTCCATTGGAAGAACTGATGCTAAAGCTGAAACTTCAATACTTTGGCCACCTCATGTGAAGAGTTGACTCACTGGAAAAGACCCTGATGCTGGGGGGGATTGAGGGCAGGAGGAGAAGGGGACAACAGAGGATGAGATGGCTGGATGGCATCACCGAGCTAATTAAACTTAAGTTTTTGCACACCAAAGGAAACCTTATAAATGAGATGAAAAGACAATCCTAAGAATGGGAGAAAATATTTGCAAACTAAGCAACTGACAGGCTTCCCCAGTGGCTCAATTGGTAAAGAATCTGCCTGCAATGCAGGAGACCCGGGTGTCATGCCTGGGTCAGGAAGATCCCTGGAGAAGGAAATGGCAACCCACTGGACAGAGGAGCTGGGCAGAGAGGAAGGGCTTAATATCCAAACTATAAAACAATTCATGCAGCTCAATATAAAAAGAACAAACAACCCAATCAAAAAATGGGCAGAAGGACTTCCCTGGTGGTGTAGTGCATAAAGGGGAAAAGTTCAAGTTTATTAACATTTCAGAAAGCTTTGAAAACTATAGGACTAAAACTCCCCAGGTGTAGAAAAAAAAGTCCAGCAGCTTCTATGATACCGATGTAAAATAATCTAATAATTTGACTAAATCTTCCTAATGTAAGATTTACATTCTTTTTAATTTTTTCCAGTCAGCTAATAAATGTGTATAGTTGATACAAGTCTTCAAAATCTTTTGGTATTTTCCATCTCTAAAATGAAGGAGAAAGAGCAAAAGACCATAGTCCACCTTGATAAAACATTCTTAGTTATAAAAAGAAAATAGTAACAAAATAGTATGTTCTGAACCAGTAATTCACTGCAAGATTGTATGCTCCTCTTTGGTCCAGAAATGTGTGGACTTCAGCACCTCACTTTAAGGATTTACATGGAGCCCTACATGCATTTTTTAACAGATGCCACACTAAGCCTGCAAAGGTCTGGTTTCTAGGACAAATAAGTGAAGCAAATATAGTATGAGGTCTGACAATTCATGCAACATATTAAAAAAAAAAGGTAAAATCCCTTCACGCAACATAGGTCTCCACCTCATCTCAAAGAGCTGATCCCAGGGGGAGACTCTGGTTTACTTTGATACAAGAGGCCACTGATACAAGACAAACTGTGTTTTCTAACTGACTGCACAGTAAAAAAAAAAAAAAAAAAAAAAAATCCAGGATTTTCAAGGTGCTGAAAAGTTACTGGAGACTCTGTCCACATTGTCTGACTAAATATCTGAGGTAAGAGCAGTCAGGATGAATCCTAATCTCTTCTTCCAACCTCAGGGAGCCATAGAGAAAGCCACCTTGCTGCTCAGCTGAGAAGGAAAGAGAAAGGAAAAAAAAAAAAAAATATATATATATATATATATATGATCAATATCAACATAGATTCATACCTCAGTCTTAAGACTTATCAACAAATTGTAAAACCATCATACTTACCTCCACAATATGCTCAAAAATATGTGCTGGCAACCTGAAACTATAGGTCTACATAGAAGATTTGAATAAAGATAAAAAACTGCTAGAAGTGCATGGTGTTGGCACAAAAACAAACACACAGATCAATGGAAAAGAATAGAAAGCCCAGAAATGACCCTGTACACTTATGGCCAACTAATCTACGACTAAGGAGACAAGAATATACAAGGGGAAAAGGTAGTCTTTTCAGTAAGTGGTGCTAGGAAATCTCGACAGCCACATTTAAAAGAATTAAATGTTTTCTTACACTATAAACAAAATTAACTCAAAATGGATTAAAGACCTAAATGTCATACTGGAAATAAATAAAACTCCTAGAAGAGCACTTCCCTGGTGGTACAGTGGATAAGAATTATCCTGCCAATGCAGGGGACACCGGTTCGATCCCTAGTCCAGGAATATTTCACACACCTTAGGCCAACTAGGGTTCCCTGGTGGCTCACACGGTAAAGCGTCTGCCCGCAATGCGGGAGACCCGGGTTTGATCCCCAGGTAGGGAAGATCCCCTGGAGAAGGAAATGGCAACCCACACCAGTATTCTTGCCTAGAAAATCCCATGGATGGAGGGCCCTGGTAGGCTACAGTCCATGGGGTTGCAAAGAGTCGGACACGACTGAACGGTTTCACTTTCGCTTTCACTTGGGCCAAGTAAGCCCTTGTGCCTCAGCTGCTGAGGCCCCATGTGCTAAAGCCCATGATCTAGAGCTGCTGCGAGAGGAGCCACCACGAGAGAAGCCACTGCGATGAGAAGCTCATGCGATGCAGTGAAGGGTAGCCCTGCTTGCTGTCACTAGAGAAAGCCCATGCACAGCAAAGAAGACCCAGCACAGACAAAAGTAAAAAAAAAACAAAAAAACCTCCTAGAAGGAATCATAGAAAACTCTTCAATGTAAATTATCGCAAATGTCTGTTGGATATTTCTCCTAAGGCAAAGGAAACAGAAGCAAAAATAAACAAATGGAACCTAATTAAATGTAAAAGCTTCACTTAAGAAAGGAAACCACCAACCAAGTGAAAAATAATCTCCTGATCAGGAGAAACTGACAAGACTGATAAAGGATTAATAATCAAAATTCACAAACAGCTCATATAACTCAATATCAAAAATAAACAAGCATCTTGATTAAAAAACAGGCTGAAGACCTGAGTAGACGTTATTCCAAAGAAGATATACAGGCCAACAGGCACATGTAAAGATACTTAACACCACTCATCAGAGAAACGCAAGTCACAACCACAGTGAAATGTCACCTCACACCTGTTTAAACGTCTGTCATCAAAAAGACCACAAATAATGAACACTGATGTGGATGTGGAGAAAAGGGAATCCTTGCACAACGTTGATGAGGATGTGGAGAAAAGGGAATTCTTGTACAATGTTGATGAGGATGTGGAGAAAAGGGAATTCTTGTACAACGTTGATGAGGATGTGGAGAAAAGGGAATTCTTGTACAACGTTGATGAGGATGTGGAGAAAAGGGAATTCTTGTACAATGTTGAGGATGTGGAGAAAAGGGAATCCTTGTACAATGTTGAGGATGTGGGGAAAAAGGAATCCTTGTACAACGTTGATGAGGATGTGGAGAAAAGAGAATTGTTGTACAACGTCGATGAGGATGTGGAGAAAAGGGAATTCTTGTACAATGTTGATGCGGATGTGGGAAAAAGGAATTCTTGTACAATGTTGAGGATGTGGGAAAAAGGAATCCTTGTACAATGTTGATGCGGATGTGGAGAAAAGGGAATTCTTGTACAATGTTGAGGATGTGGGAAAAAGGAATCCTTGTACAATGTTGATGTGGATGTGGAGAAAAGGGAATTCTTGTACAAAGTTGATGAGGATGTGGAGAAAAGGGAATTCTTGTACAATGTTGAAGAGGATGTGGGGAAAAGGGAATTCTTGTACAACGTTGATGCAGATGTGGAGAAAAGGGAATTCTTGTACAATGTTGCTGGTAATGAAACTGGTGCAGCCATGGTGCAAAACAATGTGGAAGTTCCTCAGAAACTAAAAAAGAATTACCATACGATCTAGCAGTTCCACTTCTAGGTACACATCTAAGAAAATGAAAACACTAATTTGAAAAGATTAAGCACCTCAACGTTCATTGGCAGCATTTACAACAACCAAGATATGAAAGCAATCTAAGTGTTCATCAACAGATGAGTGGATCAAAAATGTGATATAAACATTAAATGGAATAATACTCAGCCATAAAAAATGAATGAAACTTTCCTATTTGCAACATGGACCTGGAGGTTATTAGGCTTACTGAAATAAATCAGATAGAGAAAGACAAATATTGTATGTTGCCATTTATATTTTGAGTATAAAAAATAAAGTAAAAAATATAAATGTAACAAAACAGAAAGAGACTCATAGGTAGAGAGAATAAACTAGCAATTAACACTGGGGAGAGGGAAAGAGGTGGGGAAAGGTCGAGGTAGGGTATTAAGAGGTACACACTACTATGTATAAAATAAAGAAGCCACAAAGATACATTGTACACCACAGGGAATATAGCCAATATTGTAATAACTTTGAATGTAGTACAGTTTCCAAAAACTTTAAATCACTATATTCTATGCTAGCAACTATTATTTTGAACTACACCTCAATAAAATAAAAATTTTAGGTAGAAGTAATATGCAGGATTATTACTGAAGAAGAAATTTGGAAAATGTGTCATATTGACCATTAAATATTATCACTAAATGACAGTGATTAAAGCAGCTTGGTATTAATATGAAAAGGGACAGGTAATCCCCACAGTCCAGGGGCTCAGACTTGGTGCTTTCACTGCAAGGTCCCAGGTTCAATCCCTGTCCAGGGAACTAAGTATCCACAACCTGCACAGTGTGGCCAAAATAATAATAATAATAAGGGACAAATAGACCAGCGAAATAGAAAAGAGAGCCCAGAAACATACCCACTGTGTGTGGACACGATTTATGTAATAGTTGTGCTAGAAAAATAGTGAAGAAAGATATTCTTTTTGATACATGGTACTGATCAAGTTGGTATGCACACAAAAATGAGAAACTGGACCTTCACTTATCATTAACAAAAGTCATTTCCATATATGTTAAAAGAAAAAACAGGAAGATTAAAAAAATAACTTATAACAATATCCACCTGATCTTGTGGTATAGACAGATTTTTTTTAACCAAATTACAAAAATGACTAGTCACTAAAGACAGAATTAATAATACAAATGAACTTACTTACAAAACAGAAAGAGACTCACAGACTTAGAAAACAAACTCTTGGTTGCCTAGGGGATGTGGCAGTTAAGGACTTGGGGAAGGTCATGTACACACTGCTATGTTTAAAATGGATAACCAGCAGAAACATACTGTATAGCACATGGAATCCTCAGAGTTATGTGCCAGCCTAGATGAGAGGGGCATTTGGAGAATGGATACATGTGTATGGATGGCTGAGTCCCTTCACTGTTCACCTGAAACTATCACTACACTGTTAACTGACTATTCAGCTCAGTCGTGTCCAGCTCTTTGCGACCCCGTGAGCTGCAGCACACCAGGCCTCCATGTCCATCACGAACTCCCGGAGTTCACTCAAACTCATGTCCATTGAGTCAGTGATACCATCCAACCATCTCATCCTCTGTTGTCCCCTTCTCCTCCCACCTTCAATCTTTCCCAGCATCAGGGTCTCTTCAAATGAGTCTGCTCTTCAGATCAGGTGGCCAAAGGATGGGAGCTTGAGCTTCAGCATCAGTCCTTCCAATGAATATCCAGGACTGAATTCCTTTAGGATGGACTGGTTGGATCTCCTTGCAGTCCAAGGGACTCTCAAGAGTCTTCCCCAACACCACAGCTCAAAAGCATCAATTCTTCGGTGCTCAGCTTTATTTATAGTCCAACTCTCACATCCATATGACCACTGGGAAAAACATAGCCTTGACTAGATGGACCTTTGTTGGCAAAGTAATGTCTGCTTTTTAATATGCTGTCTAAGTGGGTCATAACTTTTCTTTCAAGGAGCAAACATCTTTTAATTTCATGGATTCAGTCACCATCTGCAGTGATTTTGGAGCCCCGAAAAATAAAGTCTGTCACTGTTTTTATTATTTCCCCATCTATTTGCCATGAACTGATGGGACTGGATGCCATGATCTTAGTTTTCTGAATGTTGAGTTTTAAGCCAACTTTTTCACTCTCCTCTTTCACTTTCATCAAGAGGCTCTTTAGTTCTTCTTCACTTTCTGCCATAAGTGTGGTGTCATTTGCATATCTGAGGTTATTGATATTTCTCCCAGCAATCTTGATTCCAGCTTGTGCTTCATCCAGTCCAACATTTCTCATGATGTACTCTGCATATAAGTTAAATAAGCAGGGTGACAATATACAGCCTTGATGTACTCCTTTCCCAATTAGGAACCAGTCTGTTGGTCCATGTCCACTTCTAACTGTTGCTTCTTGACCTGCACACAGATTTCCCAGGAGGCAGGTCAGGTGGTCTGGTATTCCCATCTCCTGAAGAATTTTCCACAGTTTGTTGTGATCCACACAGTCAACGGCTTTGGCATAGTCAATAAAGCAGAAGTAGATGTTTTTCTGGAACTCTCTTGCTTTTTCAATGATCCAATGGATGTTGGCATTTTGATCTGTGGTTCCTCTGCCTTTTCTAAAACCAGCTTGAACATCTGGAAGTTCATAGTTCATGTACTGTTGAAGCCTGGCTTGGAGAATTTTGAGCATTACTTTGCTAGCGTGTGAGATGAGTGCCATTGTGCAGTAGTTTGAGCATTCTTTGGCATTGCCTTTCTTTGGGATTGGAATTAAAACTGACCTTTACGAGTCCTGCGGCCACTGCTGAGTTTTCCAAATTTGGTGACATATTGAGTGCAGCACTTTCACAGCATCATCTTTTAGGATTTGAAACAGCTCAACTGGAATTCCATCACCTCCACTAGCTTTGTTTGTAGTCATGCTTCCTAAGACCCACTTGACTTCACATTCCAGGATGTCTGGCTCTAGGTAAGTGATCACACCATCCTGATTCTGGGTTGTAAAGATTATTTTTGTATAGTTCTGTGTATTCTTGCCACCTCTTCTTAATATCTTCTGCTTCTGTTAGGTCACTACCATTTCTGTCCTTTATCGAGCCCATCTTTGCATGAAATGTTCCCTTGATATCTAATTTTCTTGAAAAGATCTCTAGTCTTTCCTATTCTATTGTTTACCTCTATTTCTTTGCATTGATCACTGAGGAAGGCTTTCTTATCTCTCCTTGCTATTCTTTGGAACTCTGTATTTAAATGGGTATATCTTTCCTTTTCTCCTTTGTCTTTAGCTTCTCTTCTCAGCTATTTGTAAGGCCTCCATAGACAATCATTTTTGCCTTTTTGCATTTCTTTTTCTTGGGGATTGTTTTGATCATGGGGCTTCCCTCATAGCTCAGTTGGTAAAGAATCTGCCTGCAATGCAGGAGACCTGAGTTCTATTCCTGAGTTGGGAAGATCCCCTGGAGGA
Organism: Bubalus kerabau; assembly: GCF_029407905.1. Lineage (NCBI taxonomy): Eukaryota > Metazoa > Chordata > Mammalia > Artiodactyla > Bovidae > Bubalus > Bubalus kerabau. The sequence goes on from NC_073624.1 coordinate 279,354,168, forward strand.
GGAAATGGCAACCTACTCCAGTGTTCTTGCCTGGAGAATCCCATGGACAGAGGAGCCTGGTAGGCTACAGTCCATGGAGTCAGACATGACTTAGCGACTAAAAGAGAGAGAGATCACTTGATCACTGCCTCCTGTACAATGTCACGAACTTCTAGCCATAGTTCTTCAGGTACTCTATCAGATCTAATCCCTTGAATCTATTTGTCATTTACACTGTATAATCATATGGAGAAGGAAATGGTAACTCACTCAAGTACTTTGCCTGGAAAATCCCATGGATGGAGAATCCTGGTAGCCTATAGTCCATGGGGTCGCAAAGAGTTGGACACAACTGAGCAACTTCACTTTCACTTCCACTGTATAATCATAAGGGATTTGATTTAGGTCATACCTGAATGGTCTAGTGGTTTTCCCATTTCTTCAATTTTACCCCAGTACAAAATGGTTTTGGTGTTTAAAAAAAAAGAAAGAAAAAAGACAGAATTAACATGTTTTGTTTGACATAGTCAATAATTACATCCCTAGGTATGTACTTTAGGAAATGGAATGGAAAATATAATTTTATGTATCTTCTTATCTATTAAAGTGAAAAAGTGAATGGAAATAATATATGCCACAATTATAATTGGAAGGACATGTGGTCAAAGCGGTTTATCTGCTATCTGCTGCTGCTGCTGCTGCTGCTAAGTCGCTTCAGTCGTGTCCGACTCTGTGCGACCCCATAGACA